>NW_027478591.1:600000-913868 GCF_051014685.1 Ptiloglossa arizonensis
TTCAGATGCAACAGAAATTTTGCGGATTGGTCAATCCGTTCGCGAGATATGGCAGTTTGGAGGTAAGAAACGCTTGAGGAACTCAAAATTTTCGCAGTTCTGATGCTCGAAACGAATAACTAGAACGGCCCAGGGGAAAAGTGCGCGAACCGTTGTAATCGGGCGAGTTTCTACTTTCAGATGCAACAGAAATTTTGCGGATTGATCAATCCGTTCGCGAGATATGGCAGTTTGGAGATAAGAAACGCTTTAGAAACTCAAAATTTTCGCAGTTCCGATGCTCGAAACGAATAACTAGAACGGCCCAGGGGAAAAGTGCGCATACCGTTGTAATCGGGCGAGTTTCTACTTTCAAATGCAACAGAAATTTTGCGGATTGGTCAATCCGTTCGCGAGATGTGGCAGTTTGGAGGTAAGAAACGCTTGAGAAACTCAAAATTTTCGCAGTTCTGATGCTCGAAACGAATGACTAGAACGGCCTAGGGGAGAAGTACGCATACCGTTGTAATCGGGCGAGTTTCTACTTTCAGATGCAACAGAAATCATGCGGATTGGTCAATCCGTTCGCGAGATATGGCCGTTTGGATGTAAGAAACGCTTGAGAAACTCAAAATTTTCGCAGTGCTGATGCTCGAAACAAATAACTAGAACGGCCTAGGGGAAAACTCCACACACCGTTGTCATCGGGCGAGTTTCTACTTTCAGATGCAACAGAAATTTTGCGGATTGGTCAATCCGTTCGCGAGATATGGCAGTTTGGAGGTAAGAAACGCTTGAGGAACTCAAAATTTTCGCAGTTCTGATGCTCGAAACGAATAACTAGAACGGCCTAGGGGAAAACTACACCTACCGTTGTAATCGGGCGAGTTTCTACTTTCAGATGCAACAGAAATTTTGCGGATTGATCAATCCGTTCGCGAGATATGGCAGTTTGGAGATATGAAACACTTTAGAAACTCAAAATTTTCGCAGTTCCGATGCTCGAAACGAATAACTAGAACGGCCCAGGGGAAAAGTGCGCATACCGTTGTAATCGGGCGAGTTTGTACTTTCAAATGCAACAGAAATTTTGCGGATTGGTCCATCCGTTCGCGAGATGTGGCAGTTTGGAGGTAAGAAACGCTTGAGAAACTCAAAATTTTCGCAGTTCTGATGCTCGAAACGAATAACTAGGACGGCCTAGGGGAAAACTACACCCACCGTCGTAATCGGGCGAGTTTCTACTTTCAGATGCAACAGAAATTTTGCGGATTGATCAATCCGTTCGCGAGATATGGCAGTTTGGAGATAAGAAACGCTTTAGAAACTCAAAATTTTCGCAGTTCCGATGCTCGAAACGAATAACTAGTACGGCCCAGGGGAAAAGTGCGCATACCGTTGTAATCGGGCGAGTTTCTACTTTCAGAAGCAGCAGAAATTTTGCGGATTGGTCAATCCGTTCGCGAGATATGGCAGTTTGGTGGTAAGAAACGCTTGAGAAACTCAAAATTTTCGCAGTTCTGAAGCTCGAAACGAATGACTAGAACGGCCTAGGGGAAAACTACACATACCGTTGCAATCGGGCGAGTTTCTACTTTCAGATGCAACAGAAATTATGCGGATTGGTCAATCCGTTCGCGAGATATAGCCGTTTGGATGTAAGAAACGCTTGAGAAACTCAAAATTTTCGCAGTTCTGATGCTCGAAACGAATGACTAGAACGGCCTAGGGGAGAAGTACGCATACCGTTGTAATCGGGCGAGTTTCTACTTTCAGATGCAACAGAAATTATGCGGATTGGTTAATCCGTTCGCGAGATATGGCCGTTTGGATGTAAGAAACGCTTGAGAAACTCAAAATTTTCGCAGTTCTGATGCTCGAAACGAATAACTAGAACGGCCTAGGGGAAAAGTGCGCATACTGTTGTAAACGGGCGAGTTTCTACTTTCAGATGCAGCAGAAATTTTGCGGATTGATCAATCCCTTCGCGAGATATGGCAGTTTGGAGATAAGAAACGCTTTAGAAACTCAAAATTTTCGCAGTTTTATGCTCGAAACGAATAACTAGAATGGCCCAGGGGAAAAGTGCGCATACCGTTGTAATCGGGCGAGTTTCTACTTTCAAATGCAACAGAAATTTTGCGGATTGGTCAATCCGTTCGCGAGATGTGGCAGTTTGGAGGTAAGAAACGCTTGAGAAACTCAAAATTTTCGCAGTTCTGATGCTCGAAACGAATAACTAGAAAGGCCTGGGGGAAAAGTACGCATACCGTTGTAATCGGGCGAGTTTCTACTTTCAGATGCAACAGAAATTTTGCGGATTGGTCAATCCGTTCGCGTGATATGGCAGTTTGGATGTAAGAAACGCTTGAGGAACTCAAAATTTTCGCAGTTCTGATGCTCGAAACGAATAACTAGAACGGCCTAGGGGAAAACTACACCTACCGTAGTAATCGGGCGAGTTTCCACTTTCAGATGCAACAGAAATTTTGCGGATTGATCAATCCGTTCGCGAGATATGGAAGTTTGGAGATAAGAAACGCTTTAGAAACTCAAAATTTTCGCAGTTCCGATGCTCGAAACGAATAACTAGAACGGCCCAGTGGAAAAGTGCGCATACCGTTGTAATCGGGCGAGTTTCTACTTTCAAATGCAACAGAAATTTTGCGGATTGGTCAATCCGTTCGCGAGATATGGCTGTTTGGAGGTAAGAAACGCTTGAGAAACTCAAAATTTTCGCACTTCTGATGCTCGAAACGAATAACTAGAACGGCCCAGGGGAAAAGTGCGCATACCGTTGTAATCGGGCGAGTTTCTACTTTCAGAAGCAACAGAAATTTTGCGGATTGGTTAATCCGTTCGCGAGATATGGCCGTTTGGATGTAAGAAACGCTTGAGAAACTCAAAATTTTCGCAGTTCTGATGCTCGAAACGAATAACTAGAACGGCCTAGGGGAAAAGTGCGCATACTGTTGTAAACGGGCGAGTTTCTACTTTCAGATGCAGCAGAAATTTTGCGGATTGATCAATCCCTTCGCGAGATATGGCAGTTTGGAGATAAGAAACGCTTTAGAAACTCAAAATTTTCGCAGTTTTATGCTCGAAACGAATAACTAGAATGGCCCAGGGGAAAAGTGCGCATACCGTTGTAATCGGGCGAGTTTCTACTTTCAAATGCAACAGAAATTTTGCGGATTGGTCAATCCGTTCGCGAGATGTGGCAGTTTGGAGGTAAGAAACGCTTGAGAAACTCAAAATTTTCGCAGTTCTGATGCTCGAAACGAATAACTAGAAAGGCCTGGGGGAAAAGTACGCATACCGTTGTAATCGGGCGAGTTTCTACTTTCAGATGCAACAGAAATTTTGCGGATTGGTCAATCCGTTCGCGTGATATGGCAGTTTGGATGTAAGAAACGCTTGAGGAACTCAAAATTTTCGCAGTTCTGATGCTCGAAACGAATAACTAGAACGGCCTAGGGGAAAACTACACCTACCGTAGTAATCGGGCGAGTTTCCACTTTCAGATGCAACAGAAATTTTGCGGATTGATCAATCCGTTCGCGAGATATGGAAGTTTGGAGATAAGAAACGCTTTAGAAACTCAAAATTTTCGCAGTTCCGATGCTCGAAACGAATAACTAGAACGGCCCAGGGGAAAAGTGCGCATACCGTTGTAATCGGGCGAGTTTCTACTTTCAAATGCAACAGAAATTTTGCGGATTGGTCAATCCGTTCGCGAGATATGGCTGTTTGGAGGTAAGAAACGCTTGAGAAACTCAAAATTTTCGCACTTCTGATGCTCGAAACGAATAACTAGAACGGCCCAGGGGAAAAGTACGCATACCGTTGTAATCGGGCGAGTTTCTACTTTCAAATGCAACAGAAATTTTGCGGATTGGTCAATCCGTTCGCGAGATATGGCTGTTTGGAGGTAAGAAACGCTTGAGAAACTCAAAATTTTCGCACTTCTGATGCTCGAAACGAATAACTAGAACGGCCCAGGGGAAAAGTGCGCATACCGTTGTAATCGGGCGAGTTTCTACTTTCAGAAGCAACAGAAATTTTGCGGATTGGTTAATCCGTTCGCGAGATATGGCCGTTTGGATGTAAGAAACGCTTGAGAAACTCAAAATTTTCGCAGTTCTGATGCTCGAAACGAATAACTAGAACGGCCTAGGGGAAAAGTGCGCATACTGTTGTAAACGGGCGAGTTTCTACTTTCAGATGCAGCAGAAATTTTGCGGATTGATCAATCCCTTCGCGAGATATGGCAGTTTGGAGATAAGAAACGCTTTAGAAACTCAAAATTTTCGCAGTTTTATGCTCGAAACGAATAACTAGAATGGCCCAGGGGAAAAGTGCGCATACCGTTGTAATCGGGCGAGTTTCTACTTTCAAATGCAACAGAAATTTTGCGGATTGGTCAATCCGTTCGCGAGATGTGGCAGTTTGGAGGTAAGAAACGCTTGAGAAACTCAAAATTTTCGCAGTTCTGATGCTCGAAACGAATAACTAGAAAGGCCTGGGGGAAAAGTACGCATACCGTTGTAATCGGGCGAGTTTCTACTTTCAGATGCAACAGAAATTTTGCGGATTGGTCAATCCGTTCGCGTGATATGGCAGTTTGGATGTAAGAAACGCTTGAGGAACTCAAAATTTTCGCAGTTCTGATGCTCGAAACGAATAACTAGAACGGCCTAGGGGAAAACTACACCTACCGTAGTAATCGGGCGAGTTTCCACTTTCAGATGCAACAGAAATTTTGCGGATTGATCAATCCGTTCGCGAGATATGGAAGTTTGGAGATAAGAAACGCTTTAGAAACTCAAAATTTTCGCAGTTCCGATGCTCGAAACGAATAACTAGAACGGCCCAGGGGAAAAGTGCGCATACCGTTGTAATCGGGCGAGTTTCTACTTTCAAATGCAACAGAAATTTTGCGGATTGGTCAATCCGTTCGCGAGATATGGCTGTTTGGAGGTAAGAAACGCTTGAGAAACTCAAAATTTTCGCACTTCTGATGCTCGAAACGAATAACTAGAACGGCCCAGGGGAAAAGTGCGCATACCGTTGTAATCGGGCGAGTTTCTACTTTCAGAAGCAACAGAAATTTTGCGGATTGGTCAATCCGTTCGCGAGATATGGCCGTTTGGATGTAAGAAACGCTTGAGAAACTCAAAATTTTCGCAGTGCTGATGCTCGAAACAAATAACTAGAACGGCCTAGGGGAAAACTACACCTACCGTTGTAATCGGGCGAGTTTCTACTTTCAGATGCAACAGAAATTTTGCGGATCGATCAATCCGTTCGCGAGATATAGCCGTTTGGATGTAAGAAACGCTTGAGAAACTCAAAATTTTCGCAGTTCTGATGCTCGAAACGAATGACTAGAACGGCCTAGGGGAGAAGTACGCATACCGTTGTAATCGGGCGAGTTTCTACTTTCAGATGCAACAGAAATCATGCGGATTGGTCAATCCGTTCGCGAGATATGGCCGTTTGGATGTAAGAAACGCTTGAGAAACTCAAAATTTTCGCAGTGCAGATGCTCGAAACAAATAACTAGAACGGCCTAGGGGAAAACTACACCCACCGTTGTAATCGGGCGAGTTTCTACTTTCAGATGCAACAGAAATTTTGCGGATTGGTCAATCCGTTCGCGAGATATGGCAGTTTGGAGGTAAGAAACGCTTGAGGAACTCAAAATTTTCGCAGTTCTGATGCTCGAAACGAATAACTAGAACGGACTAGGGGAAAACTACTCCCACCGTTGTAATCGGGCGAGTTTCTACTTTCAGATGCAACAGAAATTTTGCGGATTGAGCAATCCGTTCGCGAGATATGGCATTTTGGAGATAAGAAACGCTTTAGAAACTCAAAATTTTCGCAGTTCCGATGCTCGAAACGAATAACTAGAACGGCCCAGGGGAAAAGTGCGCATACCGTTGTAATCGGGCGAGTTTCTACTTTCAAATGCAACAGAAATTTTGCGGATTGGTCAATCCGTTCGCGAGATATGGCTGTTTGGAGGTAAGAAACGCTTGAGAAACTCAAAATTTTCGCAGTTCTGATGCTCGAAACGAATAACTAGAACGGCCTAGGGGAAAAGTGCGCATACCGTTGTAATCGGGCGAGTTTCTACTTTCAGAAGCAACAGAAATTTTGCGGATTGGTCAATCCGTTCGCGAGATATGGCCGTTTGGATGTAAGAAACGCTTGAGAAACTCAAAATTTTCGCAGTGCTGATGCTCGAAACAAATAACTAGAACGGCCTAGGGGAAAACTACACCCACCGTTGTAATCGGGCGAGTTTCTACTTTCAGATGCAACAGAAATTTTGCGGATTGGTCAATCCGTTCGCGAGATATGGCAGTTTGGAGGTAAGAAACGCTTGAGGAACTCAAAATTTTCGCAGTTCTGATGCTCGAAACGAATAACTAGAACGGCCTAGGGGAAAACTACACCTACCGTTGTAATCGGGCGAGTTTCTACTTTCAGATGCAACAGAAATTTTGCGGATTGATCAATCCGTTCGCGAGATATGGCAGTTTGGAGATAAGAAACGCTTTAGAAACTCAAAATTTTCGCAGTTCCGATGCTCGAAACGAATAACTAGAACGGCCCAGGGGAAAAGTGAGCATACCGTTGTAATCGGGCGAGTTTCTACTTTCAGATGCAACAGAAATTATGCGGATTGGTCAATCCGTTCGCGAGATATGGCCGTTTGGATGTAAGAAACGCTTGAGAAACTCAAAATTTTCGCAGTTCTGATGCTCGAAACGAATAACTAGAACGGCCTAGGGGAAAAGTGCGCATACTGTTGTAAACGGGCGAGTTTCTACTTTCAGATGCAGCAGAAATTTTGCGGATTGATCAATCCCTTCGCGAGATATGGCAGTTTGGAGATAAGAAACGCTTTAGAAACTCAAAATTTTCGCAGTTCTGATGCTCGAAACGAATAACTAGAAAGGCCTGGGGGAAAAGTACGCATACCGTTGTAATCGGGCGAGTTTCTACTTTCAAATGCAACAGGAATTTTGCGGATTGGTCAATCCGTTCGCGAGATGTGGCAGTTTGGAGGTAAGAAACGCTTGAGAAACTCAAAATTTTCGCAGTTCTGATGCTCGAAACGAATAACTAGAAAGGCCTGGGGGAAAGGTACGCATACCGTTGTAATCGGGCGAGTTTCTACTTTCAGATGCAACAGAAATTTTGCGGATTGGTCAATCCGTTCGCGAGATATGGCAGTTTGGAGGTAAGAAACACTTGAGAAACTCAAAATTTTCGCAGTTCTGATGCTCGAAACGAATAACTAGAAAGGCCTGGGGGAAAAGTACGCATACCGTTGTAATCGGGCGAGTTTCTACTTTCAGATGCAACAGAAATTTTGCGGATTGGTCAATCCGTTCGCGAGATATGGCAGTTTGGAGGTAAGAAACACTTGAGAAACTCAAAATTTTCGCAGTTCCGATGCTCGAAACGAATAACTAGAACGGCCCAGGGGAAAAGTGCGCATACCGTTGTAATCGGGCGAGTTTCTACTTTCAAATGCAACAGAAATTTTGCGGATTGGTCAATCCGTTCGCGAGATGTGGCAGTTTGGATGTAAGAAACGCTTGAGAAACTCAAAATTTTCGCAGTTCTGATGCTCGAAACGAATAACTAGAACGGCCTAGGGGAAAACTACACCAACCGTTGTAATCGGACGAGTTTCTACTTTCAGATGCAACAGAAATTTTGCGGATTGAGCAATCCGTTCGCGAGATATGGCAGTTTGGAGATAAGAAACGCTTTAGAAACTCAAAATTTTCGCAGTTCCGATGCTCGAAACGAATAACTAGAACGGCCCAGGGGAAAAGTGCGCATACCGTTGTAATCGGGCGAGTTTCTACTTTCAAATGCAACAGAAATTTTGCGGATTGGTCGATCCGTTCGCGGGATGTGGCAGTTTGGAAGTAAGAAACGCTTGAGAAACTCAAAATTTTCGCAGTTCTGATGCTCGAAACGAATAACCAGAACGGCCCAGGGGAAAAGTGCGCCTACCGTTGTAATCGGGCGAGTTTCTACTTTCAAATGCAACAGAAATTTTGCGGATTGGTCAATCCGTTCGCGAGATATGGCAGTTTGGAGGTAAGAAACGCTTGAGAAACTCAAAATTTTCGCAGTTCTGATGCTCGAAACGAATGACTAGAACGGCCTAGGGGAGAAGTACGCATACCGTTGTAATCGGGCGAGTTTCTACTTTCAGATGCAGCAGAAATTTTGCGGATTGATCAATCCCTTCGCGAGATATGGCAGTTTGGAGATAAGAAACGCTTTAGAAACTCAAAATTTTCGCAGTTCCGATGCTCGAAACGAATAACTAGAACGGCCCAGGGGAAAAGTGCGCATACCGTTGTAATCGGGCGAGTTTCTACTTTCAGATGCAACAGAAATTATGCGGATTGGTCAATCCGTTCGCGAGATATAGCCGTTTGGATGTAAGAAACGCTTGAGGAACTCAAAATTTTCGCAGTTCTGATGCTCGAAACGAATAACTAGAACGGACTAGGGGAAAACTACTCCCACCGTTGTAATCGGGCGAGTTTCTACTTTCAGATGCAACAGAAATTTTGCGGATTGAGCAATCCGTTCGCGAGATATGGCAGTTTGGAGATAAGAAACGCTTTAGAAACTCAAAATTTTCGCAGTTCCGATGCTCGAAACGAATAACTAGAACGGCCCAGGGGAAAAGTGCGCATACCGTTGTAATCGGGCGAGTTTCTACTTTCAAATGCAACAGAAATTTTGCGGATTGGTCGATCCGTTCGCGGGATGTGGCAGTTTGGAAGTAAGAAACGGTTGAGAAACTCAAAATTTTCGCAGTTCTGATGCTCGAAACGAATAACCAGAACGGCCCAGGGGAAAAGTGCGCCTACCGTTGTAATCGGGCGAGTTTCTACTTTCAAATGCAACAGAAATTTTGCGGATTGGTCAATCCGTTCGCGAGATATGGCAGTTTGGAGGTAAGAAACGCTTGAGAAACTCAAAATTTTCGCAGTTCTGATGCTCGAAACGAATGACTAGAACGGCCTAGGGGAGAAGTACGCATACCGTTGTAATCGGGCGAGTTTCCACTTTCAGATGCAACAGAAATTTTGCGGATTGATCAATCCGTTCGCGAGATATGGAAGTTTGGAGATAAGAAACGCTTTAGAAACTCAAAATTTTCGCAGTTCCGATGCTCGAAACGAATAACTAGAACGGCCCAGGGGAAAAGTGCGCATACCGTTGTAATCGGGCGAGTTTCTACTTTCAAATGCAACAGAAATTTTGCGGATTGGTCAATCCGTTCGCGAGATATGGCTGTTTGGAGGTAAGAAACGCTTGAGAAACTCAAAATTTTCGCACTTCTGATGCTCGAAACGAATAACTAGAACGGCCCAGGGGAAAAGTGCGCATACCGTTGTAATCGGGCGAGTTTCTACTTTCAGAAGCAACAGAAATTTTGCGGATTGGTCAATCCGTTCGCGAGATATGGCCGTTTGGATGTAAGAAACGCTTGAGAAACTCAAAATTTTCGCAGTGCTGATGCTCGAAACAAATAACTAGAACGGCCTAGGGGAAAACTACACCTACCGTTGTAATCGGGCGAGTTTCTACTTTCAGATGCAACAGAAATTTTGCGGATCGATCAATCCGTTCGCGAGATATAGCCGTTTGGATGTAAGAAACGCTTGAGAAACTCAAAATTTTCGCAGTTCTGATGCTCGAAACGAATGACTAGAACGGCCTAGGGGAGAAGTACGCATACCGTTGTAATCGGGCGAGTTTCTACTTTCAGATGCAACAGAAATCATGCGGATTGGTCAATCCGTTCGCGAGATATGGCCGTTTGGATGTAAGAAACGCTTGAGAAACTCAAAATTTTCGCAGTGCAGATGCTCGAAACAAATAACTAGAACGGCCTAGGGGAAAACTACACCCACCGTTGTAATCGGGCGAGTTTCTACTTTCAGATGCAACAGAAATTTTGCGGATTGGTCAATCCGTTCGCGAGATATGGCAGTTTGGAGGTAAGAAACGCTTGAGGAACTCAAAATTTTCGCAGTTCTGATGCTCGAAACGAATAACTAGAACGGACTAGGGGAAAACTACTCCCACCGTTGTAATCGGGCGAGTTTCTACTTTCAGATGCAACAGAAATTTTGCGGATTGAGCAATCCGTTCGCGAGATATGGCATTTTGGAGATAAGAAACGCTTTAGAAACTCAAAATTTTCGCAGTTCCGATGCTCGAAACGAATAACTAGAACGGCCCAGGGGAAAAGTGCGCATACCGTTGTAATCGGGCGAGTTTCTACTTTCAAATGCAACAGAAATTTTGCGGATTGGTCAATCCGTTCGCGAGATATGGCTGTTTGGAGGTAAGAAACGCTTGAGAAACTCAAAATTTTCGCAGTTCTGATGCTCGAAACGAATAACTAGAACGGCCTAGGGGAAAAGTGCGCATACCGTTGTAATCGGGCGAGTTTCTACTTTCAGAAGCAACAGAAATTTTGCGGATTGGTCAATCCGTTCGCGAGATATGGCCGTTTGGATGTAAGAAACGCTTGAGAAACTCAAAATTTTCGCAGTGCTGATGCTCGAAACAAATAACTAGAACGGCCTAGGGGAAAACTACACCCACCGTTGTAATCGGGCGAGTTTCTACTTTCAGATGCAACAGAAATTTTGCGGATTGGTCAATCCGTTCGCGAGATATGGCAGTTTGGAGGTAAGAAACGCTTGAGGAACTCAAAATTTTCGCAGTTCTGATGCTCGAAACGAATAACTAGAACGGCCTAGGGGAAAACTACACCTACCGTTGTAATCGGGCGAGTTTCTACTTTCAGATGCAACAGAAATTTTGCGGATTGATCAATCCGTTCGCGAGATATGGCAGTTTGGAGATAAGAAACGCTTTAGAAACTCAAAATTTTCGCAGTTCCGATGCTCGAAACGAATAACTAGAACGGCCCAGGGGAAAAGTGAGCATACCGTTGTAATCGGGCGAGTTTCTACTTTCAGATGCAACAGAAATTATGCGGATTGGTCAATCCGTTCGCGAGATATGGCCGTTTGGATGTAAGAAACGCTTGAGAAACTCAAAATTTTCGCAGTTCTGATGCTCGAAACGAATAACTAGAACGGCCTAGGGGAAAAGTGCGCATACTGTTGTAAACGGGCGAGTTTCTACTTTCAGATGCAGCAGAAATTTTGCGGATTGATCAATCCCTTCGCGAGATATGGCAGTTTGGAGATAAGAAACGCTTTAGAAACTCAAAATTTTCGCAGTTCTGATGCTCGAAACGAATAACTAGAAAGGCCTGGGGGAAAAGTACGCATACCGTTGTAATCGGGCGAGTTTCTACTTTCAAATGCAACAGGAATTTTGCGGATTGGTCAATCCGTTCGCGAGATGTGGCAGTTTGGAGGTAAGAAACGCTTGAGAAACTCAAAATTTTCGCAGTTCTGATGCTCGAAACGAATAACTAGAAAGGCCTGGGGAAAGGTACGCATACCGTTGTAATCGGGCGAGTTTCTACTTTCAGATGCAACAGAAATTTTGCGGATTGGTCAATCCGTTCGCGAGATATGGCAGTTTGGAGGTAAGAAACACTTGAGAAACTCAAAATTTTCGCAGTTCTGATGCTCGAAACGAATAACTAGAAAGGCCTGGGGGAAAAGTACGCATACCGTTGTAATCGGGCGAGTTTCTACTTTCAGATGCAACAGAAATTTTGCGGATTGGTCAATCCGTTCGCGAGATATGGCAGTTTGGAGGTAAGAAACACTTGAGAAACTCAAAATTTTCGCAGTTCCGATGCTCGAAACGAATAACTAGAACGGCCCAGGGGAAAAGTGCGCATACCGTTGTAATCGGGCGAGTTTCTACTTTCAAATGCAACAGAAATTTTGCGGATTGGTCAATCCGTTCGCGAGATGTGGCAGTTTGGATGTAAGAAACGCTTGAGAAACTCAAAATTTTCGCAGTTCTGATGCTCGAAACGAATAACTAGAACGGCCTAGGGGAAAACTACACCAACCGTTGTAATCGGACGAGTTTCTACTTTCAGATGCAACAGAAATTTTGCGGATTGAGCAATCCGTTCGCGAGATATGGCAGTTTGGAGATAAGAAACGCTTTAGAAACTCAAAATTTTCGCAGTTCCGATGCTCGAAACGAATAACTAGAACGGCCCAGGGGAAAAGTGCGCATACCGTTGTAATCGGGCGAGTTTCTACTTTCAAATGCAACAGAAATTTTGCGGATTGGTCGATCCGTTCGCGGGATGTGGCAGTTTGGAAGTAAGAAACGCTTGAGAAACTCAAAATTTTCGCAGTTCTGATGCTCGAAACGAATAACCAGAACGGCCCAGGGGAAAAGTGCGCCTACCGTTGTAATCGGGCGAGTTTCTACTTTCAAATGCAACAGAAATTTTGCGGATTGGTCAATCCGTTCGCGAGATATGGCAGTTTGGAGGTAAGAAACGCTTGAGAAACTCAAAATTTTCGCAGTTCTGATGCTCGAAACGAATGACTAGAACGGCCTAGGGGAGAAGTACGCATACCGTTGTAATCGGGCGAGTTTCTACTTTCAGATGCAGCAGAAATTTTGCGGATTGATCAATCCCTTCGCGAGATATGGCAGTTTGGAGATAAGAAACGCTTTAGAAACTCAAAATTTTCGCAGTTCCGATGCTCGAAACGAATAACTAGAACGGCCCAGGGGAAAAGTGCGCATACCGTTGTAATCGGGCGAGTTTCTACTTTCAGATGCAACAGAAATTATGCGGATTGGTCAATCCGTTCGCGAGATATAGCCGTTTGGATGTAAGAAACGCTTGAGGAACTCAAAATTTTCGCAGTTCTGATGCTCGAAACGAATAACTAGAACGGACTAGGGGAAAACTACTCCCACCGTTGTAATCGGGCGAGTTTCTACTTTCAGATGCAACAGAAATTTTGCGGATTGAGCAATCCGTTCGCGAGATATGGCAGTTTGGAGATAAGAAACGCTTTAGAAACTCAAAATTTTCGCAGTTCCGATGCTCGAAACGAATAACTAGAACGGCCCAGGGGAAAAGTGCGCATACCGTTGTAATCGGGCGAGTTTCTACTTTCAAATGCAACAGAAATTTTGCGGATTGGTCGATCCGTTCGCGGGATGTGGCAGTTTGGAAGTAAGAAACGGTTGAGAAACTCAAAATTTTCGCAGTTCTGATGCTCGAAACGAATAACCAGAACGGCCCAGGGGAAAAGTGCGCCTACCGTTGTAATCGGGCGAGTTTCTACTTTCAAATGCAACAGAAATTTTGCGGATTGGTCAATCCGTTCGCGAGATATGGCAGTTTGGAGGTAAGAAACGCTTGAGAAACTCAAAATTTTCGCAGTTCTGATGCTCGAAACGAATGACTAGAACGGCCTAGGGGAGAAGTACGCATACCGTTGTAATCGGGCGAGTTTCTACTTTCAGATGCAACAGAAATCATGCGGATTGGTCAATCCGTTCGCGAGATATGGCCGTTTGGATGTAAGAAACGCTTGAGAAACTCAAAATTTTCGCAGTTCCGATGCTCGAAACGAATAACTAGAACGGCCCAGGGGAAAAGTGCGCATACCGTTGTAATCGGGCGAGTTTCTACTTTCAAATGCAACAGAAATTTTGCGGATTGGTCAATCCGTTCGCGAGATGTGGCAGTTTGGAGGTAAGAAACGCTTGAGAAACTCAAAATTTTCGCAGTTCCGATGCTCGAAACGAATAACTAGAACGGCCCAGGGGAAAAGTGCGCATACCGTTGTAATCGGGCGAGTTTCTACTTTCAAATGCAACAGAAATTTTGCGGATTGGTCGATCCGTTCGCGGGATGTGGCAGTTTGGAAGTAAGAAACGGTTGAGAAACTCAAAATTTTCGCAGTTCTGATGCTCGAAACGAATAACCAGAACGGCCCAGGGGAAAAGTGCGCCTACCGTTGTAATCGGGCGAGTTTCTACTTTCAAATGCAACAGAAATTTTGCGGATTGGTCAATCCGTTCGCGAGATATGGCAGTTTGGAGGTAAGAAACGCTTGAGAAACTCAAAATTTTCGCAGTTCTGATGCTCGAAACGAATGACTAGAACGGCCTAGGGGAGAAGTACGCATACCGTTGTAATCGGGCGAGTTTCTACTTTCAGATGCAACAGAAATCATGCGGATTGGTCAATCCGTTCGCGAGATATGGCCGTTTGGATGTAAGAAACGCTTGAGAAACTCAAAATTTTCGCAGTTCCGATGCTCGAAACGAATAACTAGAACGGCCCAGGGGAAAAGTGCGCATACCGTTGTAATCGGGCGAGTTTCTACTTTCAAATGCAACAGAAATTTTGCGGATTGGTCAATCCGTTCGCGAGATGTGGCAGTTTGGAGGTAAGAAACGCTTGAGAAACTCAAAATTTTCGCAGTTCTGATGCTCGAAACGAATAACTAGAACGGCCTAGGGGAAAACTACACCTACCGTTGTAATCGGACGAGTTTCTACTTTCAGAAGCAACAGAAATTTTGCGGATTGGTCAATCCGTTCGCGAGATATGGCAGTTTGGAGGTAAGAAACACTTGAGAAACTCAAAATTTTCGCAGTTCTGATGCTCGAAACGAATGACTAGAACGGCCTAGGGGAGAAGTACGCATACCGTTGTAATCGGGCGATTTTCTACTTTCAGATGCAACAGAAATCATGCGGATTGGTCAATCCGTTCGCGAGATATGGCCGTTTGGATGTAAGAAACGCTTGAGAAACTCAAAATTTTCGCAGTTCTGATGCTCGAAACGAATAACTAGAACGGCCTAGGGGAAAAGTGCGCATACTGTTGTAAACGGGCGAGTTTCTACTTTCAGATGCAGCAGAAATTTTGCGGATTGATCAATCCCTTCGCGAGATATGGCAGTTTGGAGATAAGAAACGCTTTAGAAACTCAAAATTTTCGCAGTTTTATGCTCGAAACGAATAACTAGAACGGCCCAGGGGAAAAGTGCGCATACCGTTGTAATCGGGCGAGTTTCTACTTTCAAATGCAACAGAAATTTTGCGAATTGGTCAATCCGTTCGCGAGATGTGGCAGTTTGGAGGTAAGAAGCGCTTGAGAAACTCAAAATTTTCGCAGTTCTGATGCTCGAAACGAATAACTAGAAAGGCCTGGGGGAAAAGTACGCATACCGTTGTAATCGGGCGAGTTTCTACTTTCAGATGCAACAGAAATTTTGCGGATTGGTCAATCCGTTCGCGAGATATGGCAGTTTGGAGGTAAGAAACACTTGAGAAACTCAAAATTTTCGCAGTTCCGATGCTCGACACGAATAACTAGAACGGCCCAGGGGAAAAGTGCGCATACCGTTGTAATCGGGCGAGTTTCTACTTTCAAATGCAACAGAAATTTTGCGGATTGGTCAATCCGTTCGCGAGATATGGCAGTTTGGAGGTAAGAAACACTTGAGAAACTCAAAATTTTCGCAGTTCCGATGCTCGACACGAATAACTAGAACGGCCCAGGGGAAAAGTGCGCATACCGTTGTAATCGGGCGAGTTTCTACTTTCAAATGCAACAGAAATTTTGCGGATTGGTCAATCCGTTCGCGAGATGTGGCAGTTTGGAGGTAAGAAACGCTTGAGAAACTCAAAATTTTCGCAGTTCTGATGCTCGAAACGAATAACTAGAACGGCCTAGGGGAAAACTACACCTACCGTTGTAATCGGACGAGTTTCTACTTTCAGATGCAACAGAAATTTTGCGGATTGGTCAATCCGTTCGCGAGATATGGCAGTTTGGAGGTAAGAAACACTTGAGAAACTCAAAATTTTCGCAGTTCCGATGCTCGAAACGAATAACTAGAACGGCCCAGGGGAAAAGTGCGCATACCGTTGTAATCGGGCGAGTTTCTACTTTCAAATGCAACAGAAATTTTGCGGATTGGTCAATCCGTTCGCGAGATGTGGCAGTTTGGAGGTAAGAAACGCTTGAGAAACTCAAAATTTTCGCAGTTCTGATGCTCGAAACGAATAACTAGAACGGCCTAGGGGAAAACTACACCTACCGTTGTAATCGGACGAGTTTCTACTTTCAGAAGCAACAGAAATTTTGCGGATTGGTCAATCCGTTCGCGAGATATGGCAGTTTGGAGATAAGAAACGCTTTAGAAACTCAAAATTTTCGCAGTTCCGATGCTCGAAACGAATAACTAGAATGGCCCAGGGGAAAAGTGCGCATACCGTTGTAATCGGGCGAGTTTCTACTTTCAGATGCAACAGAAATTATGCGGATTGGTCAATCCGTTCGCGAGATATAGCCGTTTGGATGTAAGAAACGCTTGAGAAACTCAAAATTTTCGCAGTGCAGATGCTCGAAACAAATAACTAGAACGGCCTAGGGGAAAACTACACCAACTGTTGTAATCGGGCGAGTTTCTACTTTCAGATGCAACAGAAATTTTGCGGATTGGTCAATCCGTTCGCGAGATATGGCAGTTTGGAGGTAAGAAACGCTTGAGGAACTCAAAATTTTCGCAGTTCTGATGCTCGAAACGAATGACTAGAACGGCCTAGGGGAGAAGTACGCATACCGTTGTAATCGGGCGATTTTCTACTTTCAAATGCAACAGAAATTTTGCGGATTGGTCAATCCGTTCGCGAGATGTGGCAGTTTGGAGGTAAGAAACGCTTGAGAAACTCAAAATTTTCGCAGTTCTGATGCTCGAAACGAATAACTAGAACGGCCTAGGGGAAAAGTGCGCATACCGTTGTAATCGGGCGAGTTTCTACTTTCAAATGCAACAGAAATTTTGCGAATTGGTCAATCCGTTCGCGAGATGTGGCAGTTTGGAGGTAAGAAACGCTTGAGAAACTCAAAATTTTCGCAGTTCTGATGCTCGAAACGAATAACTAGGAAGGCCTGGGGGAAAAGTACGCATACCGTTGTAATCGGGCGAGTTTCTACTTTCAGATGCAACAGAAATTTTGCGGATTGGTCAATCCGTTCGCGAGATGTGGCAGTTTGGAAGTAAGAAACGGTTGGGAAACTCAAAATTTTCGCAGTTCTGATGCTCGAAACGAATAACCAGAACGGCCCAGGGGAAAAGTGCGCCTACCGTTGTAATCGGGCGAGTTTCTACTTTCAAATGCAACAGAAATTTTGCGGATTGGTCAATCCGTTCGCGAGATGTGGCAGTTTGGAGGTAAGAAACGCTTGAGAAACTCAAAATTTTCGCAGTTCTGATGCTCGAAACGAATAACTAGAACGGCCTAGGGGAAAAGTGCGCATACTGTTGTAAACGGGCGAGTTTCTACTTTCAGATGCAGCAGAAATTTTGCGGATTGATCAATCCCTTCGCGAGATATGGCAGTTTGGAGATAAGAAACGCTTTAGAAACTCAAAATTTTCGCAGTTTTATGCTCGAAACGAATAACTAGAACGGCCCAGGGGAAAAGTGCGCATACCGTTGTAATCGGGCGAGTTTCTACTTTCAAATGCAACAGAAATTTTGCGAATTGGTCAATCCGTTCGCGAGATGTGGCAGTTTGGAGGTAAGAAACGCTTGAGAAACTCAAAATTTTCGCAGTTCTGATGCTCGAAACGAATAACTAGGAAGACCTGGGGGAAAAGTACGCATACCGTTGTAATCGGGCGAGTTTCTACTTTCAGATGCAACAGAAATTTTGCGGATTGGTCAATCCGTTCGCGAGATATGGCAGTTTGGAGGTAAGAAACACTTGAGAAACTCAAAATTTTCGCAGTTCCGATGCTCGAAACGAATAACTAGAACGGCCCAGGGGAAAAGTGCGCATACCGTTGTAATCGGGCGAGTTTCTACTTTCAAATGCAACAGAAATTTTGCGGATTGGTCAATCCGTTCGCGAGATGTGGCAGTTTGGAGGTAAGAAACGCTTGAGAAACTCAAAATTTTCGCAGTTCTGATGCTCGAAACGAATAACTAGAACGGCCTAGGGGAAAACTACACCTACCGTTGTAATCGGGCGAGTTTCTACTTTCAGATGCAACAGAAATTTTGCGGATTGATCAATCCGTTCGCGAGATATGGCAGTTTGGAGATAAGAAACGCTTTAGAAACTCAAAATTTTCGCAGTTCCGATGCTCGAAACGAATAACTAGAACGGCCTAGGGGAAAAGTGCGCATACCGTTGTAATCGGGCGAGTTTCTACTTTCAGAAGCAACAGAAATTTTGCGGATTGGTCAATCCGTTCGCGAGATATGGCCGTTTGGATGTAAGAAACGCTTGAGAAACTCAAAATTTTCGCAGTGCTGATGCTCGAAACAAATAACTAGAACGGCCTAGGGGAAAACTACACCCACCGTTGTAATCGGCGAGTTTCATCTTTCAGATGCAACAGAAATTTTGCGGATTGGTCAATCCGTTCGCGAGATATGGCTGTTTGGAGGTAAGAAACGCTTGAGAAACTCAAAATTTTCGCAGTTCTGATGCTCGAAACGAATAACTAGAACGGCCTAGGGGAAAAGTGCGCATACCGTTGTAATCGGGCGAGTTTCTACTTTCAGAAGCAACAGAAATTTTGCGGATTGGTCAATCCGTTCGCGAGATATGGCCGTTTGGAGGTAAGAAACGATTGAGGAACTCAAAATTTTCGCAGTTCTGATGCTCGAAACGAATAACTAGAACGGACTAGGGGAAAACTACTCCCACCGTTGTAATCGGGCGAGTTTCTACTTTCAGATGCAACAGAAATTTTGCGGATTGAGCAATCCGTTCGCGAGATATGGCAGTTTGGAGATAAGAAACGCTTTAGAAACTCAAAATTTTCGCAGTTCCGATGCTCGAAACGAATAACTAGAACGGCCCAGGGGAAAACTACACATACCGTTGCAATCGGGCGAGTTTCTACTTTCAGATGCAACAGAAATTATGCGGATTGGTCAATCCGTTCGCGAGATATAGCCGTTTGGATGTAAGAAACGCTTGAGAAACTCAAAATTTTCGCAGTTCTGATGCTCGAAACGAATGACTAGAACGGCCGAGGGGAGAAGTACGCATACCGTTGTAATCGGGCGAGTTTCTACTTTCAGATGCAACAGAAACCATGCGGATTGGTCAATCCGTTCGCGAGATATGGCCGTTTGGATGTAAGAAACGCTTGAGAAACTCAAAATTTTCGCAGTGCAGATGCTCGAAACAAATAACTAGAACGGCCTAGGGGAAAACTACACCCACCGTTGTAATCGGGCGAGTTTCTACTTTCAGATGCAACCGAAATTTTGCGGATTGGTCGATCCGTTCGCGAGATATGGCAGTTTGGAGGTAAGAAACGCTTGAGGAACTCAAAATTTTCGCAGTTCTGATGCTCGAAACGAATAACTAGAACGGACTAGGGGAAAACTACTCCCACCGTTGTAATCGGGCGAGTTTCTACTTTCAGATGCAACAGAAATTTTGCGGATTGAGCAATCCGTTCGCGAGATATGGCAGTTTGGAGATAAGAAACGCTTTAGAAACTCAAAATTTTCGCAGTTCCGATGCTCGAAACGAATAACTAAAACGGCCCAGGGGAAAAGTGCGCATACCGTTGTAATCGGGCGAGTTTCTACTTTCAGAAGCAACAGAAATTTTGCGGATTGATCAATCCGTTCGCGAGATATGGAAGTTTGGAGATAAGAAACGCTTTAGAAACTCAAAATTTTCGCAGTTCCGATGCTCGAAACGAATAACTAGAACGGCCCAGGGGAAAAGTGCGCATACCGTTGTAATCGGGCGAGTTTCTACTTTCAAATGCAACAGAAATTTTGCGGATTGGTCAATCCGTTCGCGAGATATGGCTGTTTGGAGGTAAGAAACGCTTGAGAAACTCAAAATTTTCGCAGTTCTGATGCTCGAAACGAATAACTAGAACGGCCTAGGGGAAAACTACACCCACTGTTGTAATCGGGCGAGTTTCTACTTTCAGATGCAACAGAAATTTTGCGGATTGGTCAATCCGTTCGCGAGATATGGCAGTTTGGAGATAAGAAACGCTTTAGAAACTCAAAATTTTCGCAGTTGCGATGCTGGAAACGAATAACTAGAACGGCCCAGGGGAAAACTACACATACCGTTGCAATCGGGCGAGTTTCTACTTTCAGATGCAACAGAAATTATGCGGATTGGTCAATCCGTTCGCGAGATATAGCCGTTTGGATGTAAGAAACGCTTGAGAAACTCAAAATTTTCGCAGTTCTGATGTTCGAAACGAATGACTAGAACGGCCTAGGGGAGAAGTACGCATACCGTTGTAATCGGGCGAGTTTCTGCATTCAGATGCAACAGAAACCATGCGGATTGGTCAATCCGTTCGCGAGATATGGCCGTTTGGATGTAAGAAACGCTTGAGAAACTCAAAATTTTCGCAGTGCAGATGCTCGAAACAAATAACTAGAACGGCCTAGGGGAAAACTACACCCACCGTTGTAATCGGGCGAGTTTCTACTTTCAGATGCAACAGAAATTTTGCGGATTGGTCAATCCGTTCGCGAGATATGGCTGTTTGGAGGTAAGAAACGCTTGAGAAACTCAAAATTTTCGCAGTTCTGATGCTCGAAACGAATAACTAGAACGGCCTAGGGGAAAACTACACCCACTGTTGTAATCGGGCGAGTTTCTACTTTCAGATGCAACAGAAATTTTGCGGATTGGTCAATCCGTTCGCGAGATATGGCAGTTTGGAGGTAAGAAACGCTTGAGGAACTCAAAATTTTCGCAGTTCTGATGCTCGAAACGAATAACTAGAACGGCCCAGGGGAAAAGTGCGCCTACCGTTGTAATCGGGCGAGTTTCTACTTTCAAATGCAACAGAAATTTTGCGGATTGGTCAATCCGTTCGCGAGATATGGCAGTTTGGAGGTAAGAAACGCTTGAGAAACTCAAAATTTTCGCAGTTCTGATGCTCGAAACGAATGACTAGAACGGCCTAGGGGAGAAGTACGCATACCGTTGTAATCGGGCGAGTTTCTACTTTCAGATGCAACAGAAATCATGCGGATTGGTCAATCCGTTCGCGAGATATGGCCGTTTGGATGTAAGAAACGCTTGAGAAACTCAAAATTTTCGCAGTTCTGATGCTCGAAACGAATAACTAGAACGGTCTAGGGGAAAAGTGCGCATACTTTTGTAAACGAGCGAGTTTCTACTTTCAGATGCAGCAGAAATTTTGCGGATTGATCAATCCCTTCGCGAGATATGGCAGTTTGGAGATAAGAAACGCTTTAGAAACTCAAAATTTTCGCAGTTTTATGCTCGAAACGAATAACTAGAACGGCCCAGGGGAAAAGTGCGCATACCGTTGTAATCGGGCGTGTTTCTACTTTCAAATGCAACAGAAATTTTGCGGATTGGTCAATCCGTTCGCGAGATGTGGCAGTTTGGAGGTAAGAAACGCTTGAGAAACTCAAAATTTTCGCAGTTCTGATGCTCGAAACGAATAACTAGAAAGGCCTGGGGGAAAAGTACGCATACCGTTGTAATCGGGCGAGTTTCTACTTTCAGATGCAACAGAAATTTTGCGGATTGGTCAATCCGTTCGCGAGATATGGCAGTTTGGGGGTAAGAAACACTTGAGAAACTCAAAATTTTCGCAGTTCCGATGCTCGAAACGAATAACTAGAACGGCCCAGGGGAAAAGTGCGCATACCGTTGTAATCGGGCGAGTTTCTACTTTCAAATGCAACAGAAATTTTGCGGATTGGTCAATCCGTTCGCGAGATGTGGCAGTTTGGAGGTAAGAAACGCTTGAGAAACTCAAAATTTTCGCATTTCTGATGCTCGAAACGAATAACTAGAACGGCCTAGGGGAAAACTACACCTACCGTTGTAATCGGACGAGTTTCTACTTTCAGAAGCAACAGAAATTTTGCGGATTGGTCAATCCGTTCGCGAGATATGGCAGTTTGGAGGTAAGAAACACTTGAGAAACTCAAAATTTTCGCAGTTCTGATGCTCGAAACGAATGACTAGAACGGCCTAGGGGAGAAGTACGCATACCGTTGTAATCGGGCGAGTTTCTACTTTCAGATGCAACAGAAATCATGCGGATTGGTCAATCCGTTCGCGAGATATGGCCGTTTGGATGTAAGAAACGCTTGAGAAACTCAAAATTTTCGCAGTGCTGATGCTCGAAACAAATAACTAGAACGGCCTAGGGGAAAACTACACACACCGTTGTCATCGGGCGAGTTTCTACTTTCAGATGCAACAGAAATTTTGCGGATTGGTCAATCCGTTCGCGAGATATGGCAGTTTGGAGGTAAGAAACGCTTGAGGAACTCAAAATTTTCGCAGTTCTGATGCTCGAAACGAATGACTAGAACGGCCTAGGGGAGAAGTACGCATACCGTTGTAATCGGGCGAGTTTCTACTTTCAGATGCAACAGAAATCATGCGGATTGGTCAATCCGTTCGCGAGATATGGCCGTTTGGATGTAAGAAACGCTTGAGAAACTCAAAATTTTCGCAGTGCTGATGCTCGAAACAAATAACTAGAACGGCCTAGGGGAAAACTACACACACCGTTGTCATCGGGCGAGTTTCTACTTTCAGATGCAACAGAAATTTTGCGGATTGGTCAATCCGTTCGCGAGATATGGCAGTTTGGAGGTAAGAAACTCTTGAGGAACTCAAAATTTTCGCTGTTCTGATGCGCGAAACGAATAACTAGAACGGCCTAGGGGAAAACTACACCTACCGTTGTAATCGGGCGAGTTTCTACTTTCAGATGCAACAGAAATTTTGCGGATTGATCAATCCGTTCGCGAGATATGGCAGTTTGGATATAAGAAACGCTTTAGAAACTCAAAATTTTCGCAGTTCCGATGCTCGAAACGAATAACTAGAACGGCCCAGGGGAAAAGTGCGCATACCGTTGTAATCGGGCGAGTTTCTACTTTCAAATGCAACAGAAATTTTGCGGATTGGTCGATCCGTTCGCGGGATGTGGCAGTTTGGAAGTAAGAAACGCTTGAGAAACTCAAAATTTTCGCAGTTCTGATGCTCGAAACGAATAACCAGAACGGCCCAGGGGAAAAGTGCGCATACCGTTGTAATCGGGCGAGTTTCTACTTTCAGAAGCAACAGAAATTTTGCGGATTGGTCAATCCGTTCGCGAGATATGGCAGTTTGGAGATAAGAAACGCTTTAGAAACTCAAAATTTTCGCAGTTCCGATGCTCGAAACGAATAACTAGAATGGCCCAGGGGAAAAGTGCGCATACCGTTGTAATCGGGCGAGTTTCTACTTTCAGATGCAACAGAAATTATGCGGATTGGTCAATCCGTTCGCGAGATATAGCCGTTTGGATGTAAGAAACGCTTGAGAAACTCAAAATTTTCGCAGTGCAGATGCTCGAAACAAATAACTAGAACGGCCTAGGGGAAAACTACACCAACTGTTGTAATCGGGCGAGTTTCTACTTTCAGATGCAACAGAAATTTTGCGGATTGGTCAATCCGTTCGCGAGATATGGCAGTTTGGAGGTAAGAAACGCTTGAGGAACTCAAAATTTTCGCAGTTCTGATGCTCGAAACGAATGACTAGAACGGCCTAGGGGAGAAGTACGCATACCGTTGTAATCGGGCGATTTTCTACTTTCAAATGCAACAGAAATTTTGCGGATTGGTCAATCCGTTCGCGAGATGTGGCAGTTTGGAGGTAAGAAACGCTTGAGAAACTCAAAATTTTCGCAGTTCTGATGCTCGAAACGAATAACTAGAACGGCCTAGGGGAAAAGTGCGCATACCGTTGTAATCGGGCGAGTTTCTACTTTCAAATGCAACAGAAATTTTGCGAATTGGTCAATCCGTTCGCGAGATGTGGCAGTTTGGAGGTAAGAAACGCTTGAGAAACTCAAAATTTTCGCAGTTCTGATGCTCGAAACGAATAACTAGGAAGGCCTGGGGGAAAAGTACGCATACCGTTGTAATCGGGCGAGTTTCTACTTTCAGATGCAACAGAAATTTTGCGGATTGGTCAATCCGTTCGCGAGATGTGGCAGTTTGGAAGTAAGAAACGGTTGGGAAACTCAAAATTTTCGCAGTTCTGATGCTCGAAACGAATAACCAGAACGGCCCAGGGGAAAAGTGCGCCTACCGTTGTAATCGGGCGAGTTTCTACTTTCAAATGCAACAGAAATTTTGCGGATTGGTCAATCCGTTCGCGAGATGTGGCAGTTTGGAGGTAAGAAACGCTTGAGAAACTCAAAATTTTCGCAGTTCTGATGCTCGAAACGAATAACTAGAACGGCCTAGGGGAAAAGTGCGCATACTGTTGTAAACGGGCGAGTTTCTACTTTCAGATGCAGCAGAAATTTTGCGGATTGATCAATCCCTTCGCGAGATATGGCAGTTTGGAGATAAGAAACGCTTTAGAAACTCAAAATTTTCGCAGTTTTATGCTCGAAACGAATAACTAGAACGGCCCAGGGGAAAAGTGCGCATACCGTTGTAATCGGGCGAGTTTCTACTTTCAAATGCAACAGAAATTTTGCGAATTGGTCAATCCGTTCGCGAGATGTGGCAGTTTGGAGGTAAGAAACGCTTGAGAAACTCAAAATTTTCGCAGTTCTGATGCTCGAAACGAATAACTAGGAAGGCCTGGGGGAAAAGTACGCATACCGTTGTAATCGGGCGAGTTTCTACTTTCAGATGCAACAGAAATTTTGCGGATTGGTCAATCCGTTCGCGAGATATGGCAGTTTGGAGGTAAGAAACACTTGAGAAACTCAAAATTTTCGCAGTTCCGATGCTCGAAACGAATAACTAGAACGGCCCAGGGGAAAAGTGCGCATACCGTTGTAATCGGGCGAGTTTCTACTTTCAAATGCAACAGAAATTTTGCGGATTGGTCAATCCGTTCGCGAGATGTGGCAGTTTGGAGGTAAGAAACGCTTGAGAAACTCAAAATTTTCGCAGTTCTGATGCTCGAAACGAATAACTAGAACGGCCTAGGGGAAAACTACACCTACCGTTGTAATCGGGCGAGTTTCTACTTTCAGATGCAACAGAAATTTTGCGGATTGATCAATCCGTTCGCGAGATATGGCAGTTTGGAGATAAGAAACGCTTTAGAAACTCAAAATTTTCGCAGTTCCGATGCTCGAAACGAATAACTAGAACGGCCTAGGGGAAAAGTGCGCATACCGTTGTAATCGGGCGAGTTTCTACTTTCAGAAGCAACAGAAATTTTGCGGATTGGTCAATCCGTTCGCGAGATATGGCCGTTTGGATGTAAGAAACGCTTGAGAAACTCAAAATTTTCGCAGTGCTGATGCTCGAAACAAATAACTAGAACGGCCTAGGGGAAAACTACACCCACCGTTGTAATCGGCGAGTTTCATCTTTCAGATGCAACAGAAATTTTGCGGATTGGTCAATCCGTTCGCGAGATATGGCTGTTTGGAGGTAAGAAACGCTTGAGAAACTCAAAATTTTCGCAGTTCTGATGCTCGAAACGAATAACTAGAACGGCCTAGGGGAAAAGTGCGCATACCGTTGTAATCGGGCGAGTTTCTACTTTCAGAAGCAACAGAAATTTTGCGGATTGGTCAATCCGTTCGCGAGATATGGCCGTTTGGAGGTAAGAAACGATTGAGGAACTCAAAATTTTCGCAGTTCTGATGCTCGAAACGAATAACTAGAACGGACTAGGGGAAAACTACTCCCACCGTTGTAATCGGGCGAGTTTCTACTTTCAGATGCAACAGAAATTTTGCGGATTGAGCAATCCGTTCGCGAGATATGGCAGTTTGGAGATAAGAAACGCTTTAGAAACTCAAAATTTTCGCAGTTCCGATGCTCGAAACGAATAACTAGAACGGCCCAGGGGAAAACTACACATACCGTTGCAATCGGGCGAGTTTCTACTTTCAGATGCAACAGAAATTATGCGGATTGGTCAATCCGTTCGCGAGATATAGCCGTTTGGATGTAAGAAACGCTTGAGAAACTCAAAATTTTCGCAGTTCTGATGCTCGAAACGAATGACTAGAACGGCCTAGGGGAGAAGTACGCATACCGTTGTAATCGGGCGAGTTTCTACTTTCAGATGCAACAGAAACCATGCGGATTGGTCAATCCGTTCGCGAGATATGGCCGTTTGGATGTAAGAAACGCTTGAGAAACTCAAAATTTTCGCAGTGCAGATGCTCGAAACAAATAACTAGAACGGCCTAGGGGAAAACTACGCCCACCGTTGTAATCGGGCGAGTTTCTACTTTCAGATGCAACCGAAATTTTGCGGATTGGTCGATCCGTTCGCGAGATATGGCAGTTTGGAGGTAAGAAACGCTTGAGGAACTCAAAATTTTCGCAGTTCTGATGCTCGAAACGAATAACTAGAACGGACTAGGGGAAAACTACTCCCACCGTTGTAATCGGGCGAGTTTCTACTTTCAGATGCAACAGAAATTTTGCGGATTGAGCAATCCGTTCGCGAGATATGGCAGTTTGGAGATAAGAAACGCTTTAGAAACTCAAAATTTTCGCAGTTCCGATGCTCGAAACGAATAACTAAAACGGCCCAGGGGAAAAGTGCGCATACCGTTGTAATCGGGCGAGTTTCTACTTTCAGAAGCAACAGAAATTTTGCGGATTGATCAATCCGTTCGCGAGATATGGAAGTTTGGAGATAAGAAACGCTTTAGAAACTCAAAATTTTCGCAGTTCCGATGCTCGAAACGAATAACTAGAACGGCCCAGGGGAAAAGTGCGCATACCGTTGTAATCGGGCGAGTTTCTACTTTCAAATGCAACAGAAATTTTGCGGATTGGTCAATCCGTTCGCGAGATATGGCTGTTTGGAGGTAAGAAACGCTTGAGAAACTCAAAATTTTCGCAGTTCTGATGCTCGAAACGAATAACTAGAACGGCCTAGGGGAAAACTACACCCACTGTTGTAATCGGGCGAGTTTCTACTTTCAGATGCAACAGAAATTTTGCGGATTGGTCAATCCGTTCGCGAGATATGGCAGTTTGGAGATAAGAAACGCTTTAGAAACTCAAAATTTTCGCAGTTGCGATGCTGGAAACGAATAACTAGAACGGCCCAGGGGAAAACTACACATACCGTTGCAATCGGGCGAGTTTCTACTTTCAGATGCAACAGAAATTATGCGGATTGGTCAATCCGTTCGCGAGATATAGCCGTTTGGATGTAAGAAACGCTTGAGAAACTCAAAATTTTCGCAGTTCTGATGCTCGAAACGAATGACTAGAACGGCCTAGGGGAGAAGTACGCATACCGTTGTAATCGGGCGAGTTTCTGCATTCAGATGCAACAGAAACCATGCGGATTGGTCAATCCGTTCGCGAGATATGGCCGTTTGGATGTAAGAAACGCTTGAGAAACTCAAAATTTTCGCAGTGCAGATGCTCGAAACAAATAACTAGAACGGCCTAGGGGAAAACTACACCCACCGTTGTAATCGGGCGAGTTTCTACTTTCAGATGCAACAGAAATTTTGCGGATTGGTCAATCCGTTCGCGAGATATGGCTGTTTGGAGGTAAGAAACGCTTGAGAAACTCAAAATTTTCGCAGTTCTGATGCTCGAAACGAATAACTAGAACGGCCTAGGGGAAAACTACACCCACTGTTGTAATCGGGCGAGTTTCTACTTTCAGATGCAACAGAAATTTTGCGGATTGGTCAATCCGTTCGCGAGATATGGCAGTTTGGAGGTAAGAAACGCTTGAGGAACTCAAAATTTTCGCAGTTCTGATGCTCGAAACGAATAACTAGAACGGCCCAGGGGAAAAGTGCGCCTACCGTTGTAATCGGGCGAGTTTCTACTTTCAAATGCAACAGAAATTTTGCGGATTGGTCAATCCGTTCGCGAGATATGGCAGTTTGGAGGTAAGAAACGCTTGAGAAACTCAAAATTTTCGCAGTTCTGATGCTCGAAACGAATGACTAGAACGGCCTAGGGGAGAAGTACGCATACCGTTGTAATCGGGCGAGTTTCTACTTTCAGATGCAACAGAAATCATGCGGATTGGTCAATCCGTTCGCGAGATATGGCCGTTTGGATGTAAGAAACGCTTGAGAAACTCAAAATTTTCGCAGTTCTGATGCTCGAAACGAATAACTAGAACGGTCTAGGGGAAAAGTGCGCATACTTTTGTAAACGAGCGAGTTTCTACTTTCAGATGCAGCAGAAATTTTGCGGATTGATCAATCCCTTCGCGAGATATGGCAGTTTGGAGATAAGAAACGCTTTAGAAACTCAAAATTTTCGCAGTTTTATGCTCGAAACGAATAACTAGAACGGCCCAGGGGAAAAGTGCGCATACCGTTGTAATCGGGCGTGTTTCTACTTTCAAATGCAACAGAAATTTTGCGGATTGGTCAATCCGTTCGCGAGATGTGGCAGTTTGGAGGTAAGAAACGCTTGAGAAACTCAAAATTTTCGAAGTTCTGATGCTCGAAACGAATAACTAGAAAGGCCTGGGGGAAAAGTACGCATACCGTTGTAATCGGGCGAGTTTCTACTTTCAGATGCAACAGAAATTTTGCGGATTGGTCAATCCGTTCGCGAGATATGGCAGTTTGGGGGTAAGAAACACTTGAGAAACTCAAAATTTTCGCAGTTCCGATGCTCGAAACGAATAACTAGAACGGCCCAGGGGAAAAGTGCGCATACCGTTGTAATCGGGCGAGTTTCTACTTTCAAATGCAACAGAAATTTTGCGGATTGGTCAATCCGTTCGCGAGATGTGGCAGTTTGGAGGTAAGAAACGCTTGAGAAACTCAAAATTTTCGCATTTCTGATGCTCGAAACGAATAACTAGAACGGCCTAGGGGAAAACTACACCTACCGTTGTAATCGGACGAGTTTCTACTTTCAGAAGCAACAGAAATTTTGCGGATTGGTCAATCCGTTCGCGAGATATGGCAGTTTGGAGGTAAGAAACACTTGAGAAACTCAAAATTTTCGCAGTTCTGATGCTCGAAACGAATGACTAGAACGGCCTAGGGGAGAAGTACGCACACCGTTGTAATCGGGCGAGTTTCTACTTTCAGATGCAACAGAAATCATGCGGATTGGTCAATCCGTTCGCGAGATATGGCCGTTTGGATGTAAGAAACGCTTGAGAAACTCAAAATTTTCGCAGTGCTGATGCTCGAAACAAATAACTAGAACGGCCTAGGGGAAAACTACACACACCGTTGTCATCGGGCGAGTTTCTACTTTCAGATGCAACAGAAATTTTGCGGATTGGTCAATCCGTTCGCGAGATATGGCAGTTTGGAGGTAAGAAACGCTTGAGGAACTCAAAATTTTCGCAGTTCTGATGCTCGAAACGAATGACTAGAACGGCCTAGGGGAGAAGTACGCATACCGTTGTAATCGGGCGAGTTTCTACTTTCAGATGCAACAGAAATCATGCGGATTGGTCAATCCGTTCGCGAGATATGGCCGTTTGGATGTAAGAAACGCTTGAGAAACTCAAAATTTTCGCAGTGCTGATGCTCGAAACAAATAACTAGAACGGCCTAGGGGAAAACTACACACACCGTTGTCATCGGGCGAGTTTCTACTTTCAGATGCAACAGAAATTTTGCGGATTGGTCAATCCGTTCGCGAGATATGGCAGTTTGGAGGTAAGAAACGCTTGAGGAACTCAAAATTTTCGCTGTTCTGATGCGCGAAACGAATAACTAGAACGGCCTAGGGGAAAACTACACCTACCGTTGTAATCGGGCGAGTTTCTACTTTCAGATGCAACAGAAATTTTGCGGATTGATCAATCCGTTCGCGAGATATGGAAGTTTGGATATAAGAAACGCTTTAGAAACTCAAAATTTTCGCAGTTCCGATGCTCGAAACGAATAACTAGAACGGCCCAGGGGAAAAGTGCGCATACCGTTGTAATCGGGCGAGTTTCTACTTTCAAATGCAACAGAAATTTTGCGGATTGGTCGATCCGTTCGCGGGATGTGGCAGTTTGGAAGTAAGAAACGCTTGAGAAACTCAAAATTTTCGCAGTTCTGATGCTCGAAACGAATAACCAGAACGGCCCAGGGGAAAAGTGCGCATACCGTTGTAATCGGGCGAGTTTCTACTTTCAAATGCAACAGAAATTTTGCGGATTAGTCAATCCGTTCGCGAGATATGGCAGTTTGGAGGTAAGAAACGCTTGAGAAACTCAAAATTTTCGCAGTTCTGATGCTCGAAACGAATGACTAGAACGGCCTAGGGGAGAAGTACGCATACCGTTGTAATCGGGCGAGTTTCTACTTTCAGATGCAACAGAAATCATGCGGATTGGTCAATCCGTTCGCGAGATATGGCCGTTTGGATGTAAGAAACGCTTGAGAAACTCAAAATTTTCGCAGTTCTGATGCTCGAAACGAATAACTAGAACGGCCTAGGGGAAAAGTGCGCATACTGTTGTAAACGGGCGAGTTTCTACTTTCAGATGCAGCAGAAATTTTGCGGATTGATCAATCCCTTCGCGAGACATGGCAGTTTGGAGATAAGAAACGCTTTAGAAACTCAAAATTTTCGCAGTTTTATGCTCGAAACGAATAACTAGAACGGCCCAGGGGAAAAGTGCGCATACCGTTGTAATCGGGCGAGTTTCTACTTTCAAATGCAACAGAAATTTTGCGGATTGGTCAATCCGTTCGCGAGATGTGGCAGTTTGGAGGTAAGAAACGCTTGAGAAACTCAAAATTTTCGCAGTTCTGATGCTCGAAACGAATAACTAGAACGGCCTGGGGGAAAAGTACGCATACCGTTGTAATCGGGCGAGTTTCTACTTTCAGATGCAACAGAAATTTTGCGGATTGGTCAATCCGTTCGCGAGATATGGCAGTTTGGAGGTAAGAAACACTTGAGAAACTCAAAATTTTCGCAGTTCCGATGCTCGAAACGAATAACTAGAACGGCCTGGGGGAAAAGTACGCATACCGTTGTAATCGGGCGAGTTTCTACTTTCAAATGCAACAGAAATTTTGCGGATTGGTCAATCCGTTCGCGAGATGTGGCAGTTTGGAGGTAAGAAACGCTTGAGAAACTCAAAATTTTCGCAGTTCTGATGCTCGAAACGAATAACTAGAACGGCCTAGGGGAAAACTACACCTACCGTTGTAATCGGACGAGTTTCTACTTTCAGAAGCAACAGAAATTTTGCGGATTGGTCAATCCGTTCGCGAGATATGGCAGTTTGGAGGTAAGAAACACTTGAGAAACTCAAAATTTTCGCAGTTCTGATGCTCGAAACGAATGACTAGAACGGCCTAGGGGAGAAGTACGCATACCGTTGTAATCGGGCGAGTTTCTACTTTCAGATGCAACAGAAATCATGCGGATTGGTCAATCCGTTCGCGAGATATGGCCGTTTGGATGTAAGAAACGCTTGAGAAACTCAAAATTTTCGCAGTGCTGATGCTCGAAACAAATAACTAGAACGGCCTAGGGGAAAACTACACACACCGTTGTCATCGGGCGAGTTTCTACTTTCAGATGCAACAGAAATTTTGCGGATTGGTCAATCCGTTCGCGAGATATGGCAGTTTGGAGGTAAGAAACGCTTGAGGAACTCAAAATTTTCGCTGTTCTGATGCGCGAAACGAATAACTAGAACGGCCTAGGGGAAAACTACACCTACCGTTGTAATCGGGCGAGTTTCTACTTTCAGATGCAACAGAAATTTTGCGGATTGATCAATCCGTTCGCGAGATATGACAGTTTGGAGATAAGAAACGCTTTAGAAACTCAAAATTTTCGCAGTTCCGATGCTCGAAACGAATAACTAGAACGGCCCAGGGGAAAAGTGCGCATACCGTTGTAATCGGGCGAGTTTCTACTTTCAAATGCAACAGAAATTTTGCGGATTGGTCAATCCGTTCGCGAGATATGGCAGTTTGGAGGTAAGAAACGCTTGAGAAACTCAAAATTTTCGCAGTTCTGATGCTCGAAACGAATAACTGGAACGGCCTAGGGGAAAACTACACATACCGTTGTAATCGGGCGAGTTTCTACTTTCAGATGCAACAGTAATTTTGCGGATTGGTCAATCCGTTCGCGAGATGTGGCAGTTTGGAGGTAAGAAACGCTTGAGAAACTCAAAATTTTCGCAGTTCTGATGCTCGAAACGAATAACTAGAACGGCCTAGGGGAAAAGTGCGCATACCGTTGTAATCGGGCGAGTTTCTACTTTCAGAAGCAACAGAAATTTTGCGGATTGGTCAATCCGTTCGCGAGATATGGCCGTTTGGATGTAAGATACGCTTGAGAAACTCAAAATTTTCGCAGTGCTGATGCTCGAAACAAATAACTAGAACGGCCTAGGGGAAAACTACACCCACCGTTGTAATCGGGCGAGTTTCTACTTTCAGATGCAACAGACATTTTGCGGATTGGTCAATCCGTTCGCGAGATATGGTAGTTTGGAGGTAAGAAACGCTTGAGGAACTCAAAATTTTCGCAGTTCTGATGCTCGAAACGAATAACTAGAACGGCCTAGGGGAAAACTACACCTACCGTTGTAATCGGGCGAGTTTCTACTTTCAGATGCAACAGAAATTTTGCGGATTGATCAATCCGTTCTCGAGATATGGCAGTTTGGAGATAAGAAACGCTTTAGAAACTCAAAATTTTCGCAGTTCCGATGCTCGAAACGAATAACTAGAACGGCCCAGGGGAAAAGTGCGCATACCGTTGTAATCGGGCGAGTTTCTACTTTCAGATGCAACAGAAATTATGCGGATTGGTCAATCCGTTCGCGAGATATAGCCGTTTGGATGTAAGAAACGCTTGAGAAACTCAAAATTTTCGCAGTGCAGATGCTCGAAACAAATAACTAGAACGGCCTAGGGGAAAACTACACCCACCGTTGTAATCGGGCGAGTTTCTACTTTCAGATGCAACAGAAATTTTGCGGATTGGTCAATCCGTTCGCGAGATATGGCAGTTTGGAGGTAAGAAACGCTTGAGGAACTCAAAATTTTCGCAGTTCTGATGCTCGAAACGAATAACTAGAACGGACTAGGGGAAAACTACTCCCACCGTTGTAATCGGGCGAGTTTCTACTTTCAGATGCAACAGAAATTTTGCGGATTGAGCAATCCGTTCGCGAGATATGGCAGTTTGGAGATAAGAAACGCTTTAGAAACTCAAAATTTTCGCAGTTCCGATGCTCGAAACGAATAACTAGAACGGCCCAGGGGAAAAGTGCGCATACCGTTGTAATCGGGCGAGTTTCTACTTTCAAATGCAACAGAAATTTTGCGGATTGGTCGATCCGTTCGCGGGATATGGCAGTTTGGAGGTAAGAAACGCTTGAGAAACTCAAAATTTTCGCAGTTCTGATGCTCGAAACGAATGACTAGAACGGCCTAGGGGAGAAGTACGCACACCGTTGTAATCGGGCGAGTTTCTACTTTCAGATGCAACAGAAATCATGCGGATTGGTCAATCCGTTCGCGAGATATGGCCGTTTGGATGTAAGAAACGCTTGAGAAACTCAAAATTTTTGCAGTTCTGATGCTCGAAACGAATAACTAGAACGGCCTAGGGGAAAAGTGCGCATACTGTTGTAAACGGGCGAGTTTCTACTTTCAGATGCAACAGAAATTTTGCGGATTGGTCAATCCGTTCGCGAGATATGGCAGTTTGGAGGTAAGAAACACTTGAGAAACTCAAAATTTTCGCAGCTCTGATGCTCGAAACGAATGACTAGAACGGCCTAGGGGAGAAGTACGCATACCGTTGTAATCGGGCGAGTTTCTACTTTCAGATGCAACAGCAATCATGCGGATTGGTCAATCCGTTCGCGAGATATGGCCGTTTGGATGTAAGAAACGCCTGAGAAACTCAAAATTTTCGCAGTGCTGATGCTCGAAACAAATAACTAGAACGGCCTAGGGGAAAACTACACACACCGTTGTCATCGGGCGAGTTTCTACTTTCAGATGCAACAGAAATTTTGCGGATTGGTCAATCCGTTCGCGAGATATGGCAGTTTGGAGGTAAGAAACGCTTGAGGAACTCAAAATTTTCGCTGTTCTGATGCGCGAAACGAATAACTAGAACGGCCTAGGGGAAAACTACACCTACCGTTGTAATCGGGCGAGTTTCTACTTTCAGATGCAACAGAAATTTTGCGGATTGATCAATCCGTTCGCGAGATATGGCAGTTTGGAGATAAGAAACGCTTTAGAAACTCAAAATTTTCGCAGTTCCGATGCTCGAAACGAATAACTAGAACGGCCCAGGGGAAAAGTGCGCATACCGTTGTAATCGGGCGAGTTTCTACTTTCAAATGCAACAGAAATTTTGCGGATTGGTCAATCCGTTCGCGAGATATGGCAGTTTGGAGGTAAGAAACGCTTGAGAAACTCAAAATTTTCGCAGTTCTGATGCTCGAAACGAATAACTGGAACGGCCTAGGGGAAAACTACACATACCGTTGTAAACGGGCGAGCTTCTACTTTCAGATGCAACAGTAATTTTGCGGATTGGTCAATCCGTTCGCGAGATGTGGCAGTTTGGAGGTAAGAAACGCTTGAGAAACTCAAAATTTTCGCAGTTCTGATGCTCGAAACGAATAACTAGAACGGCCTAGGGGAAAAGTACGCATACCGATGTAAACGGGCGAGTTTCTACTTTCAGATGCAACAGAAACCATGCGGATTGGTCAATCCGTTCGCGAGATATGGCCGTTTGGATGTAAGAAACGCTTGAGAAACTCAAAATTTTCGCAGTTCTGATGCTCGAAACGAATGACCAGGACGGCCTAGGGGAAAACTACACATACCGTTGCAATCGGACGAGTTTCTACTTTCAGATGCAACAGAAATTTTGCGGATTGATCAATCCGTTCGCGAGATATGGAAGTTTGGAGATAAGAAACGCTTTAGAAACTCAAAATTTTCGCAGTTCCGATGCTCGAAACGAATAACTAGAACGGCCCAGGGGAAAAGTGCGCATACCGTTGTAATCGGGCGAGTTTCTACTTTCAAATGCAACAGAAATTTTGCGGATCGATCAATCCGTTCGCGAGATGTGGCAGTTTGGAGGTAAGAAACGCTTGAGAAACTCAAAATTTTCGCAGTTCTGATGCTCGAAACGAATAACTAGAACGGCCTGGGGGAAAAGTACGCATACCGTTGTAATCGGGCGAGTTTCTACTTTCAGATGCAACAGAAATTTTGCGGATTGGTCAATCCGTTCGCGAGATATGGCAGTTTGGAGGTAAGAAACACTTGAGAAACTCAAAATTTTCGCAGTTCCGATGCTCGAAACGAATAACTAGAACGGCCTGGGGGAAAAGTACGCATACCGTTGTAATCGGGCGAGTTTCTACTTTCAAATGCAACAGAAATTTTGCGGATTGGTCAATCCGTTCGCGAGATGTGGCAGTTTGGAGGTAAGAAACGCTTGAGAAACTCAAAATTTTCGCAGTTCTGATGCTCGAAACGAATAACTAGAACGGCCTAGGGGAAAACTACACCTACCGTTGTAATCGGACGAGTTTCTACTTTCAGAAGCAACAGAAATTTTGCGGATTGGTCAATCCGTTCGCGAGATATGGCAGTTTGGAGGTAAGAAACACTTGAGAAACTCAAAATTTTCGCAGTTCTGATGCTCGAAACGAATGACTAGAACGGCCTAGGGGAGAAGTACGCATACCGTTGTAATCGGGCGAGTTTCTACTTTCAGATGCAACAGAAATCATGCGGATTGGTCAATCCGTTCGCGAGATATGGCCGTTTGGATGTAAGAAACGCTTGAGAAACTCAAAATTTTCGCAGTGCTGATGCTCGAAACAAATAACTAGAACGGCCTAGGGGAAAACTACACACACCGTTGTCATCGGGCGAGTTTCTACTTTCAGATGCAACAGAAATTTTGCGGATTGGTCAATCCGTTCGCGAGATATGGCAGTTTGGAGGTAAGAAACGCTTGAGGAACTCAAAATTTTCGCTGTTCTGATGCGCGAAACGAATAACTAGAACGGCCTAGGGGAAAACTACACCTACCGTTGTAATCGGGCGAGTTTCTACTTTCAGATGCAACAGAAATTTTGCGGATTGATCAATCCGTTCGCGAGATATGACAGTTTGGAGATAAGAAACGCTTTAGAAACTCAAAATTTTCGCAGTTCCGATGCTCGAAACGAATAACTAGAACGGCCCAGGGGAAAAGTGCGCATACCGTTGTAATCGGGCGAGTTTCTACTTTCAAATGCAACAGAAATTTTGCGGATTGGTCAATCCGTTCGCGAGATATGGCAGTTTGGAGGTAAGAAACGCTTGAGAAACTCAAAATTTTCGCAGTTCTGATGCTCGAAACGAATAACTGGAACGGCCTAGGGGAAAACTACACATACCGTTGTAATCGGGCGAGTTTCTACTTTCAGATGCAACAGTAATTTTGCGGATTGGTCAATCCGTTCGCGAGATGTGGCAGTTTGGAGGTAAGAAACGCTTGAGAAACTCAAAATTTTCGCAGTTCTGATGCTCGAAACGAATAACTAGAACGGCCTAGGGGAAAAGTGCGCATACCGTTGTAATCGGGCGAGTTTCTACTTTCAGAAGCAACAGAAATTTTGCGGATTGGTCAATCCGTTCGCGAGATATGGCCGTTTGGATGTAAGAAACGCTTGAGAAACTCAAAATTTTCGCAGTGCAGATGCTCGAAACAAATAACTAGAACGGCCTAGGGGAAAACTACACCCACCGTTGTAATCGGGCGAGTTTCTACTTTCAGATGCAACAGAAATTTTGCGGATTGGTCAATCCGTTCGCGAGATATGGCAGTTTGGAGGTAAGAAACGCTGGAGGAACTCAAAATTTTCGCAGTTCTGATGCTCGAAACGAATAACTAGAACGGACTAGGGGAAAACTACTCCCACCGTTGTAATCGGGCGAGTTTCTACTTTCAGATGCAACAGAAATTTTGCGGATTGAGCAATCCGTTCGCGAGATATGGCAGTTTGGAGATAAGAAACGCTTTAGAAACTCAAAATTTTCGCAGTTCCGATGCTCGAAACGAATAACTAGAACGGCCCAGGGGAAAAGTGCGCATACCGTTGTAATCGGGCGAGTTTCTACTTTCAAATGCAACAGAAATTTTGCGGATTGGTCGATCCGTTCGCGGGATATGGCAGTTTGGAGGTAAGAAACGCTTGAGAAACTCAAAATTTTCGCAGTTCTGATGCTCGAAACGAATGACTAGAACGGCCTAGGGGAGAAGTACGCACACCGTTGTAATCGGGCGAGTTTCTACTTTCAGATGCAACAGAAATCATGCGGATTGGTCAATCCGTTCGCGAGATATGGCCGTTTGGATGTAAGAAACGCTTGAGAAACTCAAAATTTTTGCAGTTCTGATGCTCGAAACGAATAACTAGAACGGCCTAGGGGAAAAGTGCGCATACTGTTGTAAACGGGCGAGTTTCTACTTTCAGATGCAACAGAAATTTTGCGGATTGGTCAATCCGTTCGCGAGATATGGCAGTTTGGAGGTAAGAAACACTTGAGAAACTCAAAATTTTCGCAGCTCTGATGCTCGAAACGAATGACTAGAACGGCCTAGGGGAGAAGTACGCATACCGTTGTAATCGGGCGAGTTTCTACTTTCAGATGCAACAGCAATCATGCGGATTGGTCAATCCGTTCGCGAGATATGGCCGTTTGGATGTAAGAAACGCCTGAGAAACTCAAAATTTTCGCAGTGCTGATGCTCGAAACAAATAACTAGAACGGCCTAGGGGAAAACTACACACACCGTTGTCATCGGGCGAGTTTCTACTTTCAGATGCAACAGAAATTTTGCGGATTGGTCAATCCGTTCGCGAGATATGGCAGTTTGGAGGTAAGAAACGCTTGAGGAACTCAAAATTTTCGCTGTTCTGATGCGCGAAACGAATAACTAGAACGGCCTAGGGGAAAACTACACCTACCGTTGTAATCGGGCGAGTTTCTACTTTCAGATGCAACAGAAATTTTGCGGATTGATCAATCCGTTCGCGAGATATGGCAGTTTGGAGATAAGAAACGCTTTAGAAACTCAAAATTTTCGCAGTTCCGATGCTCGAAACGAATAACTAGAACGGCCCAGGGGAAAAGTGCGCATACCGTTGTAATCGGGCGAGTTTCTACTTTCAAATGCAACAGAAATTTTGCGGATTGGTCAATCCGTTCGCGAGATATGGCAGTTTGGAGGTAAGAAACGCTTGAGAAACTCAAAATTTTCGCAGTTCTGATGCTCGAAACGAATAACTGGAACGGCCTAGGGGAAAACTACACATACCGTTGTAAACGGGCGAGCTTCTACTTTCAGATGCAACAGTAATTTTGCGGATTGGTCAATCCGTTCGCGAGATGTGGCAGTTTGGAGGTAAGAAACGCTTGAGAAACTCAAAATTTTCGCAGTTCTGATGCTCGAAACGAATAACTAGAACGGCCTAGGGGAAAAGTACGCATACCGATGTAAACGGGCGAGTTTCTACTTTCAGATGCAACAGAAACCATGCGGATTGGTCAATCCGTTCGCGAGATATGGCCGTTTGGATGTAAGAAACGCTTGAGAAACTCAAAATTTTCGCAGTTCTGATGCTCGAAACGAATGACCAGGACGGCCTAGGGGAAAACTACACATACCGTTGCAATCGGACGAGTTTCTACTTTCAGATGCAACAGAAATTTTGCGGATTGATCAATCCGTTCGCGAGATATGGAAGTTTGGAGATAAGAAACGCTTTAGAAACTCAAAATTTTCGCAGTTCCGATGCTCGAAACGAATAACTAGAACGGCCCAGGGGAAAAGTGCGCATACCGTTGTAATCGGGCGAGTTTCTACTTTCAAATGCAACAGAAATTTTGCGGATCGATCAATCCGTTCGCGAGATGTGGCAGTTTGGAGGTAAGAAACGCTTGAGAAACTCAAAATGTTCGCAGTTCTGATGCTCGAAACGAATAACTAGAACGGCCTAGGGGAAAACTACACCCACCGTTGTAATCGGGCGAGTTTCTACTTTCAGATGCAACAGAAATTTTGCGGATTGATCAATCCGTTCGCGAGATATGGCAGTTTGGAGATAAGAAACGCTTTAGAAACTCAAAATTTTCGCAGTTCCGATGCTCGAAACGAATAACTAGAACGGCCCAGGGGAAAAGTGCGCATACCGTTGTAATCGGGCGAGTTTCTACTTTCAAATGCAACAGAAATTTAGCGGATTGGTCAATCCGTTCGCGAGATATGGCAGTTTGGAGGTAAGAAACGCTTGAGAAACTCAAAATTTTCGCAGTTCTGATGCTCGAAACGAATGACTAGAACGGCCCAGGGGAAAACTACACATACCGTTGCAATCGGGCGAGTTTCTACTTTCAGATGCAACAGAAATTATGCGGATTGGTCAATCCGTTCGCGAGATATAGCCGTTTGGATGTAAGAAACGCTTGAGAAACTCAAAATTTTCGCAGTTCTGATGCTCGAAACGAATGACTAGAACGGCCTAGGGGAAAACTACACCTACCGTTGTAATCGGGCGAGTTTCCACTTTCAGATGCAACAGAAATTTTGCGGATTGATCAATCCGTTCGCGAGATATGGAAGTTTGGAGATAAGAAACGCTTTAGAAACACAAAATTTTCGTAGTTCCGATGCTCGAAACGAATAACTACAACGGCCCAGGGGAAAAGTGCGCATACCGTTGTAATCGGGCGAGTTTCTACTTTCAAATGCAACAGAAATTTTGCGGATTGGTCAATCCGTTCGCGAGATATGGCTGTTTGGAGGTAAGAAACGCTTGAGAAACTCAAAATTTTCGCAGTTCTGATGCTCGAAACGAATAACTAGAACGGCCTAGGGGAAAACTACACCCACCGTTGTAATCGGGCGAGTTTCTACCTTCAGATGCAACAGAAATTTTGCGGATTGATCAATCCGTTCGCGAGATGTGGCAGTTTGGAGGTAAGAAACGCTTGAGAAACTCAAAATTTTCGCAGTTCTGATGCTCGAAACGAATAACTAGAACGGCCTAGGGGAAAACTACACCCACCGTTGTAATCGGGCGAGTTTCTACTTTCAGATGCAACAGAAATTTTGCGGATTGATCTATCCGTTCGCGAGATATGGCAGTTTGGAGATAAGAAACGCTTTAGAAACTCAAAATTTTCGCAGTTCCGATGCTCGAAACGAATAACTAGAACGGCCCAGGGGAAAAGTGCGCATACCGTTGTAATCGGGCGAGTTTCTACTTTCAAATGCAACAGAAATTTAGCGGATTGGTCAATCCGTTCGCGAGATATGGCAGTTTGGAGGTAAGAAACGCTTGAGAAACTCAAAATTTTCGCAGTTCTGATGCTCGAAACGAATGACTAGAACGGCCCAGGGGAAAACTACACATACCGTTGCAATCGGGCGAGTTTCTACTTTCAGATGCAACAGAAATTTTGCGGATTGGTCAATCCGTTCGCGAGATATGGCAGTTTGTAGGTAAGAAACGCTTGAGAAACTCAAAATTTTCGCAGTTCTGATGCTCGAAACGAATGACTAGAACGGCCTAGGGGAGAAGTACGCATACCGTTGTAATCGGGCGAGTTTCTACTTTCAGATGCAACAGAAATCATGCGGATTGGTCAATCCGTTCGCGAGATATGGCCGTTTGGATGTAAGAAACGCTTGAGAAACTCAAAATTTTCGCAGTGCAGATGCTCGAAACAAATAACTAGAACGGCCTAGGGGAAAACTACACCCACCGTTGTAATCGGGCGAGTTTCTACTTTCAGATGCAACAGAAATTTTGCGGATTGCTCAATCCGTTCGCGAGATATGGCAGTTTGGAGGTAAGAAACGCTTGAGGAACTCAAAATTTTCGCAGTTCTGATGCTCGAAACGAATAACTAGAACGGCCTAGGGGAAAACTACTCCCACCTTTGTAATCGGGCGAGTTTCTACTTTCAGATGCAACAGAAATTTTGCGGATTGAGCAATCCGTTCGCGAGATATGGCAGTTTGGAGATAAGAAACGCTTTAGAAACTCAAAATTTTCGCAGTTCCGATGCTCGAAACGAATAACTAGAACGGCCCAGGGGAAAAGTGCGCATACCGTTGTAATCGGGCGAGTTTCTACTTTCAAATGCAACAGAAATTTTGCGGATTGGTCGATCCGTTCGCGAGATGTGGCAGTTTGGACGTAAGAAACGCTTGAGAAACTCAAAATTTTCGCAGTTCTGATGCTCGAAACGAATAACCAGAACGGCCCAGGGGAAAAGTGCGCATACCGTTGTAATCGGGCGAGTTTCCACTTTCAAATGCAACAGAAATTTTGCGGATTGGTCAATCCGTTCGCGAGATATGGCAGTTTGGAGGTAAGAAACGCTTGAGAAACTCAAAATTTTCGCAGTTCTGATGCTCGAAACGAATGACTAGAACGGCCTAGGGGAAAACTACACATACCGTTGCAATCGGGCGAGTTTCTACTTTCAGATGCAACAGAAATTATGCGGATTGGTCAATCCGTTCGCGAGATATAGCCGTTTGGATGTAAGAAACGCTTGAGAAACTCAAAATTTTCGCAGTTCTGATGCTCGAAACGAATAACTAGAACGGCCTAGGGGAAAAGTGCGCATACCGTTGTAATCGGGCGAGTTTCTACTTTCAGAAGCAACAGAAATTTTGCGGATTGGTCAATCCGTTCGCGAGATATGGCCGTTTGGATGTAAGAAACGCTTGAGAAACTCAAAATTTTCGCAGTGCTGATGCTCGAAACAAATAACTAGAACGGCCTAGGGGAAAACTACACACACCGTTGTCATCGGGCGAGTTTCTACTTTCAGATGCAACAGAAATTTTGCGGATTGGTCAATCCGTTCGCTAGATATGGCAGTTTGGAGGTAAGAAACGCTTGAGGAACTCAAAATTTTCGCTGTTCTGATGCGCGAAACGAATAACTAGAACGGCCTAGGGGAAAACTACACCTACCGTTGTAATCGGGCGAGTTTCTACTTTCAGATGCAACAGAAATTTTGCGGATTGATCAATCCGTTCGCGAGATATGGCAGTTTGGAGATAAGAAACGCTTTAGAAACTCAAAATTTTCGCAGTTCCGATGCTCGAAACGAATAACTAGAACGGCCCAGGGGAAAAGTGCGCATACCGTTGTAATCGGGCGAGTTTCTACTTTCAAATGCAACAGAAATTTTGCCGATTGGTCAATCCGTTCGCGAGATATGGCAGTTTGGAGGTAAGAAACGCTTGAGAAACTCAAAATTTTCGCAGTTCTGATGCTCGAAACGAATAACTGGAACGGCCTAGGGGAAAACTACACATACCGTTGTAATCGGGCGAGTTTCTACTTTCAGATGCAACAGTAATTTTGCGGATTGGTCAATCCGTTCGCGAGATGTGGCAGTTTGGAGGTAAGAAACGCTTGAGAAACTCAAAATTTTCGCAGTTCTGATGCTCGAAACGAATAACTAGAACGGCCTAGGGGAAAAGTACGCATACCGATGTAAACGGGCGAGTTTCTACTTTCAGATGCAACAGAAATCATGCGGATTGGTCAATCCGTTCGCGAGATATGGCCGTTTGGATGTAAGAAACGCTTGAGAAACTCAAAATTTTCGCAGTTCTGATGCTCGAAACGAATGACCAGGACGGCCTAGGGGAAAACTACACATACCGTTGCAATCGGACGAGTTTCTACTTTCAGATGCAACAGAAATTATGCGGATTGGTCAATCCGTTCGCGAGATATAGCCGTTTGGAAGTAAGAAACGCTTGAGAAACTCAAAATTTTCGCAGTTCTGATGCTCGAAACGAATAACTAGAACGGCCTAGGGGAAAAGTGCGCATACCGTTGTAATCGGGCGAGTTTCTACTTTCAGAAGCAACAGAAATTTTGCGGATTGATCAATCCGTTCGCGAGATATGGCAGTTTGGAGATAAGAAACGCTTTGGAAACTCAAAATTTTCGCAGTTCCGATGCTCGAAACGAATAACTAGTACGGCCCAGGGGAAAAGTGCGCATACCGTTGTAATCGGGCGAGTTTCTACTTCCAGAAGCAACAGAAATTTTGCGGATTGGTCAATCCGTTCGCGAGATATGGCAGTTTGGAGGTAAGAAACGCTTGAGAAACTCAAAATTTTCGCAGTTCTGAAGCTCGAAACGAATGACTAGAACGGCCTAGGGGAAAACTACACTAACCGTTGCAATCGGGCGAGTTTCTACTTTCAGATGCAACAGAAATTATGCGGATTGGTCAATCCGTTCGCGAGATATGGCCGTTTGGACGTAAGAAACGCTTGAGAAAGTCAAAATTTTCGCAGTGCTGATGCTCGAAACAAATAACTAGAACCGCCTAGGGGAAAACTACACCCACCGTTGTAATCGGGCGAGTTTCTACTTTCAGATGCAACAGAAATCATGCGGATTGGTCAATCCGTTCGCGAGATATGGCCGTTTGGACGTATGAAACGCTTGAGAAAGTCAAAATTTTCGCAGTGCTGATGCTCGAAACAAATAACTAGAACCGCCTAGGGGAAAACTACACCCACCGTTGTAATCGGGCGAGTTTCTACTTTCAGATGCAACAGAAATTTTGCGGATTGATCAATCCGCTCGCGTGATATGGCAGTTTGGAGGTAAGAAACGCTTGAGGAACTCAAAATTTTCGCAGTTCTGATGCTCGAAACGAATAACTAGAACGGCCTAGGGGAAAACTACACCTACCGTTGTAATCGGGCGAGTTTCTACTTTCAGATGCAACAGAAATTTTGCGGATTGATCAATCCGTTCGCGAGATATGGCAGTTTGGAGATAAGAAACGCTTGAGAAACTCAAAATTTTCGCAGTTCTGATGCTCGAAACGAATAACTAGAACGGCCTAGGGGAAAAGTGCGCATACCGTTGTAATCGGGCGAGTTTCTACTTTCAGAAGCAACAGAAATTTTGCGGATTGATCAATCCGTTCGCGAGATATGGCAGTTTGGAGATAAGAAACGCTTTAGAAACTCAAAATTTTCGCAGTTCCGATGCTCGAAACGAATAACTGGTACGGCCCAGGGGAAAAGTGCGCATACCGTTGTAATCGGGCGAGTTTCTACTTCCAGAAGCAACAGAAATTTTGCGGATTGGTCAATCCGTTCGCGAGATATGGCAGTTTGGAGGTAAGAAACGCTTGAGAAACTCAAAATTTTCGCAGTTCTGAAGCTCGAAACGAATGACTAGAACGGCCTAGGGGAAAACTACACTAACCGTTGCAATTGGGCGAGTTTCTACTTTCAGATGCAACAGAAATTATGCGGATTGGTCAATCCGTTCGCGAGATATAGCCGTTTGGATGTAAGAAACGCTTGAGAAACTCAAAATTTTCGCAGTTCTGATGCTCGAAACGAATATCTAGAACGGCCTAGGGGAAAAGTGCGCATACCGTTGTAATCGGGCGAGTTTCTACTTTCAGAAGCAACAGAAATTTTGCGGATTGATCAATCCCTTCGCGAGATATGGCCGTTTGGATGTAAGAAACGCTTGAGAAACTCAAAATTTTCGCAGTTCTGATGCTCGAAACGAATAACTAGAACGGCCTAGGGGAAAAGTGCGCATACTGTTGTAATCGGGCGAGTTTCTACTTTCAGACGCAACAGAAATTTTGAGGATTGATCAATCCCTTCGCGAGATATGGCAGTTTGGAGATAAGAAACGCTTTAGAAACTCAAAATTTTCGCAGTTCTTTTGCTCGAAACGAATGACTAGAACGGCCTAGGGGAGAAGTACGCATACCGTTGTAATCGGGCGGGTTTCTACTTTCAGATGCAACAGAAATCATGCGGATTGGTCAATCCGTTCGCGAGATATGGCAGTTTGGAGATAAGAAACGCTTTAGAAACTCAAAATTTTCGCAGTTCCGATGCTCGAAACGAATAACTAGAACGGCCCAGGGGAAAAGTGCGCATACCGTTGTAAACGGGCGAGTTTCTACTTTCAGATGCATACAGAAATCATGCGGATTGGTCAATCCGTTCGCGAGATATGGCCGTTTGGATGTAAGAAACGCTTGAGAAACTCAAAATTTTCGCAGTTCTGATGCTCGAAACGAATGACTAGAACGGCCTAGGGGAAAACTAGACATACCGTTGCAATCGGACGAGTTTCTACTTTCAGATGCAACAGAAATTATGCGAATTGGTCAATCCGTTCGCGAGATATAGCCGTTTGGATGTAAGAAACGCTTGAGAAACTCAAAATCTTCGCAGTTCTGATGCTAGAAACGAATAACAAGAACGGCCTAGGGGAAAACTACACCCACCGTTGTAATCGGGAGAGTTTCTACTTTCAGATGCAACAGAAATTTTGCGGATTGGTCAATCCGTTCGCGACATATGGCAGTTTGGAGGTAAGAAACGCTTGAGGAACTCAAAATTTTCGCAGTTGTGATGCTCGAAACGAATAACTAGAACGGCCTAGGGGAAAACTACACCTACCGTTGTAATCGGGCGAGTTTCTACTTTCAGATGCAACAGAAATTTTGCTGATTGGTCAATCCGTTCGCGAGATATGGCAGTTTGGAGGTAAGAAACGCTTGAGGAACTCAAAATTTTCGCAGTTCTGATGCTCGAAACGAATAACTAGAACGGCCTAGGGGAAAACTACTCCCACCGTTGTAATCGGGCGAGTTTCTACTTTCAGATGCAACAGCAATTTTGCGGATTGAGCAATCCGTTCGCGAGATATGGCAGTTTGGAGATAAGAAACGCTTTAGAAACTCAAAATTTTCGCAGTTCCGATGCTCGAAACGAATAACTAGAACGGCCCAGGGGAAAAGTGCGCATACCGTTGTAATCGGGCGTGTTTCTACTTTCAAATGCAACAGAAATTTTGCGGATTGGTCGATCCGTTCGCGAGATGTGGCAGTTTGGACGTAAGAAACGCTTGAGAAACTCAAAATTTTCGCAGTTCTGATGCTCGAAACGAATAACCAGAACGGCCCAGGGGAAAAGTGCGCATACCGTTGTAATCGGGCGAGTTTCTACTTTCAAATGCAACAGAAATTTTGCGGATTGGTCAATACGTTCGCGTGATATGGCAGTTTGGAAGTAAGAAACGCTTGAGAAACTCAAAATTTTCGCAGTTCCGACGCTCGAAACGAATAACTAGAACGGCCCAGGGGAAAAGTGCGCATACCGTTGTAATCGGACGAGTTTCTACTTTCAGAAGCAACAGAAATTTTCCGGATTGGTCAATCCCTTCGCGAGATATGGCCGTTTGGAGGTAAGAAACGCTTGAGAAACTCAAAATTTTCGCAGTTCTGATGCTCGAAACGAATAACTAGAACGGCCTAGGGGAAAAGTGCGCATACTGTTGTAATCGGGTGAGTTTCTACTTTCAGATGCAACAGAAATTTTGAGGATTGATCAATCCCTTCGCGAGATATGGCAGTTTGGATATAAGAAACGCTTTAGAAACTCAAAATTTTCGCAGTTCTTTTGCTCGAAACGAATGACTAGAACGGCCTAGGGGAGAAGTACGCATACCGTTGTAATCGGGCGGGTTTCTACTTTCAGATGCAACAGAAATCATGCGGATTGGTCAATCCGTTCGCGAGATATGGCCGTTTGGACGTAAGAAACGCTTGAGAAAGTCAAAATTTTCGCAGTGCTGATGCTCGAAACAAATAACTAGAACCGCCTAGGGGAAAACTACACCCACCGTTGTAATCGGGCGAGTTTCTACTTTCAGATGCAACAGAAATTTTGCGGATTGATCAATCCGCTCGCGTGATATGGCAGTTTGGAGGTAAGAAACGCTTGAGGAACTCAAAATTTTCGCAGTTCTGATGCTCGAAACGAATAACTAGAACGGCCTAGGGGAAAACTACACCTACCGTTGTAATCGGGCGAGTTTCTACTTTCAGATGCAACAGAAATTTTGCGGATTGATCAATCCGTTCGCGAGATATGGCAGTTTGGAGATAAGAAACGCTTGAGAAACTCAAAATTTTCGCAGTTCTGATGCTCGAAACGAATAACTAGAACGGCCTAGGGGAAAAGTGCGCATACCGTTGTAATCGGGCGAGTTTCTACTTTCAGAAGCAACAGAAATTTTGCGGATTGATCAATCCGTTCGCGAGATATGGCAGTTTGGAGATAAGAAACGCTTTAGAAACTCAAAATTTTCGCAGTTCCGATGCTCGAAACGAATAACTAGTACGGCCCAGGGGAAAAGTGCGCATACCGTTGTAATCGGGCGAGTTTCTACTTCCAGAAGCAACAGAAATTTTGCGGATTGATCAATCCGTTCGCGAGATATGGCAGTTTGGAGGTAAGAAACGCTTGAGAAACTCAAAATTTTCGCAGTTCTGAAGCTCGAAACGAATGACTAGAACGGCCTAGGGGAAAACTACACTAACCGTTGCAATCGGGCGAGTTTCTACTTTCAGATGCAACAGAAATTATGCGGATTGGTCAATCCGTTCGCGAGATATAGCCGTTTGGATGTAAGAAACGCTTGAGAAACTCAAAATTTTCGCAGTTCTGACGCTCGAAACGAATATCTAGAACGGCCTAGGGGAAAAGTGCGCATACCGTTGTAATCGGGCGAGTTTCTACTTTCAGAAGCAACAGAAATTTTGCGGATTGATCAATCCCTTCGCGAGATATGGCCGTTTGGATGTAAGAAACGCTTGAGAAACTCAAAATTTTCGCAGTTCTGATGCTCGAAACGAATAACTAGAACGGCCTAGGGGAAAAGTGCGCATACTGTTGTAATCGGGCGAGTTTCTACTTTCAGATGCAACAGAAATTTTGAGGATTGATCAATCCCTTCGCGAGATATGGCAGTTTGGAGATAAGAAACGCTTTAGAAACTCAAAATTTTCGCAGTTCTTTTGCTCGAAACGAATGACTAGAACGGCCTAGGGGAGAAGTACGCATACCGTTGTAATCGGGCGGGTTTCTACTTTCAGATGCATACAGAAATCATGCGGATTGGTCAATCCGTTCGCGAGATATGGCCGTTTGGATGTAAGAAACGCTTGAGAAACTCAAAATTTTCGCAGTTCTGATGCTCGAAACGAATGACTAGAACGGCCTAGGGGAAAACTAGACATACCGTTGCAATCGGACGAGTTTCTACTTTCAGATGCAACAGAAATTATGCGGATTGGTCAATCCGTTCGCGAGATATAGCCGTTTGGATGTAAGAAACGCTTGAGAAACTCAAAATCTTCGCAGTTCTGATGCTCGAAACGAATTACTAGAACGGCCCAGGGGAAAAGTGCGCATACCGTTGTAATCGGGCGAGTTTCTACTTTCAAATGCAACAGAAATTTTGCGGATTGGTCGATCCGTTCGCGAGATGTGGCAGTTTGGACGTAAGAAACGCTTGAGAAACTCAAAATTTTCGCAGTTCTGATGCTCGAAACGAATAACTAGAACGGCCTAGGGGAAAACTACTCCCACCGTTGTAATCGGGCGAGTTTCTACTTTCAGATGCAACAGCAATTTTGCGGATTGAGCAATCCGTTCGCGAGATATGGCAGTTTGGAGATAAGAAACGCTTTAGAAACTCAAAATTTTCGCAGTTCCGATGCTCGAAACGAATAACTAGAACGGCCCAGGGGAAAAGTGCGCATACCGTTGTAATCGGGCGAGTTTCTACTTTCAAATGCAACAGAAATTTTGCGGATTGGTCGATCCGTTCGCGAGATGTGGCAGTTTGGACGTAAGAAACGCTTGAGAAACTCAAAATTTTCGCAGTTCTGATGCTCGAAACGAATAACCAGAACGGCCCAGGGGAAAAGTGCGCATACCGTTGTAATCGGGCGAGTTTCTACTTTCAAATGCAACAGAAATTTTGCGGATTGGTCAATCCGTTCGCGAGATATGGCAGTTTGGAGATAAGAAACGCTTTAGAAACTCAAAATTTTCGCAGTTCCGATGCTCGAAACGAATAACTAGAACGGCCCAGGGGAAAAGTGCGCATACCGTTGTAAACGGGCGAGTTTCTACTTTCAGATGCATACAGAAATCATGCGGATTGGTCAATCCGTTCGCGAGATATGGCCGTTTGGATGTAAGAAACGCTTGAGAAACTCAAAATTTTCGCAGTTCTGATGCTCGAAACGAATGACTAGAACGGCCTAGGGGAAAACTAGACATACCGTTGCAATCGGACGAGTTTCTACTTTCTGATGCAACAGAAATTATGCGAATTGGTCAATCCGTTCGCGAGATATAGCCGTTTGGATGTAAGAAACGCTTGAGAAACTCAAAATCTTCGCAGTTCTGATGCTCGAAACGAATAACAAGAACGGCCTAGGGGAAAACTACACCCACCGTTGTAATCGGGAGAGTTTCTACTTTCAGATGCAACAGAAATTTTGCGGATTGGTCAATCCGTTCGCGACATATGGCAGTTTGGAGGTAAGAAACGCTTGAGGAACTCAAAATTTTCGCAGTTGTGATGCTCGAAACGAATAACTAGAACGGCCTAGGGGAAAACTACACCTACCGTTGTAATCGGGCGAGTTTCTACTTTCAGATGCAACAGAAATTTTGCTGATTGGTCAATCCGTTCGCGAGATATGGCAGTTTGGAGGTAAGAAACGCTTGAGGAACTCAAAATTTTCGCAGTTCTGATGCTCGAAACGAATAACTAGAACGGCCTAGGGGAAAACTACTCCCACCGTTGTAATCGGGCGAGTTTCTACTTTCAGATTCAACAGCAATTTTGCGGATTGAGCAATCCGTTCGCGAGATATGGCAGTTTGGAGATAAGAAACGCTTTAGAAACTCAAAATTTTCGCAGTTCCGATGCTCGAAACGAATAACTAGAACGGCCCAGGGGAAAAGTGCGCATACCGTTGTAATCGGGCGAGTTTCTACTTTCAAATGCAACAGAAATTTTGCGGATTGAACAATCCCTTCGCGAGATATGGCAGTTTGGAGATAAGAAACGCTTTAGAAACTCAAAATTTTCGCAGTTCTTTTGCTCGAAACGAATGACTAGAACGGCCTAGGGGAGAAGTACGCATACCGTTGTAATCGGGCGGGTTTCTACTTTCAGATGCAACAGAAATCATGCGGATTGGTCAATCCGTTCGCGAGATATGGCAGTTTGGAGATAAGAAACGCTTTAGAAACTCAAAATTTTCGCAGTTCCGATGCTCGAAACGAATAACTAGAACGGCCCAGGGGAAAAGTGCGCATACCGTTGTAAACGGGCGAGTTTCTACTTTCAGATGCATACAGAAATCATGCGGATTGGTCAATCCGTTCGCGAGATATGGCCGTTTGGATGTAAGAAACGCTTGAGAAACTCAAAATTTTCGCAGTTCTGATGCTCGAAACGAATGACTAGAACGGCCTAGGGGAAAACTAGACATACCGTTGCAATCGGACGAGTTTCTACTTTCAGATGCAACAGAAATTATGCGAATTGGTCAATCCGTTCGCGAGATATAGCCGTTTGGATGTAAGAAACGCTTGAGAAACTCAAAATCTTCGCAGTTCTGATGCTCGAAACGAATAACAAGAACGGCCTAGGGGAAAACTACACCCACCGTTGTAATCGGGAGAGTTTCTACTTTCAGATGCAACAGAAATTTTGCGGATTGGTCAATCCGTTCGCGACATATGGCAGTTTGGAGGTAAGAAACGCTTGAGGAACTCAAAATTTTCGCAGTTGTGATGCTCGAAACGAATAACTAGAACGGCCTAGGGGAAAACTACACCTACCGTTGTAATCGGGCGAGTTTCTACTTTCAGATGCAACAGAAATTTTGCTGATTGGTCAATCCGTTCGCGAGATATGGCAGTTTGGAGGTAAGAAACGCTTGAGGAACTCAAAATTTTCGCAGTTCTGATGCTCGAAACGAATAACTAGAACGGCCTAGGGGAAAACTACTCCCACCGTTGTAATCGGGCGAGTTTCTACTTTCAGATGCAACAGCAATTTTGCGGATTGAGCAATCCGTTCGCGAGATATGGCAGTTTGGAGATAAGAAACGCTTTAGAAACTCAAAATTTTCGCAGTTCCGATGCTCGAAACGAATAACTAGAACGGCCCAGGGGAAAAGTGCGCATACCGTTGTAATCGGGCGAGTTTCTACTTTCAAATGCAACAGAAATTTTGCGGATTGGTCGATCCGTTCGCGAGATGTGGCAGTTTGGACGTAAGAAACGCTTGAGAAACTCAAAATTTTCGCAGTTCTGATGCTCGAAACGAATAACCAGAACGGCCCAGGGGAAAAGTGCGCATACCGTTGTAATCGGGCGAGTTTCTACTTTCAAATGCAACAGAAATTTTGCGGATTGGTCAATACGTTCGCGTGATATGGCAGTTTGGAAGTAAGAAACGCTTGAGAAACTCAAAATTTTCGCAGTTCCGACGCTCGAAACGAATAACTAGAACGGCCCAGGGGAAAAGTGCGCATACCGTTGTAATCGGACGAGTTTCTACTTTCAGAAGCAACAGAAATTTTCCGGATTGGTCAATCCCTTCGCGAGATATGGCCGTTTGGAGGTAAGAAACGCTTGAGAAACTCAAAATTTTCGCAGTTCTGATGCTCGAAACGAATAACTAGAACGGCCTAGGGGAAAAGTGCGCATACTGTTGTAATCGGGTGAGTTTCTACTTTCAGATGCAACAGAAATTTTGAGGATTGATCAATCCCTTCGCGAGATATGGCAGTTTGGATATAAGAAACGCTTTAGAAACTCAAAATTTTCGCAGTTCTTTTGCTCGAAACGAATGACTAGAACGGCCTAGGGGAGAAGTACGCATACCGTTGTAATCGGGCGGGTTTCTACTTTCAGATGCAACAGAAATCATGCGGATTGGTCAATCCGTTCGCGAGATATGGCCGTTTGGACGTAAGAAACGCTTGAGAAAGTCAAAATTTTCGCAGTGCTGATGCTCGAAACAAATAACTAGAACCGCCTAGGGGAAAACTACACCCACCGTTGTAATCGGGCGAGTTTCTACTTTCAGATGCAACAGAAATTTTGCGGATTGATCAATCCGCTCGCGTGATATGGCAGTTTGGAGGTAAGAAACGCTTGAGGAACTCAAAATTTTCGCAGTTCTGATGCTCGAAACGAATAACTAGAACGGCCTAGGGGAAAACTACACCTACCGTTGTAATCGGGCGAGTTTCTACTTTCAGATGCAACAGAAATTTTGCGGATTGATCAATCCGTTCGCGAGATATGGCAGTTTGGAGATAAGAAACGCTTGAGAAACTCAAAATTTTCGCAGTTCTGATGCTCGAAACGAATAACTAGAACGGCCTAGGGGAAAAGTGCGCATACCGTTGTAATCGGGCGAGTTTCTACTTTCAGAAGCAACAGAAATTTTGCGGATTGATCAATCCGTTCGCGAGATATGGCAGTTTGGAGATAAGAAACGCTTTAGAAACTCAAAATTTTCGCAGTTCCGATGCTCGAAACGAATAACTAGTACGGCCCAGGGGAAAAGTGCGCATACCGTTGTAATCGGGCGAGTTTCTACTTCCAGAAGCAACAGAAGTTTTGCGGATTGATCAATCCGTTCGCGAGATATGGCAGTTTGGAGGTAAGAAACGCTTGAGAAACTCAAAATTTTCGCAGTTCTGAAGCTCGAAACGAATGACTAGAACGGCCTAGGGGAAAACTACACTAACCGTTGCAATCGGGCGAGTTTCTACTTTCAGATGCAACAGAAATTATGCGGATTGGTCAATCCGTTCGCGAGATATAGCCGTTTGGATGTAAGAAACGCTTGAGAAACTCAAAATTTTCGCAGTTCTGACGCTCGAAACGAATATCTAGAACGGCCTAGGGGAAAAGTGCGCATACCGTTGTAATCGGGCGAGTTTCTACTTTCAGAAGCAACAGAAATTTTGCGGATTGATCAATCCCTTCGCGAGATATGGCCGTTTGGATGTAAGAAACGCTTGAGAAACTCAAAATTTTCGCAGTTCTGATGCTCGAAACGAATAACTAGAACGGCCTAGGGGAAAAGTGCGCATACTGTTGTAATCGGGCGAGTTTCTACTTTCAGATGCAACAGAAATTTTGAGGATTGATCAATCCCTTCGCGAGATATGGCAGTTTGGAGATAAGAAACGCTTTAGAAACTCAAAATTTTCGCAGTTCTTTTGCTCGAAACGAATGACTAGAACGGCCTAGGGGAGAAGTACGCATACCGTTGTAATCGGGCGGGTTTCTACTTTCAGATGCATACAGAAATCATGCGGATTGGTCAATCCGTTCGCGAGATATGGCCGTTTGGATGTAAGAAACGCTTGAGAAACTCAAAATTTTCGCAGTTCTGATGCTCGAAACGAATGACTAGAACGGCCTAGGGGAAAACTAGACATACCGTTGCAATCGGACGAGTTTCTACTTTCAGATGCAACAGAAATTATGCGGATTGGTCAATCCGTTCGCGAGATATAGCCGTTTGGATGTAAGAAACGCTTGAGAAACTCAAAATCTTCGCAGTTCTGATGCTCGAAACGAATTACTAGAACGGCCCAGGGGAAAAGTGCGCATACCGTTGTAATCGGGCGAGTCTCTACTTTCAAATGCAACAGAAATTTTGCGGATTGGTCGATCCGTTCGCGAGATGTGGCAGTTTGGACGTAAGAAACGCTTGAGAAACTCAAAATTTTCGCAGTTCTGATGCTCGAAACGAATAACTAGAACGGCCTAGGGGAAAACTACTCCCACCGTTGTAATCGGGCGAGTTTCTACTTTCAGATGCAACAGCAATTTTGCGGATTGAGCAATCCGTTCGCGAGATATGGCAGTTTGGAGATAAGAAACGCTTTAGAAACTCAAAATTTTCGCAGTTCCGATGCTCGAAACGAATAACTAGAACGGCCCAGGGGAAAAGTGCGCATACCGTTGTAATCGGGCGAGTTTCTACTTTCAAATGCAACAGAAATTTTGCGGATTGGTCGATCCGTTCGCGAGATGTGGCAGTTTGGACGTAAGAAACGCTTGAGAAACTCAAAATTTTCGCAGTTCTGATGCTCGAAACGAATAACCAGAACGGCCCAGGGGAAAAGTGCGCATACCGTTGTAATCGGGCGAGTTTCTACTTTCAAATGCAACAGAAATTTTGCGGATTGGTCAATCCGTTCGCGAGATATGGCAGTTTGGAGGTAAGAAACGCTTGAGAAACTCAAAATTTTCGCAGTTCTGATGCTCGAAACGAATGACTAGAACGGCCTAGGGGAGAAGTACGCATACCGTTGTAATCGGGCGAGTTTCTACTTTCAGATGCAACAGAAATCATGCGGATTGGTCAATCCGTTCGCGAGATATGGCCGTTTGGATGTAAGAAACGCTTGAGAAACTCAAAATTTTCGCAGTTCTGATGATCGAAACGAATAACTAGAACGGCCTAGGGGAAAAGTGCGCATACTCTTGTAAACGGGCGAGTTTCTACTTTCAGATGCAACAGAAATTTTGCGGATTGATCAATCCCTTCGCGAGATATGGCAGTTTGGAGATAAGAAACGCTTTAGAAACTCAAAATTTTCGCAGTTTTATGCTCGAAACGAATTACTAGAACGGCCCAGGGGAAAAGTGCGCATACCGTTGTAATCGGGCGAGTTTCTACTTTCAAATGCAACAGAAATTTTGCGGATTGGTCAATCCGTTCGCGAGATGTGGCAGTTTGGATGTAAGAAACGCTTGAGAAACTCAAAATTTTCGCAGTTCTGATGCTCGAAACGAATAAATAGAAAGGCCTGGGGGAAAAGTACGCATAGCGTTGTAATCGGGCGAGTTTCTACTTTCAGATGCAACAGAAATTTTGCGGATTGGTCAATCCGTTCGCGAGAAATGGCAGTTTGGAGGTAAGAAACGCATGAGAAACTCAAAATTTTCGCAGTTCTGATGCTCGAAACGAATAACTGGAACGGCCTAGGGGAAAACTACACTTACCGTTGTAATCGGGCGAGTTTCTACTTTCAGATGCAACAGAAATTTTGCGGATTGGTCAATCCGTTCGCGAGATGTGGCAGTTTGGAGGTAAGAAACGCTTGAGAAACTCAAAATTTTCGCAGTTCTGATGCTCGAAACGAATAACTGGAACGGCCTAGGGGAAAAGTACGCATACCGATGTAAACGGGCGAGTTTCTACTTTCAGATGCAATAGAAATCATGCGGATTGGTCAATCCGTTCGCGAGATATGGCCGTTTGGATGTAAGAAACGCTTGAGAAACTCAAAATTTTCGCAGTTCTGATGCTCGAAACGAATAAATAGAAAGGCCTGGGGGAAAAGTACGCATACCGTTGTAATCGGGCGAGTTTCTACTTTCAGATGCAACAGAAATTATGCGGATTGGTCAATCCGTTCGCGAGATATAGCCGTTTGGATGTAAGAAACGCTTGAGAAACTCAAAATTTTCGCAGTTCTGAAGCTCGAAACGAATAACTAGAACGGCCTAGGGGAAAAGTGCGCATACCGTTGTAATCGGGCGAGTTTCTACTTTCAGAAGCAACAGAAATTTTGCGGATTGGTCAATCCGTTCGCGAGATATGGCAGTTTGGAGGTAAGAAACACTTGAGAAACTCAAAATTTTCGCAGTTCTGATGCTCGAAACGAATGACTAGAACGGCCTAGGGGAGAAGTACGCATACCGTTGTAATCGGGCGAGTTTCTACTTTCAGATGCAACAGAAATAATGCGGATTGGTCAATCCGTTCGCGAGATATGGCCGTTTGGATGTAAGAAACGCTTGAGAAACTCAAAATTTTCGCAGTTCCGATGCTCGAAACGAATAACTAGAACGGCCCAGGGGAAAAGTGCGCATACCGTTGTAATCGGGCGAGTTTCTACTTTCAAATGCAACAGAAATTTTGCGGATTGGTCAATCGGTTCGCGAGATATGGCAGTTTGGAGGTAAGAAACGCTTGAGAAACTCAAAATTTTCGCAGTTCTGATGCTCGAAACGAATAACTGGAACGGCCTAGGGGAAAACTACACATACCGTTGTAATCGGGCGAGTTTCTACTTTCAGATGCAACAGTAATTTTGCGGATTGGTCAATCCGTTCGCGAGATGTGGCAGTTTGGAGGTAAGAAACGCTTGAGAAACTCAAAATTTTCGCAGTTCTGATGCTCGAAACGAATAACTAGAACGGCCTAGGGGAAAAGTGCGCATACCGTTGTAATCGGGCGAGTTTCTACTTTCAGAAGCAACATAAATTTTGCGGATTGATCAATCCGTTCGCGAGATATGGCAGTTTGGAGATAAGAAACGCTTTAGAAACTCAAAATTTTCGCAGTTCCGATGCTCGAAACGAATAACTAGTACGGCCCAGGGGAAAAGTGCGCATACCGTTGTAATCGGGCGAGTTTCTACTTCCAGAAGCAACAGAAATTTTGCGGATTGGTCAATCCGTTCGCGAGATATGGCAGTTTGGAGGTAAGAAACGCTTGAGAAACTCAAAATTTTCGCAGTTCTGAAGCTCGAAACGAATGACTAGAACGGCCTAGGGGAAAACTACACTAACCGTTGCAATCGGGCGAGTTTCTACTTTCAGATGCAAAAGAAATTATGCGGATTGGTCAATCCGTTCGCGAGATATAGCCGTTTGGATGTAAGAAACGCTTGAGAAACTCAAAATCTTCGCAGTTCTGATGCACGAAACGAATAACAAGAACGGCCTAGGGGAAAACTACACCCACCGTTGTAATCGGGAGAGTTTCTACTTTCAGATGCAACAGAAATTTTGCGGATTGGTCAATCCGTTCGCGACATATGGCAGTTTGGAGGTAAGAAACGCTTGAGGAACTCAAAATTTTCGCAGTTCTGATGCTCGAAACGAATAACTAGAACGGCCTAGGGGAAAACTACACCTACCGTTGTAATCGGGCGAGTTTCTACTTTCAGATGCAACAGAAATTTTGCTGATTGGTCAATCCGTTCGCGAGATATGGCAGTTTGGAGGTAAGAAACGCTTGAGGAACTCAAAATTTTCGCAGTTCTGATGCTCGAAACGAATAACTAGAACGGCCTAGGGGAAAACTACTCCCACCGTTGTAATCGGGCGAGTTTCTACTTTCAGATGCAACAGCAATTTTGCGGATTGAGCAATCCGTTCGCGAGATATGGCAGTTTGGAGATAAGAAACGCTTTAGAAACTCAAAATTTTCGCAGTTCCGATGCTCGAAACGAATAACTAGAACGGCCCAGGGGAAAAGTGCGCATACCGTTGTAATCGGGCGAGTTTCTACTTTCAAATGCAACAGAAATTTTGCGGATTGGTCAATCCGTTCGCGAGATATGGCAGTTTGGAGGTAAGAAACGCTTGAGAAACTCAAAATTTTCGCAGTTCGGATGCTCGAAACGAATGACTAGAACGGCCTAGGGGAGAAGTACGCATACCGTTGTAATCGGGCGAGTTTCTACTTTCAGATGCAACAGAAATCATGCGGATTGGTCAATCCGTTCGCGAGATATGGCCGTTTGGATGTAAGAAACGCTTGAGAAACTCAAAATTTTCGCAGTTCTGATGATCGAAACGAATAACTAGAACGGCCTAGGGGAAAAGTGCGCATACTGTTGTAAACGGGCGAGTTTCTACTTTCAGATGCAACAGAAATTTTGCGGATTGATCAATCCCTTCGCGAGATATGGCAGTTTGGAGATAAGAAACGCTTGAGAAACTCAAAATTTTCGCAGTTCTGATGCTCGAAACGAATAACTAGAACGGCCTAGGGAAAAACTACACCTACCGTTGTAATCGGGCGAGTTTCTACTTTCAGATGCAACAGAAATTTTGCGGATTGGTCAATCCGTTCGCGAGATATAGCCGTTTGGATGTAAGAAACGCTTGAGAAACTCAAAATTTTCGCAGTTCTGAAGCTCGAAACGAATAACTAGAACGGCCTAGGGGAAAAGTGCGCATACCGTTGTAATCGGGTGAGTTTCTACTTTCAGAAGCAACAGAAATTTTGCGGATTGGTCAATCCGTTCGCGAGATATGGCAGTTTGGAGGTAAGAAACACTTGAGAAACTCAAAATTTTCGCAGTTCTGATGCTCGAAACGAATGACTAGAACGGCCTAGGGGAGAAGTACGCATACCGTTGTAATCGGGCGAGTTTCTACTTTCAGATGCAACAGAAATCATGCGGATTGGTCAATCCGTTCGCGAGATATGGCCGTTTGGATGTAAGAAACGCTTGAGAAACTCAAAATTTTCGCAGTGCTGATGCTCGAAACAAATAACTAGAACGGCCTAGGGGAAAACTACACACACCGTTGTCATCGGGCGAGTTTCTACTTTCAGATGCAACAGAAATTTTGCGGATTGGTCAATCCGTTCGCGAGATATGGCAGTTTGGATGTAAGAAACGCTTGAGGAACTCAAAATTTTCGCTGTTCTGATGCGCGAAACGAATAACTAGAACGGCCTAGGGAAAAACTACACCTACCGTTGTAATCGGGCGAGTTTCTACTTTCAGATGCAACAGAAATTTTGCGGATTGATCAATCCGTTCGCGAGATATGGCAGTTTGGAGATAAGAAACGCTTTAGAAACTCAAAATTTTCGCAGTTCCGATGCTCGAAACGAATAACTAGAACGGCCCAGGGGAAAAGTGCGCATACCGTTGTAATCGGGCGAGTTTCTACTTTCAAATGCAACAGAAATTTTGCGGATTGGTCAATCCGTTCGCGAGATATGGCAGTTTGGAGGTAAGAAACGCTTGAGAAACTCAAAATTTTCGCAGTTCTGATGCTCGAAACGAATAACTGGAACGGCCTAGGGGAAAACTACACATACCGTTGTAATCGGGCGAGTTTCTACTTTCAGATGCAACAGTAATTTTGCGGATTGGTCAATCCGTTCGCGAGATGTGGCAGTTTGGAGGTAAGAAACGCTTGAGAAACTCAAAATTTTCGCAGTTCTGATGCTCGAAACGAATAACTAGAACGGCCTAGGGGAAAAGTGCGCATACCGTTGTAATCGGGCGAGTTTCTACTTTCAGAAGCAACAGAAATTTTGCGGATTGATCAATCCGTTCGCGAGATATGGCAGTTTGGAGATAAGAAACGCTTTAGAAACTCAAAATTTTCGCAGTTCCGATGCTCGAAACGAATAACTAGTACGGCCCAGGGGAAAAGTGCGCATACCGTTGTAATCGGGCGAGTTTCTACTTCCAGAAGCAACAGAAATTTTGCGGATTGGTCAATCCGTTCGCGAGATATGGCAGTTTGGAGGTAAGAAACGCTTGAGAAACTCAAAATTTTCGCAGTTCTGAAGCTCGAAACGAATGACTAGAACGGCCTAGGGGAAAACTACACTAACCGTTGCAATCGGGCGAGTTTCTACTTTCAGATGCAACAGAAATTATGCGGATTGGTTAATCCGTTCGCGAGATATAGCCGTTTGGATGTAAGAAACGCTTGAGAAACTCAAAATTTTCGCAGTTCTGATGCTCGAAACGAATATCTAGAACGGCCTAGGGGAAAAGTGCGCATACCGTTGTAATCGGGCGAGTTTCTACTTTCAGAAGCAACAGAAATTTTGCGGATTGATCAATCCCTTCGCGAGATATGGCCGTTTGGATGTAAGAAACGCTTGAGAAACTCAAAATTTTCGCAGTTCTGATGCTCGAAACGAATAACTAGAACGGCCTAGGGGAAAAGTGCGCATACTGTTGTAATCGGGCGAGTTTCTACTTTCAGATGCAACAGAAATTTTGAGGATTGATCAATCCCTTCGCGAGATATGGCAGTTTGGAGATAAGAAACGCTTTAGAAACTCAAAATTTTCGCAGTTCTTTTGCTCGAAACGAATGACTAGAACGGCCTAGGGGAGAAGTACGCATACCGTTGTAATCGGGCGGGTTTCTACTTTCAGATGCAACAGAAATCATGCGGATTGGTCAATCCGTTCGCGAGATATGGCAGTTTGGAGATAAGAAACGCTTTAGAAACTCAAAATTTTCGCAGTTCCGATGCTCGAAACGAATAACTAGAACGGCCCAGGGGAAAAGTGCGCATACCGTTGTAAACGGGCGAGTTTCTACTTTCAGATGCATACAGAAATCATGCGGATTGGTCAATCCGTTCGCGAGATATGGCCGTTTGGATGTAAGAAACGCTTGAGAAACTCAAAATTTTCGCAGTTCTGATGCTCGAAACGAATGACTAGAACGGCCTAGGGGAAAACTAGACATACCGTTGCAATCGGACGAGTTTCTACTTTCAGATGCAACAGAAATTATGCGGATTGGTCAATCCGTTCGCGAGATATAGCCGTTTGGATGTAAGAAACGCTTGAGAAACTCAAAATCTTCGCAGTTCTGATGCTCGAAACGAATAACAAGAACGGCCTAGGGGAAAACTACACCCACCGTTGTAATCGGGAGAGTTTCTACTTTCAGATGCAACAGAAATTTTGCGGATTGGTCAATCCGTTCGCGACATATGGCAGTTTGGAGGTAAGAAACGCTTGAGGAACTCAAAATTTTCGCAGTTCTGATGCTCGAAACGAATAACTAGAACGGCCTAGGGGAAAACTACACCTACCGTTGTAATCGGGCGAGTTTCTACTTTCAGATGCAACAGAAATTTTGCTGATTGGTCAATCCGTTCGCGAGATATGGCAGTTTGGAGGTAAGAAACGCTTGAGGAACTCAAAATTTTCGCAGTTCTGATGCTCGAAACGAATAACTAGAACGGCCTAGGGGAAAACTACTCCCACCGTTGTAATCGGGCGAGTTTCTACTTTCAGATGCAACAGAAATTTTGCGGATTGAGCAATCCGTTCGCGAGATATGGCAGTTTGGAGATAAGAAACGCTTTAGAAACTCAAAATTTTCGCAGTTCCGATGCTCGAAACGAATAACTAGAACGGCCCAGGGGAAAAGTGCGCATACCGTTGTAATCGGGCGAGTTTCTACTTTCAAATGCAACAGAAATTTTGCGGATTGGTCGATCCGTTCGCGAGATGTGGCAGTTTGGACGTAAGAAACGCTTGAGAAACTCAAAATTTTCGCAGTTCTGATGCTCGAAACGAATAACCAGAACGGCCCAGGGGAAAAGTGCGCATACCGTTGTAATCGGGCGAGTATCTACTTTCAAATGCAACAGAAATTTTGCGGATTGGTCAATCCGTTCGCGAGATATGGCAGTTTGGAGGTAAGAAACGCTTGAGAAACTCAAAATTTTCGCAGTTCTGATGCTCGAAACGAATAACTGGAACGGCCTAGGGGAAAAGTACGCATACCGATGTAAACGGGCGAGTTTCTACTTTCTGATGCAACAGAAATCATGCGGATTGGTCAATCCGTTCGCGAGATATGGCCGTTTGGATGTAAGAAACGCTTGAGAAACTCAAAATTTTCGCAGTTCTGATGCTCGAAACGAATAAATAGAAAGGCCTGGGGGAAAAGTACGCATACCGTTGTAATCGGGCGAGTTTCTACTTTCAGATGCAACAGAAATTTTGCGGATTGGTCAATACGTTCGCGTGATATGGCAGTTTGGAAGTAAGAAACGCTTGAGAAACTCAAAATTTTCGCAGTTCCGACGCTCGAAACGAATAACTAGAACGGCCCAGGGGAAAAGTGCGCATACCGTTGTAATCGGACGAGTTTCTACTTTCAGAAGCAACAGAAATTTTCCGGATTGGTCAATCCGTTCGCGAGATATGGCAGTTTGGAGGTAAGAAACGCTTGAGAAACTCAAAATTTTCGCAGTTCTGATGCTCGAAACGAATGACTAGAACGGCCTAGGGGAAAACTACACATAGCGTTGCAATCGGGCGAGTTTCTACTTTCAGATGCAACAGAAATTATGCGGATTGGTCAATCCGTTCGCGAGATATAGCCGTTTGGATGTAAGAAACGCTTGAGAAACTCAAAATTTTCGCAGTTCTGATGCTCGAAACGAATAACTAGAACGGCCTAGGGGAAAAGTGCGCATACCGTTGTAATCGGGCGAGTTTCTACTTTCAGAAGCAACAGAAATTTTGCGGATTGGTCAATCCGTTCGCGAGATATGGCAGTTTGGAGGTAAGAAACACTTGAGAAACTCAAAATTTTCGCAGTTCTGATGCTCGAAACGAATGACTAGAACGGCCTAGGGGAGAAGTACGCATACCGTTGTAATCGGGCGAGTTTCTACTTTCAGATGCAACAGAAATCATGCGGATTGGTCAATCCGTTCGCGAGATATGGCCGTTTGGATGTAAGAAACGCTTGAGAAACTCAAAATTTTCGCAGTGCTGATGCTCGAAACAAATAACTAGAACGGCCTAGGGGAAAACTACACACACCGTTGTCATCGGGCGAGTTTCTACTTTCAGATGCAACAGAAATTTTGCGGATTGGTCAATCCGTTCGCGAGATATGGCAGTTTGGAGGTAAGAAACGCTTGAGGAACTCAAAATTTTCGCTGTTCTGATGCGCGAAACGAATAACTAGAACGGCCTAGGGAAAAACTACACCTACCGTTGTAATCGGGCGAGTTTCTACTTTCAGATGCAACAGAAATTTTGCGGATTGATCAATCCGTTCGCGAGATATGGCAGTTTGGAGATAAGAAACGCTTTAGAAACTCAAAATTTTCGCAGTTCCGATGCTCGAAACGAATAACTAGAACGGCCCAGGGGAAAAGTGCGCATACCGTTGTAATCGGGCGAGTTTCTACTTTCAAATGCAACAGAAATTTTGCGGATTGGTCAATCCGTTCGCGAGATTTGGCAGTTTGGAGGTAAGAAACGCTTGAGGAACTCAAAATATTCGCTGTTCTGATGCGCGAAACGAATAACTAGAACGGCCTAGGGAAAAACTACACCTACCGTTGTAATCGGGCGAGTTTCTACTTTCAGATGCAACAGAAATTTTGCGGATTGATCAATCCGTTCGCGAGATATGGCAGTTTGGAGATAAGAAACGCTTTAGAAACTCAAAATTTTCGCAGTTCCGATGCTCGAAACGAATAACTAGAACGGCCCAGGGGAAAAGTGCGCATACCGTTGTAATCGGGCGAGTTTCTACTTTCAAATGCAACAGAAATTTTGCGGATTGGTCAATCCGTTCGCGAGATATGGCAGTTTGGAGGTAAGAAACGCTTGAGAAACTCAAAATTTTCGCAGTTCTGATGCTCGAAACGAATAACTGGAACGGCCTAGGGGAAAACTACACATACCGTTGTAATCGGGCGAGTTTCTACTTTCAGATGCAACAGTAATTTTGCGGATTGGTCAATCCGTTCGCGAGATGTGGCAGTTTGGAGGTAAGAAACGCTTGAGAAAATCAAAATTTTCGCAGTTCTGATGCTCGAAACGAATAACTAGAACGGCCTAGGGGAAAAGTACGCATACCGATGTAAACGGGCGAGTTTCTACTTTCAGATGCAACAGAAATCATGCGGATTGGTCAATCCGTTCGCGAGATATGGCCGTTTGGATGTAAGAAACGCTTGAGAAACTCAAAATTTTCGCAGTTCTGATGCTCGAAACGAATGACCAGGACGGCCTAGGGGAAAACTACACATACCGTTGCAATCGGACGAGTTTCTACTTTCAGATGCAACAGAATTTATGCGGATTGGTCAATCCGTTCGCGAGATATAGCCGTTTGGATGTAAGAAACGCTTGAGAAACTCAAAATTTTCGCAGTTCTGATGCTCGAAACGAATAACTAGAACGGCCTAGGGGAAAAGTGCGCATACCGTTGTAATCGGGCGAGTTTCTACTTTCAGAAGCAACAGAAATTTTGCGGATTGATCAATCCGTTCGCGAGATATGGCAGTTTGGATATAAGAAACGCTTTAGAAACTCAAAATCTTCGCAGTTCCGATGCTCGAAACGAATAACTAGTACGGCCCAGGGGAAAAGTGCGCATACCGTTGTAATCGGGCGAGTTTCTACTTCCAGAAGCAACAGAAATTTTGCGGATTGGTCGATCCGTTCGCGAGATATGGCAGTTTGGAGGTAAGAAACGCTTGAGAAACTCAAAATTTTCGCAGTTCTGAAGCTCGAAACGAATGACTAGAACGGCCTAGGGGAAAACTACACAAACCGTTGCAATCGGGCGAGTTTCTACTTTCAGATGCAACAGAAATTATGCGGATTGGTCAATCCGTTCGCGAGATATAGCCGTTTGGATGTAAGAAACGCTTGAGAAACTCAAAATTTTCGCAGTTCTGATGCTCGAAACGAATATCTAGAACGGCCTAGGGGAAAAGTGCGCATACCGTTGTAATCGGGCGAGTTTCTACTTTCAGAAGCAACAGAAATTTTGCGGATTGATCAATCCCTTCGCGAGATATGACAGTTTGGAGGTAAGAAACGCTTGAGAAACTCAAAATTTTCGCAGTTCTGATGCTCCAAACGAATAACTAGAACGGCCTAGGGGAAAAGTACGCATACCGATGTAAACGGGCGAGTTTCTACTTTCAGATGCAACAGATATCATGCGGATTGGTCAATCCGTTCGCGAGATATGGCCGTTTGGATGTAAGAAACGCTTGAGAAACTCAAAATTTTCGCAGTTCTGATGCTCGAAACGAATGACTAGAACGGCCTAGGGGAGAAGTACGCATACCGTTGTAATCGGGCGAGTTTCTACTTTCAGATGCAACAGAAATCATGCGGATTGGTCAATCCGTTCGCGAGATATGGCCGTTTGGATGTAAGAAACGCTTGAGAAACTCAAAATTTTCGCAGTTCTGATGCTCGAAACGAATAACTAGAACGGCCTAGGGGAAAAGTGCGCATACTGTTGTAATCGGGCGAGTTTCTACTTTCAGATGCAACAGAAATTTTGCGGATTGATCAATCCCTTCGCGAGATATGGCAGTTTGGAGATAAGAAACGCTTTAGAAACTCAAAATTTTCGCAGTTCTTTTGCTCGAAACGAATGACTAGAACGGCCTAGGGGAGAAGTACGCATACCGTTGTAATCGGGCGGGTTTCTACTTTCAGATGCAACAGAAATCATGCGGATTGGTCAATCCGTTCGCGAGATATGGCCGTTTGGACGTAAGAAACGCTTGAGAAAGTCAAAATTTTCGCAGTGCTGATGCTCGAAACAAATAACTAGAACCGCCTAGGGGAAAACTACACACACCGTTGTAATCGGGCGAGTTTCTACTTTCAGATGCAACAGAAATTTTGCGGATTGGTCAATCCGTTCGCGAGATGTGGCAGTTTGGAGGTAAGAAACGCTTGAGAAACTCAAAATTTTCGCAGTTCTGATGCTCGAAACGAATAACTAGAACGGCCTAGGGGAAAAGTACGCATACCGATGTAAACGGGCGAGTTTCTACTTTCAGATGCATACAGAAATCATGCGGATTGGTCAATCCGTTCGCGAGATATGGCCGTTTGGATGTAAGAAACGCTTGAGAAACTCAAAATTTTCGCAGTTCTGATGCTCGAAACGAATGACTAGAACGGCCTAGGGGAAAACTACACATACCGTTGCAATCGGACGAGTTTCTACTTTCAGATGCAACAGAAATTATGCGGATTGGTCAATCCGTTCGCGAGATATAGCCGTTTGGATGTAAGAAACGCTTGAGAAACTCAAAATCTTCGCAGTTCTGATGCTCGAAACGAATAACAAGAACGGCCTAGGGGAAAACTACACCCACCGTTGTAATCGGGAGAGTTTCTACTTTCAGATGCAACAGAAATTTTGCGGATTGGTCAATCCGTTCGCGACATATGGCAGTTTGGAGGTAAGAAACGCTTGAGGAACTCAAAATTTTCGCAGTTCTGATGCTCGAAACGAATAACTAGAACGGCCTAGGGGAAAACTACACCTACCGTTGTAATCGGGCGAGTTTCTACTTTCAGATGCAACAGAAATTTTGCGGATTGGTCAATCCGTTCGCGAGATATGGCAGTTTGGAGGAAAGAAACGCTTGAGGAACTCAAAATTTTCGCAGTTCTGATGCTCGAAACGAATAACTAGAACGGCCTAGGGGAAAACTACTCCCACCGTTGTAATCGGGCGAGTTTCTACTTTCAGATGCAACAGAAATTTTGCGGATTGAGCAATCCGTTCGCGAGATATGGCAGTTTGGAGATAAGAAACGCTTTGAAACTCAAAATTTTCGCAGTTCCGATGCTCGAAACGAATAACTAGAACGGCCCAGGGGAAAAGTGCGCATACCGTTGTAATCGGGCGAGTTTCTACTTTCAGATGCAACAGAAATTATGCGGATTGGTCAATCCGTTCGCGAGATATAGCCGTTTGGATGTAAGAAACGCTTGAGAAACTCAAAATTTTCGCAGTTCTGATGCTCGAAACGAATATCTAGAACGGCCTAGGGGAAAAGTGCGCATACCGTTGTAATCGGGCGAGTTTCTACTTTCAGAAGCAACAGAAATTTTGCGGATTGATCCATCCCTTCGCGAGATATGACAGTTTGGAGGTAAGAAACGCTTGAGAAACTCAAAATTTTCGCAGTTCTGATGCTCCAAACGAATAACTAGAACGGCCTAGGGGAAAAGTACGCATACCGATGTAAACGGGCGAGTTTCTACTTTCAGATGCAACAGAAATCATGCGGATTGGTCAATCCGTTCGCGAGATATGGCCGTTTGGATGTAAGAAACGCTTGAGAAACTCAAAATTTTCGCAGTTCTGATGCTCGAAACGAATGACTAGAACGGCCTAGGGGAAAACTACACATACCGTTGCAATCGGGCGAGTTTCTACTTTCAGATGCAACAGAAATTATGCGGATTGGTCAATCCGTTCGCGAGATATAGCCGTTTGGATGTAAGAAACGCTTGAGAAACTCAAAATTTTCGCAGTTCTGATGCTCGAAACGAATAACTAGAACGGCCTAGGGGAAAAGTGCGCATACCGTTGTAATCGGGCGAGTTTCTACTTTCAGAAGCAACAGAAATTTTGCGGATTGGTCAATCCGTTCGCGAGATATGGCAGTTTGGAGGTAAGAAACACTTGAGAAACTCAAAATTTTCGCAGTTCTGATGCTCGAAACGAATGACCAGAACGGCCTAGGGGAGAAGTACGCATACCGTTGTAATCGGGCGAGTCTCTACTTTCAGATGCAACAGAAATCATGCGGATTGGTCAATCCGTTCGCGAGATATGGCCGTTTGGATGTAAGAAACGCTTGAGAAACTCAAAATTTTCGCAGTGCTGATGCTCGAAACAAATAACTAGAACGGCCTAGGGGAAAACTACACACACCGTTGTCATCGGGCGAGTTTCTACTTTCAGATGCAACAGAAATTTTGCGGATTGGTCAATCCGTTCGCGAGATATGGCAGTTTGGAGGTAAGAAACGCTTGAGAAACTCAAAATTTTCGCAGTTCTGATGCTCGAAACGAATGACTAGAACGGCCTAGGGGAAAACTACACATACCGTTGCAATCGGACGAGTTTCTACTTTCAGATGCAACAGAAATTATGCGGATTGGTCAATCCGTTCGCGAGATATAGCCGTTTGGATGTAAGAAACGCTTGAGAAACTCAAAATTTTCGCAGTTCTGATGCTCGAAACGAATAACTAGAACGGCCTAGGGGAAAAGTGCGCATACCGTTGTAATCGGGCGAGTTTCTACTTTCAGAAGCAACAGAAATTTTGCGGATTGGTCAATCCGTTCGCGAGATATGGCAGTTTGGAGGTAAGAAACGCTTTAGAAACTCAAAATTTTCGCAGTTCTGATGCTCGAAACGAATATCTAGAACGGCCTAGGGGAGAAGTACGCATACCGTTGTAATCGGGCGAGTTTCTACTTTCAGATGCAACAGAAATCATGCGAATTGGTCAATCCGTTCGCGAGATATGGCCGTTTGGATGTAAGAAACGCTTGAGAAACTCAAAATTTTCGCAGTTCTGATGCTCGGAACGAATAACTAGAACGGCCTAGGGGAAAAGTGCGCATACTGTTGTAATCGGGCGAGTTTCTACTTTCAGATGCAACAGAAATTTTGCGGATTGATCAATCCCTTCGCGAGATATGGCAGTTTGGAGATAAGAAACGCTTTAGAAACTCAAAATTTTCGCAGTTCTTTTGCTCGAAACGAATGACTAGAACGGCCTAGGGGAGAAGTACGCATACCGTTGTAATCGGGCGGGTTTCTACTTTCAGATGCAACAGAAATCATGCGGATTGGTCAATCCGTTCGCGAGATATGGCCGTTTGGACGTAAGAAACGCTTGAGAAAGTCAAAATTTTCGCAGTGCTGATGCTCGAAACAAATAACTAGAACCGCCTAGGGGAAAACTACACCCACCGTTGTAATCGGGCGAGTTTCTACTTTCAGATGCAACAGAAATTTTGCGGATTGGTCAATCCGTTCGCGATATGTGGCAGTTTGGAGGTAAGAAACGCTTGAGAAACTCAAAATTTTCGCAGTTCTGATGCTCGAAACGAATAACTAGAACGGCCCAGGGGAAAAGTACGCATACCGATGTAAACGGGCGAGTTTCTACTTTCAGATGCAACAGAAATTTTGCGGATTGGTCAATCCGTTCGCGAGATATGGCAGTTTGGAGGTAAGAAACGCTTGAGAAACTCAAAATTTTCGCAGTTCTGATGCTCGAAACGAATGACTAGAACGGCCTAGGGGAAAACTACACATACCGTTGCAATCGGACGAGTTTCTACTTTCAGATGCAACAGAAATTATGCGGATTGGTCAATCCGTTCGCGAGATATAGCCGTTTGGATGTAAGAAACGCTTGAGAAACTCAAAATTTTCGCAGTTCTGATGCTCGAAACGAATAACTAGAACGGCCTAGGGGAAAACTACTCCCACCGTTGTAATCGGGCGAGTTTCTACTTTCAGATGCAACAGAAATTTTGCGGATTGAGCAATCCGTTCGCGAGATATGGCAGTTTGGAGATAAGAAACGCTTTAGAAACTCAAAATTTTCGCAGTTCCGATGCTCGAAACGAATAACTAGAACGGCCCAGGGGAAAGGTGCGCATACCGTTGTAATCGGGCGAGTTTCTACTTTCAAATGCAACAGAAATTTTGCGGATTGGTCGATCCGTTCGCGAGATGTGGCAGTTTGGACGTAAGAAACGCTTGGGAAACTCAAAATTTTCGCAGTTCTGATGCTCGAAACGAATAACCAGAACGGCACAGGGGAAAAGTAAGCATACCGTTGTAATCGGGCGAGTTTCTACTTTCAAATGCAACAGAAATTTTGCGGATTGGTCAATCCGTTCGCGAGATATGGCAGTTTGGAGGTAAGAAACGCTTGAGAAACACAAAATTTTCGCAGTTCTGATGCTCGAAACGAATGACTAGAACGGCCTAGGGGAGAAGTACGCATACCGTTGTAATCGGGCGAGTTTCTACTTTCAGATGCAACAGAAATCATGCGGATTGGTCAATCCGTTCGCGAGATATGGCCGTTTGGATGTAAGAAACGCTTGAGAAACTCAAAATTTTCGCAGTTCTGATGATCGAAACGAATAACTAGAACGGCCTAGGGGAAAAGAGCGCATACTGTTGTAAACGGGCGAGTTTCTACTTTCAGATGCAACAGAAATTTTGCGGATTGATCAATCCCTTCGCGAGATATGGCAGTTTGGAGATAAGAAACGCTTTAGAAACTCAAAATTTTCGCAGTTCCGATGCTCGAAACGAATAACTAGAACGGCCCAGGGGAAAAGTGCGCATACCGTTGTAATCGGACGAGTTTCTACTATCAGAGGCAACAGAAATTTTCCGGATTGGTCAATCCGTTCGCGAGATATGGCAGTTTGGAGGTAAGAAACGCTTGAGAAACTCAAAATTTTCGCAGTTCTGATGCTCGAAACGAATGACTAGAGCGGCCTAGGGGAAAACTACACATACCGTTGCAATCGGGCGAGTTTCTACTTTCAGATGCAACAGAAATTATGCGGATTGGTCAATCCGTTCGCGAGATATAGCCGTTTGGATGTAAGAAACGCTTGAGAAACTCAAAATTTTCGCAGTTCTGATGCTCGAAACGAATAACTAGAACGGCCTAGGGGAAAAGTGCGCATACCGTTGTAATCGGGCGAGTTTCTACTTTCAGAAGCAACAGAAATTTTGCGGATTGGTCAATCCGTTCGCGAGATATGGCAGTTTGGAGGTAAGAAACGCTTTAGAAACTCAAAATTTTCGCAGTTCTGATGCTCGAAACGAATGACTAGAACGGCCTAGGGGAGAAGTACGCATACCGTTGTAATCGGGCGAGTTTCTACTTTCAGATGCAACAGAAATCATGCGGATTGGTCAATCCGTTCGCGAGATATGGCCGTTTGGATGTAAGAAACGCTTGAGAAACTCAAAATTTTCGCAGTTCTGATGCTCGGAACGAATAACTAGAACGGCCTAGGGGAAAAGTGCGCATACTGTTGTAATCGGGCGAGTTTCTACTTTCAGATGCAACAGAAATTTTGCGGATTGATCAATCCCTTCGCGAGATATGGCAGTTTGGAGATAAGAAACGCTTTAGAAACTCAAAATTTTCGCAGTTCTTTTGCTCGAAACGAATGACTAGAACGGCCTAGGGGAGAAGTACGCATACCGTTGTAATCGGGCGGGTTTCTACTTTCAGATGCAACAGAAATCATGCGGATTGGTCAATCCGTTCGCGAGATATGGCCGTTTGGACGTAAGAAACGCTTGAGAAAGTCAAAATTTTCGCAGTGCTGATGCTCGAAACAAATAACTAGAACCGCCTAGGGGAAAACTACACCCACCGTTGTAATCGGGCGAGTTTCTACTTTCAGATGCAACAGAAATTTTGCGGATTGGTCAATCCGTTCGCGAGATGTGGCAGTTTGGATGTAAGAAACGCTTGAGAAACTCAAAATTTTCGCAGTTCTGATGCTCGAAACGAATAACTAGAACGGCCCAGGGGAAAAGTACGCATACCGATGTAAACGGGCGAGTTTCTACTTTCAGATGCATACAGAAATCATGCGGATTGGTCAATCCGTTCGCGAGATATGGCCGTTTGGATGTAAGAAACGCTTGAGAAACTCAAAATTTTCGCAGTTCTGATGCTCGAAACGAATGACTAGAACGGCCTAGGGGAAAACTACACATACCGTTGCAATCGGACGAGTTTCTACTTTCAGATGCAACAGAAATTATGCGGATTGGTCAATCCGTTCGCGAGATATAGCCGTTTGGATGTAAGAAACGCTTGAGAAACTCAAAATCTTCGCAGTTCTGATGCTCGAAACGAATAACAAGAACGGCCTAGGGGAAAACTACACCCACCGTTGTAATCGGGAGAGTTTCTACTTTCAGATGCAACAGAAATTTTGCGGATTGGTTAATCCGTTCGCGACATATGGCAGTTTGGAGGTAAGAAACGCTTGAGGAACTCAAAATTTTCGCAGTTCTGATGCTCGAAACGAATAACTAGAACGGCCTAGGGGAAAACTACACCTACCGTTGTAATCGGGCGAGTTTCTACTTTCAGATGCAACAGAAATTTTGCGGATTGGTCAATCCGTTCGCGAGATATGGCAGTTTGGAGGTAAGAAACGCTTGAGGAACTCAAAATTTTCGCAGTTCTGTTGCTCGAAACGAATAACTAGAACGGCCTAGGGGAAAACTACTCCCACCGTTGTAATCGGGCGAGTTTCTACTTTCAGATGCAACAGAAATTTTGCGCATTGAGCAATCCGTTCGCGAGATATGGCAGTTTGGAGATAAGAAACGCTTTAGAAACTCAAAATTTTCGCAGTTCCGATGCTCGAAACGAATAACTAGAACGGCCCAGGGGAAAAGTGCGCATACCGTTGTAATCGGGCGAGTTTCTACTTTCAAATGCAACAGAAATTTTGCGGATTGGTCGATCCGTTCGCGAGATGTGGCAGTTTGGACGTAAGAAACGCTTGAGAAACTCAAAATTTTCGCAGTTCTGATGCTCGAAACGAATAACCAGAACGGCACAGGGGAAAAGTGCGCATACCGTTGTAATCGGGCGAGTTTCTACTTTCAAATGCAACAGAAATTTTGCGGATTGGTCAATCCGTTCGCGAGATATGGCAGTTCCGAGGTAAGAAACGCTTGAGAAACTCAAAATTTTCGCAGTTCTGATGCTCGAAACGAATGACTAGAACGGCCTAGGGGAAAAGAGCGCATACTGTTGTAAACGGGCGAGTTTCTACTTTCAGATGCAACAGAAATTTTGCGGATTGATCAATCCCTTCGCGAGATATGGCAGTTTGGAGATAAGAAACGCTTTAGAAACTCAAAATTTTCGCAGTTCCGATGCTCGAAACGAATAACTAGAACGGCCCAGGGGAAAAGTGCGCATACCGTTGTAATCGGACGAGTTTCTACTATCAGAGGCAACAGAAATTTTCCGGATTGGTCAATCCGTTCGCGAGATATGGCAGTTTGGAGGTAAGAAACGCTTGAGAAACTCAAAATTTTCGCAGTTCTGATGCTCGAAACGAATGACTAGAACGGCCTAGGGGAAAACTACACATACCGTTGCAATCGGGCGAGTTTCTACTTTCAGATGCAACAGAAATTATGCGGATTGGTCAATCCGTTCGCGAGATATAGCCGTTTGGATGTAAGAAACGCTTGAGAAACTCAAAATTTTCGCAGTTCTGATGCTCGAAACGAATAACTAGAACGGCCTAGGGGAAAAGTGCGCATACCGTTGTAATCGGGCGAGTTTCTACTTTCAGAAGCAACAGAAATTTTGCGGATTGGTCAATCCGTTCGCGAGATATGGCAGTTTCGAGGTAAGAAACACTTGAGAAACTCAAAATTTTCGCAGTTCTGATGCTCGAAACGAATGACTAGAACGGCCTAGGGGAGAAGTACGCATACCGTTGTAATCGGGCGAGTTTCTACTTTCAGATGCAACAGAAATCATGCGGATTGGTCAATCCGTTCGCGAGATATGGCCGTTTGGATGTAAGAAACGCTTGAGAAACTCAAAATTTTCGCAGTGCTGATGCTCGAAACAAATAACTAGAACGGCCTAGGGGAAAACTACACACACCGTTGTCATCGGGCGAGTTTCTACTTTCAGATGCAACAGAAATTTTGCGGATTGGTCAATCCGTTCGCGAGATATGGCAGTTTGGAGGTAAGAAACGCTGGAGGAACTCAAAATTTTCGCTGTTCTGATGCGCGAAACGAATAACTAGAACGGCCTAGGGAAAAACTACACCTACCGTTGTAATCGGGCGAGTTTCTACTTTCAGATGCAACAGAAATTTTGCGGATTGATCAATCCCTTCGCGAGATATGGCAGTTTGGAGATAAGAAACGCTTTAGAAACTCAAAATTTTCGCAGTTCCGATGCTCGAAACGAATAACTAGAACGGCCCAGGGGAAAAGTGCGCATACCGTTGTAATCGGACGAGTTTCTACTATCAGAGGCAACAGAAATCATGCGGATTGGTCAATCCGTTCGCGAGATATGGCCGTTTGGATGTAAGAAACGCTTGAGAAACTCAAAATTTTCGCAGTTCTGATGCTCGAAACGAATGACTAGAACGGCCTAGGGGAAAACTACACATACCGTTGCAATCGGACGAGTTTCTACTTTCAGATGCAACAGAAATTATGCGGATTGGTCAATCCGTTCGCGAGATATAGCCGTTTGGATGTAAGAAACGCTTGAGAAACTCAAAATCTTCGCAGTTCTGATGCTCGAAACGAATAACAAGAACGGCCTAGGGGAACACTACACCCACCGTTGTAATCGGGAGAGTTTCTACTTTCAGATGCAACAGAAATTTTGCGGATTGGTCAATCCGTTCGCGACATATGGCAGTTTGGAGGTAAGAAACGCTTGAGGAACTCAAAATTTTCGCAGTTCTGATGCTCGAAACGAATAACTAGAACGGCCTAGGGGAAAACTACACCTACCGTTGTAATCGGGCGAGTTTCTACTTTCAGATGCAACAGAAATTTTGCGGATTGGTCAATCCGTTCGCGAGATATGGCAGTTTGGAGGTAAGAAACGCTTGAGGAACTCAAAATTTTCGCAGTTCTGATGCTCGAAACGAATAACTAGAACGGCCTAGGGGAAAACTACTCCCACCGTTGTAATCGGGCGAGTTTCTACTTTCAGATGCAACAGAAATTTTGCGGATTGAGCAATCCGTTCGCGAGATATGGCAGTTTGGAGATAAGAAACGCTTTAGAAACTCAAAATTTTCGCAGTTCCGATGCTCGAAACGAATAACTAGAACGGCCCAGGGGAAAAGTGCGCATACCGTTGTAATCGGACGAGTTTCTACTATCAGAGGCAACAGAAATTTTCCGGATTGGTCAATCCGTTCGCGAGATATGGCAGTTTGGAGGTAAGAAACGCTTGAGAAACTCAAAATTTTCGCAGTTCTGATGCTCGAAACGAATGACTAGAACGGCCTAGGGGAAAACTACACATACCGTTGCAATCGGGCGAGTTTCTACTTTCAGATGCAACAGAAATTATGCGGATTGGTCAATCCGTTCGCGAGATATAGCCGTTTGGATGTAAGAAACGCTTGAGAAACTCAAAATTTTCGCAGTTCTGATGCTCGAAACGAATAACTAGAACGGCCTAGGGGAAAAGTGCGCATACCGTTGTAATCGGGCGAGTTTCTACTTTCAGAAGCAACAGAAATTTTGCGGATTGGTCAATCCGTTCGCGAGATATGGCAGTTTGGAGGTAAGAAACACTTGAGAAACTCAAAATTTTCGCAGTTCTGATGCTCGAAACGAATGACTAGAACGGCCTAGGGGAGAAGTACGCATACCGTTGTAATCGGGCGAGTTTCTACTTTCAGATGCAACAGAAATCATGCGGATTGGTCAATCCGTTCGCGAGATATGGCCGTTTGGATGTAAGAAACGCTTGAGAAACTCAAAATTTTCGCAGTGCTGATGCTCGAAACAAATAACTAGAACGGCCTAGGGGAAAACTACACACACCGTTGTCATCGGGCGAGTTTCTACTTTCAGATGCAACAGAAATTTTGCGGATTGGTCAATCCGTTCGCGAGATATGGCAGTTTGGAGGTAAGAAACGCTTGAGAAACTCAAAATTTTCGCAGTGCTGATGCTCGAAACAAATAACTAGAACGGCCTAGGGGAAAACTACACACACCGTTGTCATCGGGCGAGTTTCTACTTTCAGATGCAACAGAAATTTTGCGGATTGGTCAATCCGTTCGCGAGATATAGCCGTTTGGATGTAAGAAACGCTTGAGAAACTCAAAATCTTCGCAGTTCTGATGCTCGAAACGAATAACAAGAACGGCCTAGGGGAAAACTACACCCACCGTTGTAATCGGGAGAGTTTCTACTTTCAGATGCAACAGAAATTTTGCGGATTGGTCAATCCGTTCGCGACATATGGCAGTTTGGAGGTAAGAAACGCTTGAGGAACTCAAAATTTTCGCAGTTCTGATGCTCGAAACGAATAACTAGAACGGCCCAGGGGAAAAGTGCGCATACCGTTGTAATCGGACGAGTTTCTACTATCAGAGGCAACAGAAATTTTCCGGATTGGTCAATCCGTTCGCGAGATATGGCAGTTTGGAGATAAGAAACGCTTTGAAACTCAAAATTTTCGCAGTTCCGATGCTCGAAACGAATAACTAGAACGGCCCAGGGGAAAAGTGCGCATACCGTTGTAATCGGGCGAGTTTCTACTTTCAGATGCAACAGAAATTATGCGGATTGGTCAATCCGTTCGCGAGATATAGCCGTTTGGATGTAAGAAACGCTTGAGAAACTCAAAATTTTCGCAGTTCTGATGCTCGAAACGAATATCTAGAACGGCCTAGGGGAAAAGTGCGCATACCGTTGTAATCGGGCGAGTTTCTACTTTCAGAAGCAACAGAAATTTTGCGGATTGATCCATCCCTTCGCGAGATATGACAGTTTGGAGGTAAGAAACGCTTGAGAAACTCAAAATTTTCGCAGTTCTGATGCTCCAAACGAATAACTAGAACGGCCTAGGGGAAAAGTACGCATACCGATGTAAACGGGCGAGTTTCTACTTTCAGATGCAACAGAAATCATGCGGATTGGTCAATCCGTTCGCGAGATATGGCCGTTTGGATGTAAGAAACGCTTGAGAAACTCAAAATTTTCGCAGTTCTGATGCTCGAAACGAATGACTAGAACGGCCTAGGGGAAAACTACACATACCGTTGCAATCGGGCGAGTTTCTACTTTCAGATGCAACAGAAATTATGCGGATTGGTCAATCCGTTCGCGAGATATAGCCGTTTGGATGTAAGAAACGCTTGAGAAACTCAAAATTTTCGCAGTTCTGATGCTCGAAACGAATAACTAGAACGGCCTAGGGGAAAAGTGCGCATACCGTTGTAATCGGGCGAGTTTCTACTTTCAGAAGCAACAGAAATTTTGCGGATTGGTCAATCCGTTCGCGAGATATGGCAGTTTGGAGGTAAGAAACACTTGAGAAACTCAAAATTTTCGCAGTTCTGATGCTCGAAACGAATGACCAGAACGGCCTAGGGGAGAAGTACGCATACCGTTGTAATCGGGCGAGTCTCTACTTTCAGATGCAACAGAAATCATGCGGATTGGTCAATCCGTTCGCGAGATATGGCCGTTTGGATGTAAGAAACGCTTGAGAAACTCAAAATTTTCGCAGTGCTGATGCTCGAAACAAATAACTAGAACGGCCTAGGGGAAAACTACACACACCGTTGTCATCGGGCGAGTTTCTACTTTCAGATGCAACAGAAATTTTGCGGATTGGTCAATCCGTTCGCGAGATATGGCAGTTTGGAGGTAAGAAACGCTTGAGAAACTCAAAATTTTCGCAGTTCTGATGCTCGAAACGAATGACTAGAACGGCCTAGGGGAAAACTACACATACCGTTGCAATCGGACGAGTTTCTACTTTCAGATGCAACAGAAATTATGCGGATTGGTCAATCCGTTCGCGAGATATAGCCGTTTGGATGTAAGAAACGCTTGAGAAACTCAAAATTTTCGCAGTTCTGATGCTCGAAACGAATAACTAGAACGGCCTAGGGGAAAAGTGCGCATACCGTTGTAATCGGGCGAGTTTCTACTTTCAGAAGCAACAGAAATTTTGCGGATTGGTCAATCCGTTCGCGAGATATGGCAGTTTGGAGGTAAGAAACGCTTTAGAAACTCAAAATTTTCGCAGTTCTGATGCTCGAAACGAATATCTAGAACGGCCTAGGGGAGAAGTACGCATACCGTTGTAATCGGGCGAGTTTCTACTTTCAGATGCAACAGAAATCATGCGGATTGGTCAATCCGTTCGCGAGATATGGCCGTTTGGATGTAAGAAACGCTTGAGAAACTCAAAATTTTCGCAGTTCTGATGCTCGGAACGAATAACTAGAACGGCCTAGGGGAAAAGTGCGCATACTGTTGTAATCGGGCGAGTTTCTACTTTCAGATGCAACAGAAATTTTGCGGATTGATCAATCCCTTCGCGAGATATGGCAGTTTGGAGATAAGAAACGCTTTAGAAACTCAAAATTTTCGCAGTTCTTTTGCTCGAAACGAATGACTAGAACGGCCTAGGGGAGAAGTACGCATACCGTTGTAATCGGGCGGGTTTCTACTTTCAGATGCAACAGAAATCATGCGGATTGGTCAATCCGTTCGCGAGATATGGCCGTTTGGACGTAAGAAACGCTTGAGAAAGTCAAAATTTTCGCAGTGCTGATGCTCGAAACAAATAACTAGAACCGCCTAGGGGAAAACTACACCCACCGTTGTAATCGGGCGAGTTTCTACTTTCAGATGCAACAGAAATTTTGCGGATTGGTCAATCCGTTCGCGATATGTGGCAGTTTGGAGGTAAGAAACGCTTGAGAAACTCAAAATTTTCGCAGTTCTGATGCTCGAAACGAATAACTAGAACGGCCCAGGGGAAAAGTACGCATACCGATGTAAACGGGCGAGTTTCTACTTTCAGATGCAACAGAAATCATGCGGATTGGTCAATCCGTTCGCGAGATATGGCCGTTTGGATGTAAGAAACGCTTGAGAAACTCAAAATTTTCGCAGTGCTGATGCTCGAAACAAATAACTAGAACGGCCTAGGGGAAAACTACACACACCGTTGTCATCGGGCGAGTTTCTACTTTCAGATGCAACAGAAATTTTGCGGATTGGTCAATCCGTTCGCGAGATATGGCAGTTTGGAGGTAAGAAACGCTTGAGAAACTCAAAATTTTCGCAGTTCTGATGCTCGAAACGAATGACTAGAACGGCCTAGGGGAAAACTACACATACCGTTGCAATCGGACGAGTTTCTACTTTCAGATGCAACAGAAATTATGCGGATTGGTCAATCCGTTCGCGAGATATAGCCGTTTGGATGTAAGAAACGCTTGAGAAACTCAAAATTTTCGCAGTTCTGATGCTCGAAACGAATAACTAGAACGGCCTAGGGGAAAAGTGCGCATACCGTTGTAATCGGGCGAGTTTCTACTTTCAGAAGCAACAGAAATTTTGCGGATTGGTCAATCCGTTCGCGAGATATGGCAGTTTGGAGGTAAGAAACGCTTTAGAAACTCAAAATTTTCGCAGTTCTGATGCTCGAAACGAATGACTAGAACGGCCTAGGGGAGAAGTACGCATACCGTTGTAATCGGGCGAGTTTCTACTTTCAGATGCAACAGAAATCATGCGGATTGGTCAATCCGTTCGCGAGATATGGCCGTTTGGATGTAAGAAACGCTTGAGAAACTCAAAATTTTCGCAGTTCTGATGCTCGGAACGAATAACTAGAACGGCCTAGGGGAAAAGTGCGCATACTGTTGTAATCGGGCGAGTTTCTACTTTCAGATGCAACAGAAATTTTGCGGATTGATCAATCCCTTCGCGAGATATGGCAGTTTGGAGATAAGAAACGCTTTAGAAACTCAAAATTTTCGCAGTTCTTTTGCTCGAAACGAATGACTAGAACGGCCTAGGGGAGAAGTACGCATACCGTTGTAATCGGGCGGGTTTCTACTTTCAGATGCAACAGAAATCATGCGGATTGGTCAATCCGTTCGCGAGATATGGCCGTTTGGACGTAAGAAACGCTTGAGAAAGTCAAAATTTTCGCAGTGCTGATGCTCGAAACAAATAACTAGAACCGCCTAGGGGAAAACTACACCCACCGTTGTAATCGGGCGAGTTTCTACTTTCAGATGCAACAGAAATTTTGCGGATTGGTCAATCCGTTCGCGATATGTGGCAGTTTGGAGGTAAGAAACGCTTGAGAAACTCAAAATTTTCGCAGTTCTGATGCTCGAAACGAATAACTAGAACGGCCCAGGGGAAAAGTACGCATACCGATGTAAACGGGCGAGTTTCTACTTTCAGATGCATACAGAAATCATGCGGATTGGTCAATCCGTTCGCGAGATATGGCCGTTTGGATGTAAGAAACGCTTGAGAAACTCAAAATTTTCGCAGTGCTGATGCTCGAAACAAATAACTAGAACGGCCTAGGGGAAAACTACACCTACCGTTGTAATCGGGCGAGTTTCTACTTTCAGATGCAACAGAAATTTTGCGGATTGGTCAATCCGTTCGCGAGATATGGCAGTTTGGAGGTAAGAAACGCTTGAGGAACTCAAAATTTTCGCAGTTCTGATGCTCGAAACGAATAACTAGAACGGCCTAGGGGAAAACTACTCCCACCGTTGTAATCGGGCGAGTTTCTACTTTCAGATGCAACAGAAATTTTGCGGATTGAGCAATCCGTTCGCGAGATATGGCAGTTTGGAGATAAGAAACGCTTTAGAAACTCAAAATTTTCGCAGTTCCGATGCTCGAAACGAATAACTAGAACGGCCCAGGGGAAAGGTGCGCATACCGTTGTAATCGGGCGAGTTTCTACTTTCAAATGCAACAGAAATTTTGCGGATTGGTCGATCCGTTCGCGAGATGTGGCAGTTTGGACGTAAGAAACGCTTGGGAAACTCAAAATTTTCGCAGTTCTGATGCTCGAAACGAATAACCAGAACGGCACAGGGGAAAAGTAAGCATACCGTTGTAATCGGGCGAGTTTCTACTTTCAAATGCAACAGAAATTTTGCGGATTGGTCAATCCGTTCGCGAGATATGGCAGTTTGGAGGTAAGAAACGCTTGAGAAACACAAAATTTTCGCAGTTCTGATGCTCGAAACGAATGACTAGAACGGCCTAGGGGAGAAGTACGCATACCGTTGTAATCGGGCGAGTTTCTACTTTCAGATGCAACAGAAATCATGCGGATTGGTCAATCCGTTCGCGAGATATGGCCGTTTGGATGTAAGAAACGCTTGAGAAACTCAAAATTTTCGCAGTTCTGATGATCGAAACGAATAACTAGAACGGCCTAGGGGAAAAGAGCGCATACTGTTGTAAACGGGCGAGTTTCTACTTTCAGATGCAACAGAAATTTTGCGGATTGATCAATCCCTTCGCGAGATATGGCAGTTTGGAGATAAGAAACGCTTTAGAAACTCAAAATTTTCGCAGTTCCGATGCTCGAAACGAATAACTAGAACGGCCCAGGGGAAAAGTGCGCATACCGTTGTAATCGGACGAGTTTCTACTATCAGAGGCAACAGAAATTTTCCGGATTGGTCAATCCGTTCGCGAGATATGGCAGTTTGGAGGTAAGAAACGCTTGAGAAACTCAAAATTTTCGCAGTTCTGATGCTCGAAACGAATGACTAGAGCGGCCTAGGGGAAAACTACACATACCGTTGCAATCGGGCGAGTTTCTACTTTCAGATGCAACAGAAATTATGCGGATTGGTCAATCCGTTCGCGAGATATAGCCGTTTGGATGTAAGAAACGCTTGAGAAACTCAAAATTTTCGCAGTTCTGATGCTCGAAACGAATAACTAGAACGGCCTAGGGGAAAAGTGCGCATACCGTTGTAATCGGGCGAGTTTCTACTTTCAGAAGCAACAGAAATTTTGCGGATTGGTCAATCCGTTCGCGAGATATGGCAGTTTGGAGGTAAGAAACGCTTTAGAAACTCAAAATTTTCGCAGTTCTGATGCTCGAAACGAATGACTAGAACGGCCTAGGGGAGAAGTACGCATACCGTTGTAATCGGGCGAGTTTCTACTTTCAGATGCAACAGAAATCATGCGGATTGGTCAATCCGTTCGCGAGATATGGCCGTTTGGATGTAAGAAACGCTTGAGAAACTCAAAATTTTCGCAGTTCTGATGCTCGGAACGAATAACTAGAACGGCCTAGGGGAAAAGTGCGCATACTGTTGTAATCGGGCGAGTTTCTACTTTCAGATGCAACAGAAATTTTGCGGATTGATCAATCCCTTCGCGAGATATGGCAGTTTGGAGATAAGAAACGCTTTAGAAACTCAAAATTTTCGCAGTTCTTTTGCTCGAAACGAATGACTAGAACGGCCTAGGGGAGAAGTACGCATACCGTTGTAATCGGGCGGGTTTCTACTTTCAGATGCAACAGAAATCATGCGGATTGGTCAATCCGTTCGCGAGATATGGCCGTTTGGACGTAAGAAACGCTTGAGAAAGTCAAAATTTTCGCAGTGCTGATGCTCGAAACAAATAACTAGAACCGCCTAGGGGAAAACTACACCCACCGTTGTAATCGGGCGAGTTTCTACTTTCAGATGCAACAGAAATTTTGCGGATTGGTCAATCCGTTCGCGAGATGTGGCAGTTTGGATGTAAGAAACGCTTGAGAAACTCAAAATTTTCGCAGTTCTGATGCTCGAAACGAATAACTAGAACGGCCCAGGGGAAAAGTACGCATACCGATGTAAACGGGCGAGTTTCTACTTTCAGATGCATACAGAAATCATGCGGATTGGTCAATCCGTTCGCGAGATATGGCCGTTTGGATGTAAGAAACGCTTGAGAAACTCAAAATTTTCGCAGTTCTGATGCTCGAAACGAATGACTAGAACGGCCTAGGGGAAAACTACACATACCGTTGCAATCGGACGAGTTTCTACTTTCAGATGCAACAGAAATTATGCGGATTGGTCAATCCGTTCGCGAGATATAGCCGTTTGGATGTAAGAAACGCTTGAGAAACTCAAAATCTTCGCAGTTCTGATGCTCGAAACGAATAACAAGAACGGCCTAGGGGAAAACTACACCCACCGTTGTAATCGGGAGAGTTTCTACTTTCAGATGCAACAGAAATTTTGCGGATTGGTCAATCCGTTCGCGACATATGGCAGTTTGGAGGTAAGAAACGCTTGAGGAACTCAAAATTTTCGCAGTTCTGATGCTCGAAACGAATAACTAGAACGGCCTAGGGGAAAACTACACCTACCGTTGTAATCGGGCGAGTTTCTACTTTCAGATGCAACAGAAATTTTGCGGATTGGTCAATCCGTTCGCGAGATATGGCAGTTTGGAGGTAAGAAACGCTTGAGGAACTCAAAATTTTCGCAGTTCTGTTGCTCGAAACGAATAACTAGAACGGCCTAGGGGAAAACTACTCCCACCGTTGTAATCGGGCGAGTTTCTACTTTCAGATGCAACAGAAATTTTGCGGATTGAGCAATCCGTTCGCGAGATATGGCAGTTTGGAGATAAGAAACGCTTTAGAAACTCAAAATTTTCGCAGTTCCGATGCTCGAAACGAATAACTAGAACGGCCCAGGGGAAAAGTGCGCATACCGTTGTAATCGGGCGAGTTTCTACTTTCAAATGCAACAGAAATTTTGCGGATTGGTCGATCCGTTCGCGAGATGTGGCAGTTTGGACGTAAGAAACGCTTGAGAAACTCAAAATTTTCGCAGTTCTGATGCTCGAAACGAATAACCAGAACGGCACAGGGGAAAAGTGCGCATACCGTTGTAATCGGGCGAGTTTCTACTTTCAAATGCAACAGAAATTTTGCGGATTGGTCAATCCGTTCGCGAGATATGGCAGTTCCGAGGTAAGAAACGCTTGAGAAACTCAAAATTTTCGCAGTTCTGATGCTCGAAACGAATGACTAGAACGGCCTAGGGGAAAAGAGCGCATACTGTTGTAAACGGGCGAGTTTCTACTTTCAGATGCAACAGAAATTTTGCGGATTGATCAATCCCTTCGCGAGATATGGCAGTTTGGAGATAAGAAACGCTTTAGAAACTCAAAATTTTCGCAGTTCCGATGCTCGAAACGAATAACTAGAACGGCCCAGGGGAAAAGTGCGCATACCGTTGTAATCGGACGAGTTTCTACTATCAGAGGCAACAGAAATTTTCCGGATTGGTCAATCCGTTCGCGAGATATGGCAGTTTGGAGGTAAGAAACGCTTGAGAAACTCAAAATTTTCGCAGTTCTGATGCTCGAAACGAATGACTAGAACGGCCTAGGGGAAAACTACACATACCGTTGCAATCGGGCGAGTTTCTACTTTCAGATGCAACAGAAATTATGCGGATTGGTCAATCCGTTCGCGAGATATAGCCGTTTGGATGTAAGAAACGCTTGAGAAACTCAAAATTTTCGCAGTTCTGATGCTCGAAACGAATAACTAGAACGGCCTAGGGGAAAAGTGCGCATACCGTTGTAATCGGGCGAGTTTCTACTTTCAGAAGCAACAGAAATTTTGCGGATTGGTCAATCCGTTCGCGAGATATGGCAGTTTCGATGTAAGAAACACTTGAGAAACTCAAAATTTTCGCAGTTCTGATGCTCGAAACGAATGACTAGAACGGCCTAGGGGAGAAGTACGCATACCGTTGTAATCGGGCGAGTTTCTACTTTCAGATGCAACAGAAATCATGCGGATTGGTCAATCCGTTCGCGAGATATGGCCGTTTGGATGTAAGAAACGCTTGAGAAACTCAAAATTTTCGCAGTGCTGATGCTCGAAACAAATAACTAGAACGGCCTAGGGGAAAACTACACACACCGTTGTCATCGGGCGAGTTTCTACTTTCAGATGCAACAGAAATTTTGCGGATTGGTCAATCCGTTCGCGAGATATGGCAGTTTGGAGGTAAGAAACGCTGGAGGAACTCAAAATTTTCGCTGTTCTGATGCGCGAAACGAATAACTAGAACGGCCTAGGGAAAAACTACACCTACCGTTGTAATCGGGCGAGTTTCTACTTTCAGATGCAACAGAAATTTTGCGGATTGATCAATCCCTTCGCGAGATATGGCAGTTTGGAGATAAGAAACGCTTTAGAAACTCAAAATTTTCGCAGTTCCGATGCTCGAAACGAATAACTAGAACGGCCCAGGGGAAAAGTGCGCATACCGTTGTAATCGGACGAGTTTCTACTATCAGAGGCAACAGAAATCATGCGGATTGGTCAATCCGTTCGCGAGATATGGCCGTTTGGATGTAAGAAACGCTTGAGAAACTCAAAATTTTCGCAGTTCTGATGCTCGAAACGAATGACTAGAACGGCCTAGGGGAAAACTACACATACCGTTGCAATCGGACGAGTTTCTACTTTCAGATGCAACAGAAATTATGCGGATTGGTCAATCCGTTCGCGAGATATAGCCGTTTGGATGTAAGAAACGCTTGAGAAACTCAAAATCTTCGCAGTTCTGATGCTCGAAACGAATAACAAGAACGGCCTAGGGGAACACTACACCCACCGTTGTAATCGGGAGAGTTTCTACTTTCAGATGCAACAGAAATTTTGCGGATTGGTCAATCCGTTCGCGACATATGGCAGTTTGGAGGTAAGAAACGCTTGAGGAACTCAAAATTTTCGCAGTTCTGATGCTCGAAACGAATAACTAGAACGGCCTAGGGGAAAACTACACCTACCGTTGTAATCGGGCGAGTTTCTACTTTCAGATGCAACAGAAATTTTGCGGATTGGTCAATCCGTTCGCGAGATATGGCAGTTTGGAGGTAAGAAACGCTTGAGGAACTCAAAATTTTCGCAGTTCTGATGCTCGAAACGAATAACTAGAACGGCCTAGGGGAAAACTACTCCCACCGTTGTAATCGGGCGAGTTTCTACTTTCAGATGCAACAGAAATTTTGCGGATTGAGCAATCCGTTCGCGAGATATGGCAGTTTGGAGATAAGAAACGCTTTAGAAACTCAAAATTTTCGCAGTTCCGATGCTCGAAACGAATAACTAGAACGGCCCAGGGGAAAAGTGCGCATACCGTTGTAATCGGACGAGTTTCTACTATCAGAGGCAACAGAAATTTTCCGGATTGGTCAATCCGTTCGCGAGATATGGCAGTTTGGAGGTAAGAAACGCTTGAGAAACTCAAAATTTTCGCAGTTCTGATGCTCGAAACGAATGACTAGAACGGCCTAGGGGAAAACTACACATACCGTTGCAATCGGGCGAGTTTCTACTTTCAGATGCAACAGAAATTATGCGGATTGGTCAATCCGTTCGCGAGATATAGCCGTTTGGATGTAAGAAACGCTTGAGAAACTCAAAATTTTCGCAGTTCTGATGCTCGAAACGAATAACTAGAACGGCCTAGGGGAAAAGTGCGCATACCGTTGTAATCGGGCGAGTTTCTACTTTCAGAAGCAACAGAAATTTTGCGGATTGGTCAATCCGTTCGCGAGATATGGCAGTTTGGAGGTAAGAAACACTTGAGAAACTCAAAATTTTCGCAGTTCTGATGCTCGAAACGAATGACTAGAACGGCCTAGGGGAGAAGTACGCATACCGTTGTAATCGGGCGAGTTTCTACTTTCAGATGCAACAGAAATCATGCGGATTGGTCAATCCGTTCGCGAGATATGGCCGTTTGGATGTAAGAAACGCTTGAGAAACTCAAAATTTTCGCAGTGCTGATGCTCGAAACAAATAACTAGAACGGCCTAGGGGAAAACTACACACACCGTTGTCATCGGGCGAGTTTCTACTTTCAGATGCAACAGAAATTTTGCGGATTGGTCAATCCGTTCGCGAGATATGGCAGTTTGGAGGTAAGAAACGCTTGAGAAACTCAAAATTTTCGCAGTGCTGATGCTCGAAACAAATAACTAGAACGGCCTAGGGGAAAACTACACACACCGTTGTCATCGGGCGAGTTTCTACTTTCAGATGCAACAGAAATTTTGCGGATTGGTCAATCCGTTCGCGAGATATGGCAGTTTGGAGGTAAGAAACGCTTGAGAAACTCAAAATTTTCGCAGTTCTGATGCTCGAAACGAATGACTAGAACGGCCTAGGGGAAAACTACACATACCGTTGCAATCGGACGAGTTTCTACTTTCAGATGCAACAGAAATTATGCGGATTGGTCAATCCGTTCGCGAGATATAGCCGTTTGGATGTAAGAAACGCTTGAGAAACTCAAAATTTTCGCAGTTCTGATGCTCGAAACGAATAACTAGAACGGCCTAGGGGAAAAGTGCGCATACCGTTGTAATCGGGCGAGTTTCTACTTTCAGAAGCAACAGAAATTTTGCGGATTGGTCAATCCGTTCGCGAGATATGGCAGTTTGGAGGTAAGAAACGCTTTAGAAACTCAAAATTTTCGCAGTTCTGATGCTCGAAACGAATGACTAGAACGGCCTAGGGGAGAAGTACGCATACCGTTGTAATCGGGCGAGTTTCTACTTTCAGATGCAACAGAAATCATGCGGATTGGTCAATCCGTTCGCGAGATATGGCCGTTTGGATGTAAGAAACGCTTGAGAAACTCAAAATTTTCGCAGTTCTGATGCTCGGAACGAATAACTAGAACGGCCTAGGGGAAAAGTGCGCATACTGTTGTAATCGGGCGAGTTTCTACTTTCAGATGCAACAGAAATTTTGCGGATTGATCAATCCCTTCGCGAGATATGGCAGTTTGGAGATAAGAAACGCTTTAGAAACTCAAAATTCTCGCAGTTCTTTTGCTCGAAACGAATGACTAGAACGGCCTAGGGGAGAAGTACGCATACCGTTGTAATCGGGCGGGTTTCTACTTTCAGATGCAACAGAAATCATGCGGATTGGTCAATCCGTTCGCGAGATATGGCCGTTTGGACGTAAGAAACGCTTGAGAAAGTCAAAATTTTCGCAGTGCTGATGCTCGAAACAAATAACTAGAACCGCCTAGGGGAAAACTACACCCACCGTTGTAATCGGGCGAGTTTCTACTTTCAGATGCAACAGAAATTTTGCGGATTGGTCAATCCGTTCGCGAGATGTGGCAGTTTGGAGGTAAGAAACGCTTGAGAAACTCAAAATTTTCGCAGTTCTGATGCTCGAAACGAATAACTAGAACGGCCCAGGGGAAAAGTACGCATACCGATGTAAACGGGCGAGTTTCTACTTTCAGATGCATACAGAAATCATGCGGATTGGTCAATCCGTTCGCGAGATATGGCCGTTTGGATGTAAGAAACGCTTGAGAAACTCAAAATTTTCGCAGTTCTGATGCTCGAAACGAATGACTAGAACGGCCTAGGGGAAAACTACACATACCGTTGCAATCGGACGAGTTTCTACTTTCAGATGCAACAGAAATTATGCGGATTGGTCAATCCGTTCGCGAGATATAGCCGTTTGGATGTAAGAAACGCTTGAGAAACTCAAAATCTTCGCAGTTCTGATGCTCGAAACGAATAACAAGAACGGCCTAGGGGAAAACTACACCCACCGTTGTAATCGGGAGAGTTTCTACTTTCAGATGCAACAGAAATTTTGCGGATTGGTCAATCCGTTCGCGACATATGGCAGTTTGGAGGTAAGAAACGCTTGAGGAACACAAAATTTTCGCAGTTCTGATGCTCGAAACGAATAACTAGAACGGCCTAGGGGAAAACTACACCTACCGTTGTAATCGGGCGAGTTTCTACTTTCAGATGCAACAGAAATTTTGCGGATTGGTCAATCCGTTCGCGAGATATGGCAGTTTGGAGGTAAGAAACGCTTGAGGAACTCAAAATTTTCGCAGTTCTGATGCTCGAAACGAATAACTAGAACGGCCTAGGGGAAAACTACTCCCACCGTTGTAATCGGGCGAGTTTCTACTTTCAGATGCAACAGAAATTTTGCGGATTGAGCAATCCGTTCGCGAGATATGGCAGTTTGGAGATAAGAAACGCTTTAGAAACTCAAAATTTTCGCAGTTCCGATGCTCGAAACGAATAACTAGAACGGCCCAGGGGAAAAGTGCGCATACCGTTGTAATCGGGCGAGTTTCTACTTTCAAATGCAACAGAAATTTTGCGGATTGGTCGATCCGTTCGCGAGATGTGGCAGTTTGGACGTAAGAAACGCTTGGGAAACTCAAAATTTTCGCAGTTCTGATGCTCGAAACGAATAACCAGAACGGCACAGGGGAAAAGTAAGCATACCGTTGTAATCGGGCGAGTTTCTACTTTCAAATGCAACAGAAATTTTGCGGATTGGTCAATCCGTTCGCGAGATATGGCAGTTTGGAGGTAAGAAACGCTTGAGAAACTCAAAATTTTCGCAGTTCTGATGCTCGGAACGAATGACTAGAACGGCCTAGGGGAGAAGTACGCATACCGTTGTAATCGGGCGAGTTTCTACTTTCAGATGCAACAGAAATCATGCGGATTGGTCAATCCGTTCGCGAGATATGGCCGTTTGGATGTAAGAAACGCTTGAGAAACTCAAAATTTTCGCAGTTCTGATGCTCGAAACGAATGACTAGAACGGCCTAGGGGAAAACTACACATACCGTTGCAATCGGACGAGTTTCTACTTTCAGATGCAACAGAAATTATGCGGATTGGTCAATCCGTTCGCGAGATATAGCCGTTTGGATGTAAGAAACGCTAGAGAAACTCAAAATCTTCGCAGTTCTGATGCTCGAAACGAATAACAAGAACGGCCTAGGGGAAAACTACACCCACCGTTGTAATCGGGAGAGTTTCTACTTTCAGATGCAACAGAAATTTTGCGGATTGATCAATCCCTTCGCGAGATATGGCAGTTTGGAGATAAGAAACGCTTTAGAAACTCAAAATTCTCGCAGTTCTTTTGCTCGAAACGAATGACTAGAACGGCCTAGGGGAGAAGTACGCATACCGTTGTAATCGGGCGGGTTTCTACTTTCAGATGCAACAGAAATCATGCGGATTGGTCAATCCGTTCGCGAGATATGGCCGTTTGGACGTAAGAAACGCTTGAGAAAGTCAAAATTTTCGCAGTGCTGATGCTCGAAACAAATAACTAGAACCGCCTAGGGGAAAACTACACCCACCGTTGTAATCGGGCGAGTTTCTACTTTCAGATGCAACAGAAATTTTGCGGATTGGTCAATCCGTTCGCGAGATGTGGCAGTTTGGAGGTAAGAAACGCTTGAGAAACTCAAAATTTTCGCAGTTCTGATGCTCGAAACGAATAACTAGAACGGCCCAGGGGAAAAGTACGCATACCGATGTAAACGGGCGAGTTTCTACTTTCAGATGCATACAGAAATCATGCGGATTGGTCAATCCGTTCGCGAGATATGGCCGTTTGGATGTAAGAAACGCTTGAGAAACTCAAAATTTTCGCAGTTCTGATGCTCGAAACGAATGACTAGAACGGCCTAGGGGAAAACTACACATACCGTTGCAATCGGACGAGTTTCTACTTTCAGATGCAACAGAAATTATGCGGATTGGTCAATCCGTTCGCGAGATATAGCCGTTTGGATGTAAGAAACGCTTGAGAAACTCAAAATCTTCGCAGTTCTGATGCTCGAAACGAATAACAAGAACGGCCTAGGGGAAAACTACACCCACCGTTGTAATCGGGAGAGTTTCTACTTTCAGATGCAACAGAAATTTTGCGGATTGGTCAATCCGTTCGCGACATATGGCAGTTTGGAGGTAAGAAACGCTTGAGGAACACAAAATTTTCGCAGTTCTGATGCTCGAAACGAATAACTAGAACGGCCTAGGGGAAAACTACACCTACCGTTGTAATCGGGCGAGTTTCTACTTTCAGATGCAACAGAAATTTTGCGGATTGGTCAATCCGTTCGCGAGATATGGCAGTTTGGAGGTAAGAAACGCTTGAGGAACTCAAAATTTTCGCAGTTCTGATGCTCGAAACGAATAACTAGAACGGCCTAGGGGAAAACTACTCCCACCGTTGTAATCGGGCGAGTTTCTACTTTCAGATGCAACAGAAATTTTGCGGATTGAGCAATCCGTTCCCGAGATATGGCAGTTTGGAGATAAGAAACGCTTTAGAAACTCAAAATTTTCGCAGTTCCGATGCTCGAAACGAATAACTAGAACGGCCCAGGGGAAAAGTGCGCATACCGTTGTAATCGGGCGAGTTTCTACTTTCAAATGCAACAGAAATTTTGCGGATTGGTCGATCCGTTCGCGAGATGTGGCAGTTTGGACGTAAGAAACGCTTGGGAAACTCAAAATTTTCGCAGTTCTGATGCTCGAAACGAATAACCAGAACGGCACAGGGGAAAAGTAAGCATACCGTTGTAATCGGGCGAGTTTCTACTTTCAAATGCAACAGAAATTTTGCGGATTGGTCAATCCGTTCGCGAGATATGGCAGTTTGGAGGTAAGAAACGCTTGAGAAACTCAAAATTTTCGCAGTTCTGATGCTCGGAACGAATGACTAGAACGGCCTAGGGGAGAAGTACGCATACCGTTGTAATCGGGCGAGTTTCTACTTTCAGATGCAACAGAAATCATGCGGATTGGTCAATCCGTTCGCGAGATATGGCCGTTTGGATGTAAGAAACGCTTGATAAACTCAAAATTTTCGCAGTTCTGATGCTCGAAACGAATGACTAGAACGGCCTAGGGGAAAACTACACATACCGTTGCAATCGGACGAGTTTCTACTTTCAGATGCAACAGAAATTATGCGGATTGGTCAATCCGTTCGCGAGATATAGCCGTTTGGATGTAAGAAACGCTAGAGAAACTCAAAATCTTCGCAGTTCTGATGCTCGAAACGAATAACAAGAACGGCCTAGGGGAAAACTACACCCACCGTTGTAATCGGGCGAGTTTCTACTTTCAGATGCAACAGAAATTTTGCGGATTGATCAATCCCTTCGCGAGATATGGCAGTTTGGAGATAAGAAACGCTTTAGAAACTCAAAATTTTCGCAGTTCCGATGCTCGAAACGAATAACTAGAACGGCACAGGGGAAAAGTGCGCATACCGTTGTAATCGGACGAGTTTCTACTATCAGGGGCAACAGAAATCATGCGGATTGGTCAATCCGTTCGCGAGATATGGCCGTTTGGATGTAAGAAACGCTTGAGAAACTCAAAATTTTCGCAGTTCTGATGCTCGAAACGAATGACTAGAACGGCCTAGGGGAAAACTACACATACCGTTGCAATCGGACGAGTTTCTACTTTCAGATGCAACAGAAATTATGCGGATTGGTCAATCCGTTCGCGAGATATAGCCGTTTGGATGTAAGAAACGCTTGAGAAACTCAAAATCTTCGCAGTTCTGATGCTCGAAACGAATAACAAGAACGGCCTAGGGGAAAACTACACCCACCGTTGTAATCGGGAGAGTTTCTACTTTCAGATGCAACAGAAATTTTGCGGATTGGTCAATCCGTTCGCGACATATGGCAGTTTGGAGGTAAGAAACGCTTGAGGAACTCAAAATTTTCGCAGTTCTGATGCTCGAAACGAATAACTAGAACGGCCTAGGGGAAAACTACTCCCACCGTTGTAATCGGGCGAGTTTCTACTTTCAGATGCAACAGAAATTTTGCGGATTGAGCAATCCGTTCGCGAGATATGGCAGTTTGGAGATAAGAAACGCTTTAGAAACTCAAAATTTTCGCAGTTCCGATGCTCGAAACGAATAACTAGAACGGCCCAGGGGAAAAGAGCGCATACCGTTGTAATCGGACGAGTTTCTACTATCAGAGGCAACAGAAATTTTCCGGATTGGTCAATCCGTTCGCGAGATATGGCAGTTTGGAGGTAAGAAACGCTTGAGAAACTCAAAATTTTCGCAGTTCTGATGCTCGAAACGAATGACTAGAACGGCCTAGGGGAAAACTACACATACCGTTGCAATCGGGCGAGTTTCTACTTTCAGATGCAACAGAAATTATGCGGATTGGTCAATTCGTTCGCGAGATATAGCCGTTTGGATGTAAGAAACGCTTGAGAAACTCAAAATTTTCGCAGTTCTGATGCTCGAAACGAAAAACTAGAACGGCCTAGGGGAAAAGTGCGCATACCGTTGTAATCGGGCGAGTTTCTACTTTCAGAAGCAACAGAAATTTTGCGGATTGGTCAATCCGTTCGCGAGATATGGCAGTTTGGAGGTAAGAAACACTTGAGAAACTCAAAATTTTCGCAGTTCTGATGCTCGAAACGAATGACTAGAACGGCCTAGGGGAGAAGTACGCATACCGTTGTAATCGGGCGAGTTTCTACTTTCAGATGCAACAGAAATCATGCGGATTGGTCAATCCGTTCGCGAGATATGGCCGTTTGGATGTAAGAAACGCTTGAGAAACTCAAAATTTTCGCAGTGCTGATGCTCGAAACAAATAACTAGAACGGCCTAGGGGAAAACTACACACACCGTTGTCATCGGGCGAGTTTCTACTTTCAGATGCAACAGAAATTTTGCGGATTGGTCAATCCGTTCGCGAGATATGGCAGTTTGGAGGTAAGAAACGCTGGAGGAACTCAAAATTTTCGCTGTTCTGATGCGCGAAACGAATAACTAGAACGGCCTAGGGAAAAACTACACCTACCGTTGTAATCGGGCGAGTTTCTACTTTCAGATGCAACAGAAATTTTGCGGATTGGTCAATCCGTTCGCGAGATATGGCAGTTTGGAGGTAAGAAACGCTTGAGAAACTCAAAATTTTCGCAGTGCTGATGCTCGAAACAAATAACTAGAACGGCCTAGGGGAAAACTACACACACCGTTGTCATCGGGCGAGTTTCTACTTTCAGATGCAACAGAAATTTTGCGGATTGGTCAATCCGTTCGCGAGATATGGCAGTTTGGAGGTAAGAAACGCTTGAGAAACTCAAAATTTTCGCAGTTCTGATGCTCGAAACGAATGACTAGAACGGCCTAGGGGAAAACTACACATACCGTTGCAATCGGACGAGTTTCTACTTTCAGATGCAACAGAAATTATGCGGATTGGTCAATCCGTTCGCGAGATATAGCCGTTTGGATGTAAGAAACGCTTGAGAAACTCAAAATTTTCGCAGTTCTGATGCTCGAAACGAATAACTAGAACGGCCTAGGGGAAAAGTGCGCATACCGTTGTAATCGGGCGAGTTTCTACTTTCAGAAGCAACAGAAATTTTGCGGATTGGTCAATCCGTTCGCGAGATATGGCAGTTTGGAGGTAAGAAACGCTTTAGAAACTCAAAATTTTCGCAGTTCTGATGCTCGAAACGAATGACTAGAACGGCCTAGGGGAGAAGTACGCATACCGTTGTAATCGGGCGAGTTTCTACTTTCAGATGCAACAGAAATCATGCGGATTGGTCAATCCGTTCGCGAGATATGGCCGTTTGGATGTAAGAAACGCTTGAGAAACTCAAAATTTTCGCAGTTCTGATGCTCGGAACGAATAACTAGAACGGCCTAGGGGAAAAGTGCGCATACTGTTGTAATCGGGCGAGTTTCTACTTTCAGATGCAACAGAAATTTTGCGGATTGATCAATCCCTTCGCGAGATATGGCAGTTTGGAGATAAGAAACGCTTTAGAAACTCAAAATTTTCGCAGTTCTTTTGCTCGAAACGAATGACTAGAACGGCCTAGGGGAGAAGTACGCATACCGTTGTAATCGGGCGGGTTTCTACTTTCAGATGCAACAGAAATCATGCGGATTGGTCAATCCGTTCGCGAGATATGGCCGTTTGGACGTAAGAAACGCTTGAGAAAGTCAAAATTTTCGCAGTGCTGATGCTCGAAACAAATAACTAGAACCGCCTAGGGGAAAACTACAACCACCGTTGTAATCGGGCGAGTTTCTACTTTCAGATGCAACAGAAATTTTGCGGATTGGTCAATCCGTTCGCGAGATGTGGCAGTTTGGAGGTAAGAAACGCTTGAGAAACTCAAAATTTTCGCAGTTCTGATGCTCGAAACGAATAACTAGAACGGCCCAGGGGAAAAGTACGCATACCGATGTAAACGGGCGAGTTTCTACTTTCAGATGCATACAGAAATCATGCGGATTGGTCAATCCGTTCGCGAGATATGGCCGTTTGGATGTAAGAAACGCTTGAGAAACTCAAAATTTTCGCAGTTCTGATGCTCGAAACGAATGACTAGAACGGCCTAGGGGAAAACTACACATACCGTTGCAATCGGACGAGTTTCTACTTTCAGATGCAACAGAAATTATGCGGATTGGTCAATCCGTTCGCGAGATATAGCCGTTTGGATGTAAGAAACGCTTGAGAAACTCAAAATCTTCGCAGTTCTGATGCTCGAAACGAATAACAAGAACGGCCTAGGGGAAAACTACACCCACCGTTGTAATCGGGAGAGTTTCTACTTTCAGATGCAACAGAAATTTTGCGGATTGGTCAATCCGTTCGCGACATATGGCAGTTTGGAGGTAAGAAACGCTTGAGGAACTCAAAATTTTCGCAGTTCTGATGCTCGAAACGAATAACTAGAACGGCCTAGGGGAAAACTACACCTACCGTTGTAATCGGGCGAGTTTCTACTTTCAGTTGCAACAGAAATTTTGCGGATTGGTCAATCCGTTCGCGAGATATGGCAGTTTGGAGGTAAGAAACGCTTGAGGAACTCAAAATTTTCGCAGTTCTGATGCTCGAAACGAATAACTAGAACGGCCTAGGGGAAAACTACTCCCACCGTTGTAATCGGGCGAGTTTCTACTTTCAGATGCAACAGAAATTTTGCGGATTGAGCAATCCGTTCGCGAGATATGGCAGTTTGGAGATAAGAAACGCTTTAGAAACTCAAAATTTTCGCAGTTCCGATGCTCGAAACGAATAACTAGAACGGCCCAGGGGAAAAGTGCGCATACCGTTGTAATCGGGCGAGTTTCTACTTTCAAATGCAACAGAAATTTTGCGGATTGGTCAATCCGTTCGCGAGATGTGGCAGTTTGGACCTAAGAAACGCTTGAGAAACTCAAAATTTTCGCAGTTCTGATGCTCGAAACGAATAACCAGAACGGCACAGGGGAAAAGTGCGCATACCGTTGTAATCGGGCGAGTTTCTACTTTCAAATGCAACAGAAATTTTGCGGATTGGTCAATCCGTTCGCGAGATATGGCAGTTTCAAGGTAAGAAACGCTTGAGAAACTCAAAATTTTCGCAGTTCTCATGCTCGAAACGAATGACTAGAACGGCCTAGGGGAGAAGTACGCATACCGTTGTAATCGGGCGAGTTTCTACTTTCAGATGCAACAGAAATCATGCGGATTGGTCAATCCGTTCGCGAGATATGGCCGTTTGGATGTAAGAAACGCTTGAGAAACTCAAAATTTTCGCAGTTCTGATGATCGAAACGAATAACTAGAACGGCCTAGGGGAAAAGAGCGCATACTGTTGTAAACGGGCGAGTTTCTACTTTCAGATGCAACAGAAATTTTGCGGATTGATCAATCCCTTCGCGAGATATGGCAGTTTGGAGATAAGAAACGCTTTAGAAACTCAAAATTTTCGCAGTTCCGATGCTCGAAACGAATAACTAGAACGGCCCAGGGGAAAAGTGCGCATACCGTTGTAATCGGACGAGTTTCTACTATCAGAGGCAACAGAAATTTTCCGGATTGGTCAATCCGTTCGCGAGATATGGCAGTTTGGAGGTAAGAAACGCTTGAGAAACTCAAAATTTTCGCAGTTCTGATGCTCGAAACGAATGACTAGAACGGCCTAGGGGAAAACTACACATACCGTTGCAATCGGGCGAGTTTCTACTTTCAGATGCAACAGAAATTATGCGGATTGGTCAATCCGTTCGCGAGATATAGCCGTTTGGATGTAAGAAACGCTTGAGAAACTCAAAATTTTCGCAGTTCTGATGCTCGAAACGAATAACTAGAACGGCCTAGGGGAAAAGTGCGCATACCGTTGTAATCGGGCGAGTTTCTACTTTCAGATGCAACAGAAATCATGCGGATTGGTCAATCCGTTCGCGAGATATGGCCGTTTGGATGTAAGAAACGCTTGAGAAACTCAAAATTTTCGCAGTGCTGATGCTCGAAACAAATAACTAGAACGGCCTAGGGGAAAACTACACACACCGTTGTCATCGGGCGAGTTTCTACTTTCAGATGCAACAGAAATTTTGCGGATTGGTCAATCCGTTCGCGAGATATGGCAGTTTGGAGGTAAGAAACGCTGGAGGAACACAAAATTTTCGCTGTTCTGATGCGCGAAACGAATAACTAGAACGGCCTAGGGAAAAACTACACCTACCGTTGTAATCGGGCGAGTTTCTACTTTCAGATCCAACAGAAATTTTGCGGATTGATCAATCCGTTCGCGAGATATGGCAGTTTGGAGATAAGAAACGCTTTAGAAACTCAAAATTTTCGCAGTTCCGATGCTCGAAACGAATAACTAGAACGGCCCAGGGGAAAAGTGCGCATACCGTTGTAATCGGGCGAGTTTCTACTTTCAAATGCAACAGAAATTTTGCGGATTGGTCAATCCGTTCGCGAGATATGGCAGTTTGGAGGTAAGAAACGCTTGAGAAACTCAAAATTTTCGCAGTTCTGATGCTCGAAACGAATAACTGGAACGGCCTAGGGGAAAACTACACATACCGTTGTAATCGGGCGAGTTTCTACTTTCAGATGCAACAGTAATTTTGCGGATTGGTCAATCCGTTCGCGAGATGTGGCAGTTTGGAGGTAAGAAACGCTTGAGAAACTCAAAATTTTCGCAGTTCTGATGCTCGAAACGAATAACTAGAACGGCCTAGGGGAAAAGTACGCATACCGATGTAAACGGGCGAGTTTCTACTTTCAGATGCAACAGAAATCATGCGGATTGGTCAATCCGTTCGCGAGATATGGCCGTTTGGATGTAAGAAACGCTTGAGAAACTCAAAATTTTCGCAGTTCTGATGCTCGAAACGAATGACCAGGACGGCCTAGGGGAAAACTACACATACCGTTGCAATCGGACGAGTTTCTACTTTCAGATGCAACAGAAATCATGCGGATTGGTCAATCCGTTCGCGAGATATGGCCGTTTGGATGTAAGAAACGCTTGAGAAACTCAAAATTTTCGCAGTTCTGATGCTCGGAACGAATAACTAGAACGGCCTAGGGGAAAAGTGCGCATACTGTTGTAATCGGGCGAGTTTCTACTTTCAGATGCAACAGAAATTTTGCGGATTGATCAATCCCTTCGCGAGATATGGCAGTTTGGAGATAAGAAACGCTTTAGAAACTCAAAATTTTCGCAGTTCTTTTGCTCGAAACGAATGACTAGAACGGCCTAGGGGAGAAGTACGCATACCGTTGTAATCGGGCGGGTTTCTACTTTCAGATGCAACAGAAATCATGCGGATTGGTCAATCCGTTCGCGAGATATGGCCGTTTGGACGTAAGAAACGCTTGAGAAAGTCAAAATTTTCGCAGTGCTGATGCTCGAAACAAATAACTAGAACCGCCTAGGGGAAAACTACAACCACCGTTGTAATCGGGCGAGTTTCTACTTTCAGATGCAACAGAAATTTTGCGGATTGGTCAATCCGTTCGCGAGATGTGGCAGTTTGGAGGTAAGAAACGCTTGAGAAACTCAAAATTTTCGCAGTTCTGATGCTCGAAACGAATAACTAGAACGGCCCAGGGGAAAAGTACGCATACCGATGTAAACGGGCGAGTTTCTACTTTCAGATGCATACAGAAATCATGCGGATTGGTCAATCCGTTCGCGAGATATGGCCGTTTGGATGTAAGAAACGCTTGAGAAACTCAAAATTTTCGCAGTTCTGATGCTCGAAACGAATGACTAGAACGGCCTAGGGGAAAACTACACATACCGTTGCAATCGGACGAGTTTCTACTTTCAGATGCAACAGAAATTATGCGGATTGGTCAATCCGTTCGCGAGATATAGCCGTTTGGATGTAAGAAACGCTTGAGAAACTCAAAATCTTCGCAGTTCTGATGCTCGAAACGAATAACAAGAACGGCCTAGGGGAAAACTACACCCACCGTTGTAATCGGGAGAGTTTCTACTTTCAGATGCAACAGAAATTTTGCGGATTGGTCAATCCGTTCGCGACATATGGCAGTTTGGAGGTAAGAAACGCTTGAGGAACTCAAAATTTTCGCAGTTCTGATGCTCGAAACGAATAACTAGAACGGCCTAGGGGAAAACTACACCTACCGTTGTAATCGGGCGAGTTTCTACTTTCAGTTGCAACAGAAATTTTGCGGATTGGTCAATCCGTTCGCGAGATATGGCAGTTTGGAGGTAAGAAACGCTTGAGGAACTCAAAATTTTCGCAGTTCTGATGCTCGAAACGAATAACTAGAACGGCCTAGGGGAAAACTACTCCCACCGTTGTAATCGGGCGAGTTTCTACTTTCAGATGCAACAGAAATTTTGCGGATTGAGCAATCCGTTCGCGAGATATGGCAGTTTGGAGATAAGAAACGCTTTAGAAACTCAAAATTTTCGCAGTTCCGATGCTCGAAACGAATAACTAGAACGGCCCAGGGGAAAAGTGCGCATACCGTTGTAATCGGGCGAGTTTCTACTTTCAAATGCAACAGAAATTTTGCGGATTGGTCAATCCGTTCGCGAGATGTGGCAGTTTGGACCTAAGAAACGCTTGAGAAACTCAAAATTTTCGCAGTTCTGATGCTCGAAACGAATAACCAGAACGGCACAGGGGAAAAGTGCGCATACCGTTGTAATCGGGCGAGTTTCTACTTTCAAATGCAACAGAAATTTTGCGGATTGGTCAATCCGTTCGCGAGATATGGCAGTTTCAAGGTAAGAAACGCTTGAGAAACTCAAAATTTTCGCAGTTCTCATGCTCGAAACGAATGACTAGAACGGCCTAGGGGAGAAGTACGCATACCGTTGTAATCGGGCGAGTTTCTACTTTCAGATGCAACAGAAATCATGCGGATTGGTCAATCCGTTCGCGAGATATGGCCGTTTGGATGTAAGAAACGCTTGAGAAACTCAAAATTTTCGCAGTTCTGATGATCGAAACGAATAACTAGAACGGCCTAGGGGAAAAGAGCGCATACTGTTGTAAACGGGCGAGTTTCTACTTTCAGATGCAACAGAAATTTTGCGGATTGATCAATCCCTTCGCGAGATATGGCAGTTTGGAGATAAGAAACGCTTTAGAAACTCAAAATTTTCGCAGTTCCGATGCTCGAAACGAATAACTAGAACGGCCCAGGGGAAAAGTGCGCATACCGTTGTAATCGGACGAGTTTCTACTATCAGAGGCAACAGAAATTTTCCGGATTGGTCAATCCGTTCGCGAGATATGGCAGTTTGGAGGTAAGAAACGCTTGAGAAACTCAAAATTTTCGCAGTTCTGATGCTCGAAACGAATGACTAGAACGGCCTAGGGGAAAACTACACATACCGTTGCAATCGGGCGAGTTTCTACTTTCAGATGCAACAGAAATTATGCGGATTGGTCAATCCGTTCGCGAGATATAGCCGTTTGGATGTAAGAAACGCTTGAGAAACTCAAAATTTTCGCAGTTCTGATGCTCGAAACGAATAACTAGAACGGCCTAGGGGAAAAGTGCGCATACCGTTGTAATCGGGCGAGTTTCTACTTTCAGATGCAACAGAAATCATGCGGATTGGTCAATCCGTTCGCGAGATATGGCCGTTTGGATGTAAGAAACGCTTGAGAAACTCAAAATTTTCGCAGTGCTGATGCTCGAAACAAATAACTAGAACGGCCTAGGGGAAAACTACACACACCGTTGTCATCGGGCGAGTTTCTACTTTCAGATGCAACAGAAATTTTGCGGATTGGTCAATCCGTTCGCGAGATATGGCAGTTTGGAGGTAAGAAACGCTGGAGGAACACAAAATTTTCGCTGTTCTGATGCGCGAAACGAATAACTAGAACGGCCTAGGGAAAAACTACACCTACCGTTGTAATCGGGCGAGTTTCTACTTTCAGATCCAACAGAAATTTTGCGGATTGATCAATCCGTTCGCGAGATATGGCAGTTTGGAGATAAGAAACGCTTTAGAAACTCAAAATTTTCGCAGTTCCGATGCTCGAAACGAATAACTAGAACGGCCCAGGGGAAAAGTGCGCATACCGTTGTAATCGGGCGAGTTTCTACTTTCAAATGCAACAGAAATTTTGCGGATTGGTCAATCCGTTCGCGAGATATGGCAGTTTGGAGGTAAGAAACGCTTGAGAAACTCAAAATTTTCGCAGTTCTGATGCTCGAAACGAATAACTGGAACGGCCTAGGGGAAAACTACACATACCGTTGTAATCGGGCGAGTTTCTACTTTCAGATGCAACAGTAATTTTGCGGATTGGTCAATCCGTTCGCGAGATGTGGCAGTTTGGAGGTAAGAAACGCTTGAGAAACTCAAAATTTTCGCAGTTCTGATGCTCGAAACGAATAACTAGAACGGCCTAGGGGAAAAGTACGCATACCGATGTAAACGGGCGAGTTTCTACTTTCAGATGCAACAGAAATCATGCGGATTGGTCAATCCGTTCGCGAGATATGGCCGTTTGGATGTAAGAAACGCTTGAGAAACTCAAAATTTTCGCAGTTCTGATGCTCGAAACGAATGACCAGGACGGCCTAGGGGAAAACTACACATACCGTTGCAATCGGACGAGTTTCTACTTTCAGATGCAACAGAAATTATGCGGATTGGTCAATCCGTTCGCGAGATATAGCCGTTTGGAAGTAAGAAACGCTTTAGAAACTCAAAATTTTCGCAGTTCCGATGCTCGAAACGAATAACTAGTACGGCCCAGGGGAAAAGTGCGCATACCGTTGTAATCGGGCGAGTTTCTACTTCCAGAAGCAACAGAAATTTTTCGGATTGGTCAATCCGTTCGCGAGATATGGCAGTTTGGAGGTAAGAAACGCTTGAGAAACTCAAAATTTTCGCAGTTCTGAAGCTCGAAACGAATGACTAGAACGGCCTAGGGGAAAACTACACTAACCGTTGCAATCGGGCGAGTTTCTACTTTCAGATGCAACAGAAATTATGCGGATTGATCAATCCGTTCGCGAGATATAGCCGTTTGGATGTAAGAAACGCTTGAGAAACTCAAAATTTTCGCAGTTCTGATGCTCGAAACGAATATCTAGAACGGCCTAGGGGAAAAGTGCGCATACCGTTGTAATCGGGCGAGTTTCTACTTTCAGAAGCAACAGAAATTTTGCGGATTGATCAATCCCTTCGCGAGATATGACAGTTTGGAGGTAAGAAACGCTTGAGAAACTCAAAATTTTCGCAGTTCTGATGCTCGAAACGAATAACTAGAACGGCCTAGGGGAAAAGTACGCATACCGATGTAAACGGGCGAGTTTCTACTTTCAGATGCAACAGAAATCATGCGGATTGGTCAATCCGTTCGCGAGATATGGCCGTTTGGATGTAAGAAACGCTTGAGAAACTCAAAATTTTCGCAGTTCTGATGCTCGAAACGAATGACTAGAACGGCCTAGGGGAAAACTACACATACCGTTGCAATCGGACGAGTTTCTACTTTCAGATGCAACAGAAATTATGCGGATTGGTCAATCCGTTCGCGAGATATAGCCGTTTGGATGTAAGAAACGCTTGAGACACTCAAAATTTTCGCAATTCTGATGCTCGAAACGAATAACTGGAACGGCCTAGGGGAAAAGTGCGCATAGCCTTGTAATCGGGAGAGTTTCTACTTTCAGAAACAACAGAAATTTTGCGGATTGGTCAATCCGTTCGCGAGATATGGCAGTTTGGAAGTAAGAAACGCTCGAGAAACTCAAAATTTTCGCAGTTCTGATGCTCGAAACGAATAACTGGAGCGGCCTAGGCGAAAACTACACCTACCGTTGTAATCGGGCGAGTTTCTACTTTCAGATGCAACAGAAATTTTGCGGATTGATCAATCCGTTCGCGTGATATGGCAGTTTGGATGTAAGAAACGCTTGAGGAACTCAAAATTTTCGCAGTTCTGATGCTCGAAACGAATAACTAGAACGGCCTAGGGGAAAACTACACCTACCGTTGTAATCGGGCGAGTTTCTACTTTCAGATGCAACAGAAATTTTGCGGATTGATCAATCCGTTCGCGAGATATGGCAGTTTGGAGATAAGAAACGCTTTAGAAACTCAAAATTTTCGCAGTTCCGATGCTCGAAACGAATAAGTAGAACGGCCCAGGAGAAAAGTGCGCATACCGTTGTAATCGGGCGAGTTTCTACTTTCAAATGCAACAGAAATTTTGCGGATTGGTCAATCCGTTCGCGAGATGTGGCAGTTTGGAGATAAGAAACGCTTTAGAAACTCAAAATTTTCGCAGTTCCGATGCTCGAAACGAATAACTAGAACGGCCCAGGGGAAAAGTGCGCATACCGTTGTAATCGGGCGAGTTTCTACTTTCAAATGCAACAGAAATTTTGCGGATTGGTCAATCCGTTCGCGAGATGTGGCAGTTTGGAGGTAAGAAACGCTTGAGAAACTCAAAATTTTCGCAGTTCTGATGCTCGAAACGAATAACTAGAACGGCCTAGGGGAAAAGTACGCATACCGATGTAAACGGGCGAGTTTCTACTTTCAGATGCAACAGAAATCATGCGGATTGGTCAATCCGTTCGCGAGATATGGCCGTTTGGATGTAAGAAACGCTTGAGAAACTCAAAATTTTCGCAGTTCTGATGCTCGAAACGAATGACTAGAACGGCCTAGGGGAAAACTACACATACCGTTGCAATCGGACGAGTTTCTACTTTCAGATGCAACAGAAATTATGCGGATTGGTCAATCCGTTCGCGAGATATAGCCGTTTGGATGTAAGAAACGCTTGAGAAACTCAAAATTTTCGCAGTTCTGATGCTCGAAACGAATAACTAGAACGGCCTAGGGGAAAAGTGCGCATACCGTTGTAATCGGGCGAGTTTCTACTTGCAGAAGCAACAGAAATTTTGCGGATTGGACAATCCGTTCGCGAGATATGGCAGTTTGGAGGTAAGAAACGCTTGAGAAACTCAAAATTTTCGCAGTTCTGATGCTCGAAACGAATGAATAGAACGGCCTAGGGGAGAAGTACGCATACCGTTGTAATCGGGCGAGTTTCTACTTTCAGATGCAACAGAAACCATGCGGATTGGTCTATCCGTTCGCGAGATATGGCCGTTTGGATGTAAGAAACGCTTGAGAAACTCAAAATTTTCGCAGTTCTGATGCTCGAAACGAATAACTAGAACGGCCTAGGGGAAAAGTGCGCATACTGTTGTAAACGGGCGAGTTTCTATTTTCAGATGCAACAGAAATTTTGCGGATTGATCAATCCCTTCGCGAGATATGGCAGTTTGGAGATAAGAAACGCTTTAGAAACTCAAAATTTTCGCAGTTTTATGCTCGAAACGAATAACTAGAACGGCCCAGGGGAAAAGTGCGCATACCGTTGTAATCGGGCGAGTTTCTACTTTCAGAAGCAACAGAAATTTTGCCGATTGGTCAATCCGTTCGCGAGATATGGCAGTTTGGAGATAAGAAACGCTTGAGAAACTCAAAATTTTCGCAGTTCTGATGCTCGAAACGAATGACTAGAACGGCCTAGGGGAAAAGTGCGCATACCGTTGTAATCGGGCGAGATTCTACTTTCAGAAGCAACAGAAATTTTGCGGATTGGTCAATCCGTTCGCGAGATATGGCAGTTTGGAGGTAAGAAACGCTTGAGAAACTCAAAATTTTCGCAGTTCTTTTGCGCGAAACGAATGACTAGAACGGCCTAGGGGAGAAGTACGCATACCGTTGTAATCGGGCGAGTTTCTACTTTCAGATGCAACAGAAATTTTGCGGATTGATCAATCCCTTCGCGAGATATGGCAGTTTGGAGATAAGAAACGCTTTAGAAACTCAAAATTTTCGCAGTTCTTTTGCTCGAAACGAATAACTAGAACGGCCCAGGGGAAAAGTGCGCATACCGTTGTAATCGGGCGAGTTTCTACTTTCAAATGCAACAGAAATTTTGCGGATTGGTCAATCCGTTCGCGAGATGTGGCAGTTTGGAGGTAAGAAACGCTTGAGAAGCTCAAAATTTTCGCAGTTCTGATGCTCGAAACTTATAACTAGAACGGCCTAGGGGAAAAGTACGCATACCGATGTAAACGGGCGAGCTTCTACTTTCAGATGCAACAGAAATCATGCGGATTGGTCAATCCGTTCGCGAGATATGGCCGTTTGGATGTAAGAAACGCTTGAGAAACTCAAAATTTTCGCAGTTCTGATGCTCGAAACGAATGACTAGAAAGGCATAGGGGAAAACTACACATACCGTTGCAATCGGACGAGTTTCTACTTTCAGATGCAACAGAAATTATGCGGATTGGTCATTCCGTTCGCGAGATATAGCCGTTTGGATGTAAGAAACGCTTGAGAAACTCAAAATCTTCGCAGTTCTTATGCTCGAAACGAATAACAAGAACGGCCTAGGGGAAAACTACACCCACCGTTGTAATCGGGCGAGTTTCTACTTTCAGATGCAACAGAAATTTTGCGGATTGGTCAATCCGTTCGCGACATATGGCAGTTTGGAGGTAAGAAACGCTTGAGGAACTCAAAATTTTCGCAGTTCTGATGCTCGAAACGAATAACTAGAACGGCCTAGGGGAAAACTACACCTACCGTTGTAATCGGGCGAGTTTCTACTTTCAGATGCAGCAGAAATTTTGCGGATTGATCAATCCGTTCGCGAGATATGGCAGTTTGGAGGTAAGAAACGCTTTAGAAACTCAAAATTTTCGCAGTTCCGATGTTCGAAACGAATAACAAGAACGGCCCAGGGGAAAAGTGCGCATACCGTTGTAATCGGGCGAGTTTCTACTTTCAAATGCAACAGAAATTTTGCGGATTGGTCAATCCGTTCGCGAGATGTGGCAGTTTGGAGGTAAGAAACGCTTGAGAAACTCAAAATTTTCGCAGTTCTGATGCTCGAAACGAATAACTAGAACGGCCTAGGGGAAAAGTACGCATACCGATGTAAACGGGCGAGTTTCTACTTTCAGATGCAACAGAAATCATGCAGATTGGTCAATCCGTTCGCGAGATATGGCCGTTTGGATGTAAGAAACGCTTGAGAAACTCAAAATTTTCGCAGTTCTGATGCTCGAAACGAATGACTAGAACGGCCTAGGGGAAAACTACACATACCGTTGCAATCGGACGAGTTTCTACTTTCAGATGCAACAGAAATTATGCGGATTGGTCAATCCGTTCGCGAGATATAGCCGTTTGAATGTAAGAAACGCTTGAGAAACTCAAAATTTTCGCAGTCCTGATGCTCGAAACGAATAACTAGAACGGCCTAGGGGAAAAGTACGCATACCGATGTAAACGGGCGAGTTTCTACTTTCAGATGCATACAGAAATCATGCGGATTGGTCAATCCGTTCGCGAGATATGGCCGTTTGGATGTAAGAAACGCTTGAGAAACTCAAAATTTTCGCAGTTCTGATGCTCGAAACGAATGACTAGAACGGCCTAGGGGAGAAGTACGCATACCGTTGTAATCGGGCGGGTTTCTACTTTCAGATGCAACAGAAATCATGCGGATTGGTCAATCCGTTCGCGAGATATGGCAGTTTGGAGGTAAGAAACGCTTGAGGAACTCAAAATTTTCGCAGTTCTGATGCTCGAAACGAATGACTAGAACGGCCTAGGGGAAAAGTGCGCATACCGTTGTAATCGGGCGAGATTCTACTTTCAGAAGCAACAGAAATTTTGCCGATTGGTCAATCCGTTCGCGAGATATGGCAGTTTGGAGGTAAGAAACGCTTGAGAAACTCAAAATTTTCGCAGTTCTTTTGCTCGAAACGAATGACTAGAACGGCCTAGGGGAGAAGTACGCATACCGTTGTAATCGGGCGAGTTTCTACTTTCAGATGCAACAGAAATTTTGCGGATTGATCAATCCCTTCGCGAGATATGGCAGTTTGGAGATAAGAAACGCTTTAGAAACTCAAAATTTTCGCAGTTCTTTTGCTCGAAACGAATGACTAGAACGGCCTAGGGGAGAAGTACGCATACCGTTGTAATCGGGCGGGTTTCTACTTTCAGATGCAACAGAAATCATGCGGATTGGTCAATCCGTTCGCGAGATATGGCAGTTTGGAGGTAAGAAACGCTTGAGGAACTCAAAATTTTCGCAGTTCTGATGCTCGAAACGAATAACTAGAACGGCCTAGGGTAAAACTACACCTACCGTTGTAATCGGGCGAGTTTCTACTTTCAGATGCAATAGAAATTTTGCGGATTGATCAATCCGTTCGCGAGATATGGCAGTTTGGAGATAAGAAACGCTTTAGAAACTCAAAATTTTCGCAGTTCCGATGCTCGAAACGAATAACTAGAACGGCCCAGGGGAAAAGTGCGCATACCGTTGTAATCGGGCGAGTTTCTACTTTCAAATGCAACAGAAATTTTGCGGATTGGTCAATCCGTTCGCGAGATGTGGCAGTTTGGAGGTAAGAAACGCTTGAGAAGCTCAAAATTTTCGCAGTTCTGATGCTCGAAACTTATAACTAGAACGGCCTAGGGGAAAAGTACGCATACCGATGTAAACGGGCGAGCTTCTACTTTCAGATGCAACAGAAATCATGCGGATTGGTCAATCCGTTCGCGAGATATGGCCGTTTGGATGTAAGAAACGCTTGAGAAACTCAAAATTTTCGCAGTTCTGATGCTCGAAACGAATGACTAGAAAGGCATAGGGGAAAACTACACATACCGTTGCAATCGGACGAGTTTCTACTTTCAGATGCAACAGAAATTATGCGGATTGGTCATTCCGTTCGCGAGATATAGCCGTTTGGATGTAAGAAACGCTTGAGAAACTCAAAATCTTCGCAGTTCTTATGCTCGAAACGAATAACAAGAACGGCCTAGGGGAAAACTACACCCACCGTTGTAATCGGGCTAGTTTCTACTTTCAGATGCAACAGAAATTATGCGGATTGGTCAATCCGTTCGCGAGATATAGCCGTTTGGATGTAAGAAACGCTTGAGAAACTCAAAATTTTCGCAGTTCTGATGCTCGAAACGAATGACTAGAACGGTCTAGGGGAGAAGTACGCATACCGTTGTAATCGGGCGAGTTTCTACTTTCAGATGCAACAGAAATCATGCGGATTGGTCTATCCGTTCGCGAGATATGGCCGTTTGGATGTAAGAAACGCTTGAGAAACTCAAAATTTTCGCAGTTCTGATGCTCGAAACGAATAACTAGAACGGCCTAGGGGAAAAGTACGCATACCGATGTAAACGGGCGAGTTTCTACTTTCAAATGCAACAGAAATTTTGCGGATTGGTCAATCCGTTCGCGAGATGTGGCAGTTTGGAGGTAAGAAACGCTTGAGAAACTCAAAATTTTCGCAGTTCTGATGCTCGAAACGAATAACTAGAACGGCCTAGGGGAAAAGTACGCATACCGATGTAAACGGGCGAGTTTCTACTTTCAGATGCAACAGAAATCATGCGGATTGGTCAATCCGTTCGCGAGATATGGCCGTTTGGATGTAAGAAACGCTTGAGAAACTCAAAATTTTCGCAGTTCTGATGCTCGAAACGAATGACTAGAACGGCCTAGGGGAAAACTACACATACCGTTGCAATCGGACGAGTTTCTACTTTCAGATGCAACAGAAATTATGCGGATTGGTCAATCCGTTCGCGAGATATAGCCGTTTGGATGTAAGAAACGCTTGAGAAACTCAAAATTTTCGCAGTTCTGATGCTCGAAACGAATAACTAGAACGGCCTAGGGGAAAAGTACGCATACCGATGTAAACGGGCGAGTTTCTACTTTCAGATGCATACAGAAATCATGCGGATTGGTCAATCCGTTCGCGAGATATGGCCGTTTGGATGTAAGAAACGCTTGAGAAACTCAAAATTTTCGCAGTTCTGATGCTCGAAACGAATGACTAGAACGGCCTAGGGGAAAACTACACATACCGTTGCAGTCGGGAGAGTTTCTACTTTCAGATGCAACAGAAATTTTGCGGATTGGTCAATCCGTTCGCGACATATGGCAGTTTGGAGGTAAGAAACGCTTGAGGAACTCAAAATTTTCGCAGTTCTGATGCTCGAAACGAATAACTAGAACGGCCTAGGGGAAAACTACACCTACCGTTGTAATCGGGCGAGTTTCTACTTTCAGATGCAACAGAAATTTTGCGGATTGATCAATCCGTTCGCGAGATATGGCAGTTTGGAGATAAGAAACGCTTTAGAAACTCAAAATTTTCGCAGTTCCGATGCTCGAAACGAATAACTAGAACGGCCCAGGGGAAAAGTGCGCATACCGTTGTAATCGGGCGAGTTTCTACTTTCAAATGCAACAGAAATTTTGCGGATTGGTCAATCCGTTCGCGAGATGTGGCAGTTTGGAGGTAAGAAACGCTTGAGAAACTCAAAATTTTCGCAGTTCTGATGCTCGAAACGAATAACTAGAACGGCCTAGGGGAAAAGTACGCATACCGATGTAAACGGGCGAGTTTCTACTTTCAGATGCAACAGAAATCATGCGGATTGGTCAATCCGTTCGCGAGATATGGCCGTTTGGATGTAAGAAACGCTTGAGAAACTCAAAATTTTCGCAGTTCTGATGCTCGAAACGAATGACTAGAACGGCCTAGGGGAAAACTACACATACCGTTGCAATCGGACGAGTTTCTACTTTCAGATGCAACAGAAATTATGCGGATTGGTCAATCCGTTCGCGAGATATAGCCGTTTGGATGTAAGAAACGCTTGAGAAACTCAAAATTTTCGCAGTTCTGATGCTCGAAACGAATAACTAGAACGGCCTAGGGGAAAAGTGCGCATACCGTTGTAATCGGGCGAGTTTCTACTTTCAGAAGCAACAGAAATTTTGCGGATTGGTCAATCCGTTCGCGAGATATGGCAGTTTGGAGGTAAGAAACGCTTGAGAAACTCAAAATTTTCGCAGTTCTGATGCTCGAAACGAATGACTAGAACGGTCTAGGGGAGAAGTACGCATACCGTTGTAATCGGGCGAGTTTCTACTTTCAGATGCAACAGAAATCATGCGGATTGGTCTATCCGTTCGCGAGATATGGCCGTTTGGATGTAAGAAACGCTTGAGAAACTCAAAATTTTCGCAGTTCTGATGCTCGAAACGAATAACTAGAACGGCCTAGGGGAAAAGTGCGCATACTGTTGTAAACGGGCGAGTTTCTATTTTCAGATGCAACAGAAATTTTGCGGATTGATCAATCCCTTCTCGAGATATGGCAGTTTGGAGATAAGAAACGCTTTAGAAACTCAAAATTTTCGCAGTTTTATGCTCGAAACGAATAACTAGAACGGCCCAGGGGAAAAGTGCGCATACCGTTGTAATCGGGCGAGTTTCTACTTTCAGAAGCAACAGAAATTTTGCCGATTGGTCAATCCGTTCGCGAGATATGGCAGTTTGGAGATAAGAAACGCTTGAGAAACTCAAAATTTTCGCAGTTCTGATGCTCGAAACGAATGACTAGAACGGCCTAGGGGAAAAGTGCGCATACCGTTGTAATCGGGCGAGATTCTACTTTCAGAAGCAACAGAAATTTTGCGGATTGGTCAATCCGTTCGCGAGATATGGCAGTTTGGAGGTAAGAAACGCTTGAGAAACTCAAAATTTTCGCAGTTCTGATGCTCGAAACGAATGACTAAAACGGCCTAGGGGAGAAGTACGCATACCGTTGTAATCGGGCGAGATTCTACTTTCAGAAGCAACAGAAATTTTGCGGATTGGTCAATCCGTTCGCGAGATATGGCAGTTTGGAGGTAAGAAACGCTTGAGAAACTCAAAATCTTCGCAGTTCTGATGCTCGAAACGAATAACAAGAACGGCCTAGGGGAAAACTACACCCACCGTTGTAATCGGGCGAGTTTCTACTTTCAGATGCAACAGAAATTTTGCGGATTGGTCAATCCGTTCGCGACATATGGCAGTTTGGAGGTAAGAAACGCTTGAGGAACTCAAAATTTTCGCAGTTCTGATGCTCGAAACGAATAACTAGAACGGCCTAGGGGAAAACTACACCTACCGTTGTAATCGGGCGAGTTTCTACTTTCAGATGCAGCAGAAATTTTGCGGATTGATCAATCCGTTCGCGAGATATGGCAGTTTGGAGGTAAGAAACGCTTTAGAAACTCAAAATTTTCGCAGTTCCGATGTTCGAAACGAATAACAAGAACGGCCCAGGGGAAAAGTGCGCATACCGTTGTAATCGGGCGAGTTTCTACTTTCAAATGCAACAGAAATTTTGCGGTTTGGTCAATCCGTTCGCGAGATGTGGCAGTTTGGAGGTAAGAAACGCTTGAGAAACTCAAAATTTTCGCAGTTCTGATGCTCGAAACGAATAACTAGAACGGCCTAGGGGAAAAGTACGCATACCGATGTAAACGGGCGAGTTTCTACTTTCAGATGCAACAGAAATCATGCGGATTGGTCAATCCGTTCGCGAGATATGGCCGTTTGGATGTAAGAAACGCTTGAGAAACTCAAAATTTTCGCAGTTCTGATGCTCGAAACGAATGACTAGAACGGCCTAGGGGAAAACTACACATACCGTTGCAATCGGACGAGTTTCTACTTTCAGATGCAACAGAAATTATGCGGATTGGTCAATCCGTTCGCGAGATATAGCCGTTTGGATGTAAGAAACGCTTGAGAAACTCAAAATTTTCGCAGTTCTGATGCTCGAAACGAATAACTAGAACGGCCTAGGGGAAAAGTACGCATACCGATGTAAACGGGCGAGTTTCTACTTTCAGATGCATACAGAAATCATGCGGATTGGTCAATCCGTTCGCGAGATATGGCCGTTTGGATGTAAGAAACGCTTGAGAAACTCAAAATTTTCGCAGTTCTGATGCTCGAAACGAATGACTAGAACGGCCTAGGGGAAAACTACACATACCGTTGCAGTCGGGAGAGTTTCTACTTTCAGATGCAACAGAAATTTTGCGGATTGGTCAATCCGTTCGCGACATATGGCAGTTTGGAGGTAAGAAACGCTTGAGGAACTCAAAATTTTCGCAGTTCTGATGCTCGAAACGAATGACTAGAACGGCCTAGGGGAAAACTACACATACCGTTGCAATCGGACGAGTTTCTACTTTCAGATGCAACAGAAATTATGCGGATTGGTCAATCCGTTCGCGAGATATAGCCGTTTGGATGTAAGAAACGCTTGAGAAACTCAAAATTTTCGCAGTTCTGATGCTCGAAACGAATAACTAGAACGGCCTAGGGGAAAAGTGCGCATACCGTTGTAATCGGGCGAGTTTCTACTTTCAGAAGCAACAGAAATTTTGCAGATTGGTCAATCCGTTCGCGAGATATGGCAGTTTGGAGGTAAGAAACGCTTGAGAAACTCAAAATTTTCGCAGTTCTGATGCTCGAAACGAATGACTAGAACGGTCTAGGGGAGAAGTACGCATACCGTTGTAATCGGGCGAGTTTCTACTTTCAGATGCAACAGAAATCATGCGGATTGGTCTATCCGTTCGCGAGATATGGCCGTTTGGATGTAAGAAACGCTTGAGAAACTCAAAATTTTCGCAGTTCTGATGCTCGAAACGAATAACTAGAACGGCCTAGGGGAAAAGTGCGCATACTGTTGTAAACGGGCGAGTTTCTATTTTCAGATGCAACAGAAATTTTGCGGATTGATCAATCCCTTCTCGAGATATGGCAGTTTGGAGATAAGAAACGCTTTAGAAACTCAAAATTTTCGCAGTTTTATGCTCGAAACGAATAACTAGAACGGCCCAGGGGAAAAGTGCGCATACCGTTGTAATCGGGCGAGTTTCTACTTTCAGAAGCAACAGAAATTTTGCCGATTGGTCAATCCGTTCGCGAGATATGGCAGTTTGGAGATAAGAAACGCTTGAGAAACTCAAAATTTTCGCAGTTCTGATGCTCGAAACGAATGACTAGAACGGCCTAGGGGAAAAGTGCGCATACCGTTGTAATCGGGCGAGATTCTACTTTCAGAAGCAACAGAAATTTTGCGGATTGGTCAATCCGTTCGCGAGATATGGCAGTTTGGAGGTAAGAAACGCTTGAGAAACTCAAAATTTTCGCAGTTCTGATGCTCGAAACGAATGACTAAAACGGCCTAGGGGAGAAGTACGCATACCGTTGTAATCGGGCGAGATTCTACTTTCAGAAGCAACAGAAATTTTGCGGATTGGTCAATCCGTTCGCGAGATATGGCAGTTTGGAGGTAAGAAACGCTTTAGAAACTCAAAATTTTCGCAGTTCCGATGTTCGAAACGAATAACAAGAACGGCCCAGGGGAAAAGTGCGCATACCGTTGTAATCGGGCGAGTTTCTACTTTCAAATGCAACAGAAATTTTGCGGTTTGGTCAATCCGTTCGCGAGATGTGGCAGTTTGGAGGTAAGAAACGCTTGAGAAACTCAAAATTTTCGCAGTTCTGATGCTCGAAACGAATAACTAGAACGGCCTAGGGGAAAAGTACGCATACCGATGTAAACGGGCGAGTTTCTACTTTCAGATGCAACAGAAATCATGCGGATTGGTCAATCCGTTCGCGAGATATGGCCGTTTGGATGTAAGAAACGCTTGAGAAACTCAAAATTTTCGCAGTTCTGATGCTCGAAACGAATGACTAGAACGGCCTAGGGGAAAACTACACATACCGTTGCAATCGGACGAGTTTCTACTTTCAGATGCAACAGAAATTATGCGGATTGGTCAATCCGTTCGCGAGATATAGCCGTTTGGATGTAAGAAACGCTTGAGAAACTCAAAATTTTCGCAGTTCTGATGCTCGAAACGAATAACTAGAACGGCCTAGGGGAAAAGTACGCATACCGATGTAAACGGGCGAGTTTCTACTTTCAGATGCATACAGAAATCATGCGGATTGGTCAATCCGTTCGCGAGATATGGCCGTTTGGATGTAAGAAACGCTTGAGAAACTCAAAATTTTCGCAGTTCTGATGCTCGAAACGAATGACTAGAACGGCCTAGGGGAAAACTACACATACCGTTGCAGTCGGGAGAGTTTCTACTTTCAGATGCAACAGAAATTTTGCGGATTGGTCAATCCGTTCGCGACATATGGCAGTTTGGAGGTAAGAAACGCTTGAGGAACTCAAAATTTTCGCAGTTCTGATGCTCGAAACGAATAACTAGAACGGCCTAGGGGAAAACTACACCTACCGTTGTAATCGGGCGAGTTTCTACTTTCAGATGCAACAGAAATTATGCGGATTGGTCAATCCGTTCGCGAGATATAGCCGTTTGGATGTAAGAAACGCTTGAGAACTCAAAATTTTCGCAGTTCTGATGCTCGAAACGAATAACTAGAACGGCCTAGGGGAAAAGTGCGCATACCGTTGTAATCGGGCGAGTTTCTACTTTCAGAAGCAACAGAAATTTTGCGGATTGGTCAATCCGTTCGCGAGATATGGCAGTTTGGAGGTAAGAAACGCTTGAGAAACTCAAAATTTTCGCAGTTCTGATGCTCGAAACGAATGACTAGAACGGTCTAGGGGAGAAGTACGCATACCGTTGTAATCGGGCGAGTTTCTACTTTCAGATGCAACAGAAATCATGCGGATTGGTCTATCCGTTCGCGAGATATGGCCGTTTGGATGTAAGAAACGCTTGAGAAACTCAAAATTTTCGCAGTTCTGATGCTCGAAACGAATAACTAGAACGGCCTAGGGGAAAAGTGCGCATACTGTTGTAAACGGGCGAGTTTCTATTTTCAGATGCAACAGAAATTTTGCGGATTGATCAATCCCTTCTCGAGATATGGCAGTTTGGAGATAAGAAACGCTTTAGAAACTCAAAATTTTCGCAGTTTTATGCTCGAAACGAATAACTAGAACGGCCCAGGGGAAAAGTGCGCATACCGTTGTAATCGGGCGAGTTTCTACTTTCAGAAGCAACAGAAATTTTGCCGATTGGTCAATCCGTTCGCGAGATATGGCAGTTTGGAGATAAGAAACGCTTGAGAAACTCAAAATTTTCGCAGTTCTGATGCTCGAAACGAATGACTAGAACGGCCTAGGGGAAAAGTGCGCATACCGTTGTAATCGGGCGAGATTCTACTTTCAGAAGCAACAGAAATTTTGCGGATTGGTCAATCCGTTCGCGAGATATGGCAGTTTGGAGGTAAGAAACGCTTGAGAAACTCAAAATTTTCGCAGTTCTGATGCTCGAAACGAATGACTAAAACGGCCTAGGGGAGAAGTACGCATACCGTTGTAATCGGGCGAGATTCTACTTTCAGAAGCAACAGAAATTTTGCGGATTGGTCAATCCGTTCGCGAGATATGGCAGTTTGGAGGTAAGAAACGCTTTAGAAACTCAAAATTTTCGCAGTTCTTTCGCTCGAAACGAATGACTAGAACGGCCTAGGGGAGAAGTACGCATACCGTTGTAATCGGGCGAGTTTCTACTTTCAGATGCAACAGAAATTTTGCGGATTGATCAATCCCTTCGCGAGATATGGCAGTTTGGAGATAAGAAACGCTTTAGAAACTCAAAATTTTCGCAGTTCTTTTGCTCGAAACGAATGACTAGAACGGCCTAGGGGAGAAGTACGCATACCGTTGTAATCGGGCGGATTTCTACTTTCAGATGCAACAGAAATCATGCGGATTGGTCCATCCGTTCGCGAGATATGGCCGTTTGGATGTAAGAAACGCTTGAGAAAGTCAAAATTTTCGCAGTTCTGATGCTCGAAACGAATGACTAGAACGGCCTAGGGGAAAACTACACATACCGTTGCAATCGGACGAGTTTCTACTTTCAGATGCAACAGAAATTTTGCGGATTGATCAATCCGTTCGCGAGATATGGCAGTTTGGAGGTAAGAAACGCTTGAGGAACTCAAAATTTTCGCAGTTCTGATGCTCGAAACGAATAACTAGAACGGCCTAGGGGAAAACTACACCTACCGTTGTAATCGGGCGAGTTTCTACTTTCAGATGCAACAGAAATTTTGCGGATTGATCAATCCGTTCGCGAGATATGGCAGTTTGGAGATAAGAAACGCTTTAGAAACTCAAAATTTTCGCTGTTCCGATGCTCGAAACGAATAACTAGAACGGCCCAGGGGAAAAGTGCGCATACCGTTGTAATCGGGCGAGTTTCTACTTTCAAATGCAACAGAAATTTTGCGGATTGGTCAATCCGTTCGCGAGATGTGGCAGTTTGGAGGTAAGAAAGGCTTGAGAAACTCAAAATTTTCGCAGTTCTGATGCTCGAAACTTATAACTAGAACGGCCTAGGGGAAAAGTACGCATACCGATGTAAACGGGCGAGCTTCTACTTTCAGATGCAACAGAAATCATGCGGATTGTCAATCCGTTCGCGAGATATGGCCGTTTGGATGTAAGAAACGCTTGAGAAACTCAAAATTTTCGCAGTTCTGATGCTCGAAACGAATGACTAGAACGGCCTAGGGGAAAACTACACATACCGTTGCAATCGGACGAGTTTCTACTTTCAGATGCAACAGAAATTATGCGGATTGGTCATTCCGTTCGCGAGATATAGCCGTTTGGATGTAAGAAACGCTTGAGAAACTCAAAATCTTCGCAGTTCTGATGCTCGAAACGAATAACAAGAACGGCCTAGGGGAAAACTACACCCACCGTTGTAATCGGGCGAGTTTCTACTTTCAGATGCAACAGAAATTTTGCGGATTGGTCAATCCGTTCGCGACATATGGCAGTTTGGAGGTAAGAAACGCTTGAGGAACTCAAAATTTTCGCAGTTCTGATGCTCGAAACGAATAACTAGAACGGCCTAGGGGAAAACTACACATACCGTTGTAATCGGGCGAGTTTCTACTTTCAGATGCAACAGAAATTTTGCGGATTGGTCAATCCGTTCGCGAGATGTGGCAGTTTGGAGGTAAGAAACGCTTGAGAAACTCAAAATTTTCGCAGTTCTGATGCTCGAAACGAATAACTAGAACGGCCTAGGGGAAAAGTACGCATACCGATGTAAACGGGCGAGTTTCTACTTTCAGATGCAACAGAAATCATGCGGATTGGTCAATCCGTTCGCGAGATATGGCCGTTTGGATGTAAGAAACGCTTGAGAAACTCAAAATTTTCGCAGTTCTGATGCTCGAAACGAATGACTAGAACGGCCTAGGGGAAAACTACACATACCGTTGCAATCGGACGAGTTTCTACTTTCAGATGCAACAGAAATTATGCGGATTGGTCAATCCGTTCGTGAGATATAGCCGTTTGGATGTAAGAAACGCTTGAGAAACTCAAAATTTTCGCAGTTCTGATGCTCGAAACGAATAACTAGAACGGCCTAGGGGAAAAGTACGCATACCGATGTAAACGGGCGAGTTTCTACTTTCAGATGCATACAGAAATCATGCGGATTGGTCAATCCGTTCGCGAGATGTGGCAGTTTGGAGGTAAGAAACGCTTGAGAAACTCAAAATTTTCGCAGTTCTGATGCTCGAAACTTATAACTAGAACGGCCTAGGGGAAAAGTGCGCATACCGTTGTAATCGGGCGAGTTTCTACTTTCAAATGCAACAGAAATTTTGCGGATTGGTCAATCCGTTCGCGAGATGTGGCAGTTTGGAGGTAAGAAACGCTTGAGAAACTCAAAATTTTCGCAGTTCTGATGCTCGAAACGAATAACTAGAACGGCCTAGGGGAAAAGTACGCATACCGATGTAAACGGGCGAGTTTCTACTTTCAGATGCAACAGAAATCATGCGGATTGGTCAATCCGTTCGCGAGATATGGCCGTTTGGATGTAAGAAACGCTTGAGAAACTCAAAATTTTCGCAGTTCTGATGCTCGAAACGAATAACTAGAACGGCCTAGGGGAAAAGTACGCATACCGATGTAAACGGGCGAGTTTCTACTTTCAGATGGAACAGAAATTTTGCGGATTGATCAATCCCTTCGCGAGATATGGCAGTTTGGAGATAAGAAACGCTTTAGAAACTCAAAATTTTCGCAGTTTTATGCTCGAAACGAATAACTAGAACGGCCCAGGGGAAAAGTGCGCATACCGTTGTAATCGGGCGAGTTTCTACTTTCAGAAGCAACAGACATTTTGCCGATTGGTCAATCCGTTCGCGAGATATGGCAGTTTGGAGATAAGAAACGCGTGAGAAACTCAAAATTTTCGCAGTTCTGATGCTCGAAACGAATGACTAGAACGGCCTAGGGGAAAACTACACATACCGTTGCAATCGGACGAGTTTCTACTTTCAGATGCAACAGAAATTATGCGGATTGGTCAATCCGTTCGCGAGATATAGCCGTTTGGATGTAAGAAACGCTTGAGAAACTCAAAATTTTCGCAGTTCTGATGCTCGAAACGAATAACTAGAACGGCCTAGGGGAAAAGTGCGCATACTGTTGTAAACGGGCGAGTTTCTATTTTCAGATGCAACAGAAATTTTGCGGATTGATCAATCCCTTCGCGAGATATGGCAGTTTGGAGATAAGAAACGCTTTAGAAACTCAAAATTTTCGCAGTTTTATGCTCGAAACGAATAACTAGAACGGCCCAGGGGAAAAGTGCGCATACCGTTGTAATCGGGCGAGTTTCTACTTTCAGAAGCAACAGAAATTTTGCCGATTGGTCAATCCGTTCGCGAGATATGGCAGTTTGGAGATAAGAAACGCTTGAGAAACTCAAAATTTTCGCAGTTCTGATGCTCGAAACGAATGACTAGAACGGCCTAGGGGAAAAGTGCGCATACCGTTGTAATCGGGAGAGATTCTACTTTCAGAAGCAACAGAAATTTTGCGGATTGGTCAATCCGTTCGCGAGATATGGCAGTTTGGAGGTAAGAAACGCTTGAGAAACTCAAAATTTTCGCAGTTCTGATGCTCGAAACGAATGACTAAAACGGCCTAGGGGAGAAGTACGCATACCGTTGTAATCGGGCGAGTTTCTACTTTCAGATGCAACAGAAATTTTGCGGATTGATCAATCCCTTCGCGAGATATGGCAGTTTGGAGATAAGAAACGCTTTAGAAACTCAAAATTTTCGCAGTTCTTTTGCTCGAAACGAATGACTAGAACGGCCTAGGGGAGAAGTACGCATACCGTAGTAATCGGGCGAGTTTCTACTTTCAGATGCAACAGAAATTTTGCGGATTGATCAATCCCTTCGCGAGATATGGCAGTTTGGAGATAAGAAACGCTTTAGAAACTCAAAATTTTCGCAGTTCTTTTGCTCGAAACGAATGACTAGAACGGCCTAGGGGAGAAGTACGCATACCGTTGTAATCGGGCGGGTTTCTACTTTCAGATGCAACAGAAATCATGCGGATTGGTCAATCCGTTCGCGAGATATGGCCGTTTGGATGTAAGAAACGCTTGAGAAAGTCAAAATTTTCGCAGTGCTGATGCTCGAAACAAATAGCTAGAACCGCCTAGGGGAAAACTACACCCACCGTTGTAATCGCGCGAGTTTCTACTTTCAGATGCAACAGAAATTTTGCGGATTGATCAATCCGTTCGCGAGATATGGCAGTTTGGAGGTAAGAAACGCTTGAGGAACTCAAAATTTTCGCAGTTCTGATGCTCGAAACGAATAACTAGAACGGCCTAGGGGAAAACTACACCTACCGTTGTAATCGGGCGAGTTTCTACTTTCAGATGCAACAGAAATTTTGCGGATTGATCAATCCGTTCGCGAGATATGGCAGTTTGGAGATAAGAAACGCTTTAGAAACTCAAAATTTTCGCAGTTCCGATGTTCGAAACGAATAACTAGAACGGCCCAGGGGAAAAGTGCGCATACCGTTGTAATCGGGCGAGTTTCTACTTTCAAATGCAACAGAAATTTTGCGGATTGGTCAATCCGTTCGCGAGATGTGGCAGTTTGGAGGTAAGAAACGCTTGAGAAACTCAAAATTTTCGCAGTTCTGATGCTCGAAACGAATGACTAGAACGACCTAGGGGAAAACTACACATACCGTTGCAATCGGACGAGTTTCTACTTTCAGATGCAACAGAAATTATGCGGATTGGTCATGCCGTTCGCGAGATATAGCCGTTTGGATGTAAGAAACGCTTGAGGAACTCAAAATTTTCGCAGTTCTGATGCTCGAAACGAATAACTAGAACGGCCTAGGGGAAAACTACACCTACCGTTGTAATCGGGCGAGTTTCTACTTTCAGATGCAACAGAAATTTTGCGGATTGATCAATCCGTTCGCGAGATATGGCAGTTTGGAGATAAGAAACGCTTTAGAAACTCAAAATTTTCGCAGTTCCGATGTTCGAAACGAATAACTAGAACGGCCCAGGGGAAAAGTGCGCATACCGTTGTAATCGGGCGAGTTTCTACTTTCAAATGCAACAGAAATTTTGCGGATTGGTCAATCCGTTCGCGAGATGTGGCAGTTTGGAGGTAAGAAACGCTTGAGGAACTCAAAATTTTCGCAGTTCTGATGCTCGAAACGAATAACTAGAACGGCCTAGGGGAAAACTACACCTACCGTTGTAATCGGGCCAGTTTCTACTTTCAGATGCAACAGAAATTTTGCGGATTGATCAATCCGTTCGCGAGATATGGCAGTTTGGAGGTAAGAAACGCTTGAGGAACTCAAAATTTTCGCAGTTCTGATGCTCGAAACGAATAACTAGAACGGCCTAGGGGAAAACTACACCTACCGTTGTAATCGGGCGAGTTTCTACTTTCAGATGCAACAGAAATTTTGCGGTTTGATCAATCCGTTCGCGAGATATGGCAGTTTGGAGATAAGAAACGCTTTAGAAACTCAAAATTTTCGCAGTTCCGATGCTCGAAACGAATAACTAGAACGGCCCAGGGGAAAAGTGCGCATACCGTTGTAATCGGGCGAGTTTCTACTTTCAAATGCAACAGAAATTTTGCGGATTGGTCAATCCGTTCGCGAGATGTGGCAGTTTGGAGGTAAGAAACGCTTGAGAAACTCAAAATTTTCGCAGTTCTGATGCTCGAAACGAATAACTAGAACGGCCTAGGGGAAAAGTACCCATACCGATGTAAACGGGCGAGTTTCTACTTTCAGATGCAACAGAAATCATGCGGATTGGTCAATCCGTTCGCGAGATATGGCCGTTTGGATGTAAGAAACGCTTGAGAAACTCAAAATTTTCGCAGTTCTGATGCTCGAAACGAATAACTAGAACGGTCTAGGGGAAAACTACACCTACCGTTGTAATCGGGCGAGTTTCTACTTTCAGATGCAACAGAAATTTTGCGGATTGATCAATCCGTTCGCGAGATATGGCAGTTTGGAGATAAGAAACGCTTTAGAAACTCAAAATTTTCGCAGTTCCGATGCTCGAAACGAATAACTAGAACGGCCCAGGGGAAAAGTGCGCATACCGTTGTAATCGGGCGAGTTTCTACTTTCAGAAGCAACAGAAATTTTGCCGATTGGTCAATCCGTTCGCGAGATATGGCAGTTTGGAGATAAGAAACGCTTGAGAAACTCAAAATTTTCGCAGTTCTGATGCTCGAAACGAATGACTAGAACGGCCTAGGGGAAAAGTGCGCATACCGTTGTAATCGGGAGAGATTCTACTTTCAGAAGCAACAGAAATTTTGCGGATTGGTCAATCCGTTCGCGAGATATGGCAGTTTGGAGGTAAGAAACGCTTGAGAAACTCAAAATTTTCGCAGTTCTGATGCTCGAAACGAATGACTAAAACGGCCTAGGGGAGAAGTACGCATACCGTTGTAATCGGGCGAGTTTCTACTTTCAGATGCAACAGAAATTTTGCGGATTGATCAATCCCTTCGCGAGATATGGCAGTTTGGAGATAAGAAACGCTTTAGAAACTCAAAATTTTCGCAGTTCTTTTGCTCGAAACGAATGACTAGAACGGCCTAGGGGAGAAGTACGCATACCGTAGTAATCGGGCGAGTTTCTACTTTCAGATGCAACAGAAATTTTGCGGATTGATCAATCCCTTCGCGAGATATGGCAGTTTGGAGATAAGAAACGCTTTAGAAACTCAAAATTTTCGCAGTTCTTTTGCTCGAAACGAATGACTAGAACGGCCTAGGGGAGAAGTACGCATACCGTTGTAATCGGGCGGGTTTCTACTTTCAGATGCAACAGAAATCATGCGGATTGGTCAATCCGTTCGCGAGATATGGCCGTTTGGATGTAAGAAACGCTTGAGAAAGTCAAAATTTTCGCAGTGCTGATGCTCGAAACAAATAGCTAGAACCGCCTAGGGGAAAACTACACCCACCGTTGTAATCGCGCGAGTTTCTACTTTCAGATGCAACAGAAATTTTGCGGATTGATCAATCCGTTCGCGAGATATGGCAGTTTGGAGGTAAGAAACGCTTGAGGAACTCAAAATTTTCGCAGTTCTGATGCTCGAAACGAATAACTAGAACGGCCTAGGGGAAAACTACACCTACCGTTGTAATCGGGCGAGTTTCTACTTTCAGATGCAACAGAAATTTTGCGGATTGATCAATCCGTTCGCGAGATATGGCAGTTTGGAGATAAGAAACGCTTTAGAAACTCAAAATTTTCGCAGTTCCGATGTTCGAAACGAATAACTAGAACGGCCCAGGGGAAAAGTGCGCATACCGTTGTAATCGGGCGAGTTTCTACTTTCAAATGCAACAGAAATTTTGCGGATTGGTCAATCCGTTCGCGAGATGTGGCAGTTTGGAGGTAAGAAACGCTTGAGAAACTCAAAATTTTCGCAGTTCTGATGCTCGAAACGAATGACTAGAACGACCTAGGGGAAAACTACACATACCGTTGCAATCGGACGAGTTTCTACTTTCAGATGCAACAGAAATTATGCGGATTGGTCATTCCGTTCGCGAGATATAGCCGTTTGGATGTAAGAAACGCTTGAGAAACTCAAAATCTTCGCAGTTCTGATGCTCGAAACGAATAACAAGAACGGCCTAGGGGAAAACTACACCCACCGTTGTAATCGGGCGAGTTTCTACTTTCAGATGCAACAGAAATTTTGCGGATTGGTCAATCCGATCGCGACATATGGCAGTTTGGAGGTAAGAAACGCTTGAGGAACTCAAAATTTTCGCAGTTCTGATGCTCGAAACGAATAACTAGAACGGCCTAGGGGAAAACTACACCTACCGTTGTAATCGGGCCAGTTTCTACTTTCAGATGCAACAGAAATTTTGCGGATTGATCAATCCGTTCGCGAGATATGGCAGTTTGGAGGTAAGAAACGCTTGAGGAACTCAAAATTTTCGCAGTTCTGATGCTCGAAACGAATAACTAGAACGGCCTAGGGGAAAACTACACCTACCGTTGTAATCGGGCGAGTTTCTACTTTCAGATGCAACAGAAATTTTGCGGTTTGATCAATCCGTTCGCGAGATATGGCAGTTTGGAGATAAGAAACGCTTTAGAAACTCAAAATTTTCGCAGTTCCGATGCTCGAAACGAATAACTAGAACGGCCCAGGGGAAAAGTGCGCATACCGTTGTAATCGGGCGAGTTTCTACTTTCAAATGCAACAGAAATTTTGCGGATTGGTCAATCCGTTCGCGAGATGTGGCAGTTTGGAGGTAAGAAACGCTTGAGAAACTCAAAATTTTCGCAGTTCTGATGCTCGAAACGAATAACTAGAACGGCCTAGGGGAAAAGTACCCATACCGATGTAAACGGGCGAGTTTCTACTTTCAGATGCAACAGAAATCATGCGGATTGGTCAATCCGTTCGCGAGATATGGCCGTTTGGATGTAAGAAACGCTTGAGAAACTCAAAATTTTCGCAGTTCTGATGCTCGAAACGAATAACTAGAACGGTCTAGGGGAAAACTACACCTACCGTTGTAATCGGGCGAGTTTCTACTTTCAGATGCAACAGAAATTTTGCGGATTGATCAATCCGTTCGCGAGATATGGCAGTTTGGAGATAAGAAACGCTTTAGAAACTCAAAATTTTCGCAGTTCCGATGCTCGAAACGAATAACTAGAACGGCCCAGGAGAAAAGTGCGCATACCGTTGTAATCGGGCGAGTTTCTACTTTCAAATGCAACAGAAATTTTGCGGATTGGTCAATCCGTTCGCGAGATATGGCCGTTTGGATGTAAGAAACGCTTGCGAAACTCAAAATTTTCGCAGTTCTGATGATCGAAACGAATAACTAGAACGGCCTAGGGGAAAAGTACGCATACCGATGTAAACGGGCGAGTTTCTACTATCAGATGCAACAGAAATCATGCGGATTGGTCAATCCGTTCGCGAGATATGGCCGATTGGATGTAAGAAACGCTTGAGAAACTCAAAATTTTCGCAGTTCTGATGCTCGAAACGAATGACTAGAACGGCCTAGGGGAAAACTACACATACCGTTGCAATCGGACGAGTTTCTACTTTCAGATGCAACAGAAATTATGCGGATTGGTCAATCCGTTCGCGAGATATAGCCGTTTGGATGTAAGAAACGCTTGAGAAACTCAAAATTTTCGCAGTTCTGATGCTCGAAACGAATAACTAGAACGGCCTAGGGGAAAAGTGCGCATACCGTTGTAATCGGGCGAGTTTCTACTTTCAGAAGCAACAGAAATCTTGCGAATTGGTCAATCCGTTCGCGAGATATGGCCGTTTGGATGTAAGAAACGCTTGAGAAACTCAAAATTTTCGCAGTTTTATGCTCGAAACGAATAACTAGAACGGCCAAGGGGAAAAGTGCGCATACCGTTGTAATCGGGCGAGTTTCTACTTTCAATTGCAACAGAAATTTTGCGGATTGGTCAATCCGTTCGCGAGATATGGCAGTTTGGAGGTAAGAAACGCTTGAGAAACTCAAAATTTTCGCAGTTCCGATGCTCGAAACGAATAACTAGAACGGCCCAGGGGAAAAGTGCGCATACCGTTGTAATCGGGCGAGTTTCTACTTTCAGATGCAACAGAAATCATGCGGATTGGTCAATCCGTTCGCGAGATATGGCCGTTTGGATGTAAGAAACGCTTGAGAAACTCAAAATTTTCGCAGTTCTGATGATCGAAACGAATAACTAGAACGGCCTAGGGGAAAAGTGCGCATATTGTTGTAAACGGGCGAGCTTCTACTTTCAGATGCAACAGAAATTTTGCGGATTGATCAATCCCTTCGCGAGATATGGCAGTTTGGAGATAAGAAACGCTTTAGAAACTCAAAACTTTCGCAGTTTTATGCTCGAAACGAATAACTAGAACGGCCTAGGGGAAACTACACCTACCGTTGTAATCGGGCGAGTTTCTACTTTCAGATGCAACAGAAATTTTGCGGATTGATCAATCCGTTCGCGAGATATGGCAGTTTGGAGATAAGAAACGCTTTAGAAACTCAAAATTTTCGCAGTTCCGATGCTCGAAACGAATAACTAGAACGGCCCAGGGGAAAAGTGCGCATACCGTTGTAATCGGGCGAGTTTCTACTTTCAAATGCAACAGAAATTTTGCGGATTGATCAATCCGTTCGCGAGATATGGCAGTTTGGAGATAAGAAACGCTTTAGAAACTCAAAATTTTCGCAGTTCTGATGCTCGAAACGAATAACTAGAACGGCCTAGGGGAAAAGTACGCATACCGATGTAAACGGGCGAGTTTCTACTTTCAGATGCAACAGAAATCATGCAGATTGGTCAATCCGTTCGCGAGATATGGCCGTTTGGATGTAAGAAACGCTTGAGAAACTCAAAATTTTCGCAGTTCTGATGCTCGAAACGAATGACTAGAACGGCCTAGGGGAAAACTACACATACCGTTGCAATCGGACGAGTTTCTACTTTCAGATGCAACAGAAATTATGCAGATTGGTCAATCCGTTCGCGAGATATAGCCGTTTGGATGTAAGAAACGCTTGAGAAACTCAAAATTTTCGCAGTTCTGATGCTCGAAACGAATAACTAGAACGGCCTAGGGGAAACTACACCTACCGTTGTAATCGGGCGAGTTTCTACTTTCAGATGCAACAGAAATTTTGCGGATTGATCAATCCGTTCGCGAGATATGGCAGTTTGGAGATAAGAAACGCTTCAGAAACTCAAAATTTTCGCAGTTCCGATGCTCGAAACGAATAACTAGAACGGCCCAGGGGAAAAGTGCGCATACCGTTGTAATCGGGCGAGTTTCTACTTTCAAATGCAACAGAAATTTTGCGGATTGGTCAATCCGTTCGCGAGATGTGGCAGTTTGGAGGTAAGAAACGCTTGAGAAACTCAAAATTTTCGCAGTTCTGATGCTCGAAACGAATAACTAGAACGGCCTAGGGGAAAAGTACGCATACCGATGTAAACGGGCGAGTTTCTACTTTCAGATGCAACAGAAATTTTGCGGATTGATCAATCCCTTCGCGAGATATGGCAGTTTGGAGATAAGAAACGCTTTAGAAACTCAAAATTTTCGCAGTTTTATGCTCGAAACGAATAACTAGTACGGCCCAGGGGAAAAGTGCGCATACCGTTGTAATCGGGCGAGTTTCTACTTTCAGAAGCAACAGAAATTTTGCCGATTGGTCAATCCGTTCGCGAGATATGGCAGTTTGGAGATAAGAAACGCTTGAGAAACTCAAAATTTTCGCAGTTCTGATGCTCGAAACGAATGACTAGAACGGCCTAGGGGAAAACTACACATACCGTTGCAATCGGACGAGTTTCTACTTTCAGATGCAACAGAAATTATGCGGATTGGTCAATCCGTTCGCGAGATATAGCCGTTTGGACGTAAGAAACGCTTGAGAAACTCAAAATTTTCGCAGTTCTGATGCTCGAAACGAATAACTAGAACGGCCTAGGGGAAAAGTGCGCATACTGTTGTAAACGGGCGAGTTTCTATTTTCAGATGCAACAGAAATTTTGCGGATTGATCAATCCCTTCGCGAGATATGGCAGTTTGGAGATAAGAAACGCTTTAGAAACTCAAAATTTTCGCAGTTTTATGCTCGAAACGAATAACTAGAACGGCCCAGGGGAAAAGTGCGCATACCGTTGTAATCGGGCGAGTTTCTACTTTCAGAAGCAACAGAAATTTTGCCGATTGGTCAATCCGTTCGCGAGATATGGCAGTTTGGAGATAAGAAACGCTTGAGAAACTCAAAATTTTCGCAGTTCTGATGCTCGAAACGAATGACTAGAACGGCCTAGGGGAAAAGTGCGCATACCGTTGTAATCGGGCGAGATTCTACTTTCAGAAGCAACAGAAATTTTGCGGATTGGTCAATCCGTTCGCGAGATATGGCAGTTTGGAGGTAAGAAACGCTTGAGAAACTCAAAATTTTCGCAGTTCTGATGCTCGAAACGAATAACTAGAACGGCCTGGGGGAAAAGTACGCATACCCATGTAATCGGGCGAGTTTCTACTTTCAGATGCAACAGAAATTTTGCGGATTGATCAATCCCTTCGCGAGGTATGGCAGTTTGGAGATAAAAAACGCTTTAGAAACTCAAAATTTTCGCAGTTCTTTTGCTCGAAACGAATGACTAGAACGGCCTAGGGGAGAAGTACGCATACCGTTGTAATCGGGCGAGTTTCTACTTTCAGATGCAACAGAAATTTTGCGGATTGATCAATCCCTTCGCGAGATATGGCAGTTTGGAGATAAGAAACGCTTTAGAAACTCAAAATTTTCGCAGTTCTTTTGCTCGAAACGAATGGATAGAACGGCCTAGGGGAGAAGTACGCATACCGTTGTAATCGGGCGGGTTTCTACTTTCAGATGCAACAGAAATCATGCGGATTGGTCAATCCGTTCGCGAGATATGGCCGTTTGGATGTAAGAAACGCTTGAGAAAGTCAAAATTTTCGCAGTGCTGATGCTCGAAACAAATAGCTAGAACCGCCTAGGGGAAAACTACACCCACCCTTGTAATCGCGCGAGTTTCTACTTTCAGATGCAACAGAAATTTTGCGGATTGATCAATCCGTTCGCGAGATATGGCAGTTTGGAGGTAAGAAACGCTTGAGGAACTCAAAATTTTCGCAGTTCTGATGCTCGAAACGAATAACTAGAACGGCCTAGGGGAAAACTACACCTACCGTTGTAATCGGGCGAGTTTCTACTTTCAGATGCAACAGAAATTTTGCGGATTGATCAATCCGTTCGCGAGATATGGCAGTTTGGAGATAAGAAACGCTTTAGAAACTCAAAATTTTCGCAGTTCCGATGTTCGAAACGAATAACTAGAACGGCCCATGGGAAAAGTGCGCATACCGTTGTAATCGGGCGAGTTTCTACTTTCAAATGCAACAGAAATTTTGCGGATGGGTCGATCCGTTCGCGAGATGTGGCAGTTTGGAGATAAGAAACGCTTTAGAAACTCAAAATTTTCGCAGTTTTATGCTCGAAACGAATAACTAGTACGGCCCAGGGGAAAAGTGCGCATACCGTTGTAATCGGGCGAGTTTCTACTTTCAGAAGCAACAGAAATTTTGCCGATTGGTCAATCCGTTCGCGAGATATGGCAGTTTGGAGATACGAAACGCTTGAGAAACTCAAAATTTTCGCAGTTCTGATGCTCGAAACGAATGACTAGAACGGCCTAGGGGAAAACTACACATACCGTTGCAATTGGACGAGTTTCTACTTTCAGATGCAACAGAAATTATGCGGATTGGTCAATCCGTTCGCGAGATATAGCCGTTTGGACGTAAGAAACGCTTGAGAAACTCAAAATTTTCGCAGTTCTGATGCTCGAAACGAATAACTAGAACGGCCTAGGGGAAAAGTGCGCATACTGTTGTAAACGGGCGAGTTTCTATTTTCAGAGGCAACAGAAATTTTGCGGATTGATCAATCCCTTCGCGAGATATGGCAGTTTGGAGATAAGAAACGCTTTAGAAACTCAAAATTTTCGCAGTTTTATGCTCGAAACGAATAACTAGAACGGCCCAGGGGAAAAGTGCGCATACCGTTGTAATCGGGCGAGTTTCTACTTTCAGAAGCAACAGAAATTTTGCCGATTGGTCAATCCGTTCGCGAGATATGGCAGTTTGGAGATAAGAAACGCTTGAGAAACTCAAAATTTTCGCAGTTCTGATGCTCGAAACGAATGACTAGAACGGCCTAGGGGAAAAGTGCGCATACCGTTGTAATCGGGCGAGATTCTAATTTCAGAAGCAACAGAAATTTTGCGGATTGGTCAATCCGTTCGCGAGATATGGCAGTTTGGAGGTGAGAAACGCTTGAGAAACTCAAAATTTTCGCAGTTCTGATGCTCGAAACGAATGACTAAAACGGCCTAGGGGAGAAGTACGCATACCGTTGTAATCGGGCGAGATTCTACTTTCAGATGCAACAGAAATTTTGCGGATTGATCAATCCCTTCGCGAGATATGGCAGTTTGGAGATAAGAAACGCTTTAGAAACTCAAAATTTTCGCAGTTCTTTTGCTCGAAACGAATGACTAGAACGGCCTAGGGGAGAAGTACGCATACCGTTGTAATCGGGCGAGATTCTACTTTCAGATGCAACAGAAATTTTGCGGATTGATCAATCCCTTCGCGAGATATGGCAGTTTGGAGATAAGAAACGCTTTAGAAACTCAAAATTTTCGCAGTTCTTTTGCTCGAAACGAATGGGTAGAACGGCCCAGGGGAAAAGTGCGCATACCGTTGTAATCGGGCGAGTTTCTACTTTCAAATGCAACAGAAATTTTGCGGATTGGTCGATCCGTTCGCGAGATGTGGCAGTTTGGAGGTAAGAAACGCTTGAGAAACTCAAAATTTTCGCAGTTCTGATGCTCGAAACGAATGACTAGAACGGCCTAGGGGAAAACTACACATACCGTTGCAATCGGACGAGTTTCTACTTTCAGATGCAACAGAAGTTATGCGGATTGGTCATTCCGTTCGCGAGATATAGCCGTTTGGATGTAAGAAACGCTTGAGAAACTCAAAATCTTCGCAGTTCTGATGCTCGAAACGAATAACAAGAACGGCCTAGGGGAAAACTACACACACCGTTGTAATCGGGCGAGTTTCTACTTTCAGATGCAACAGAAATTTTGCGGATTGGTCAATCCCTTCGCGAGATATGGCAGTTTGGAGATAAGAAACGCTTTAGAAACTCAAAATTTTCGCAGTTCTTTTGCTCGAAACGAATGGGTAGAACGGCCTAGGGGAGAAGTACGCATACCGTTGTAATCGGGCGGGTTTCTACTTTCAGATGCAGCAGAAATCATGCGGATTGGTCAATCCGTTCGCGAGATATGGCCGTTTGGATGTAAGAAACGCTTGAGAAAGTCAAAATTTTCGCAGTGCTGATGCTCGAAACAAATAGCTAGAACCGCCTAGGGGAAAACTACACCCACCGTTGTAATCGCGCGAGTTTCTACTTTCAGATGCAACAGAAATTTTGCGGATTGATCAATCCGTTCGCGAGATATGGCAGTTTGGAGGTAAGAAACGCTTGAGGAACTCAAAATTTTCGCAGTTCTGATGCTCGAAACGAATAACTAGAACGGCCTAGGGGAAAACTACACCTACCGTTGTAATCGGGCGAGTTTCTACTTTCAGATGCAACAGAAATTTTGCGGATTGATCAATCCGTTCGCGAGATATGGCAGTTTGGAGATAAGAAACGCTTTAGAAACTCAAAATTTTCGCAGTTCCGATGTTCGAAACGAATAACTAGAACGGCCCAGGGGAAAAGTGCGCATACCGTTGTAATCGGGCGAGTTTCTACTTTCAAATGCAACAGAAATTTTGCGGATTGGTCGGTCCGTTCGCGAGATGTGGCAGTTTGGAGGTAAGAAACGCTTGAGAAACTCAAAATTTTCGCAGTTCTGATGCTCGAAACGAATGACTAGAACGGCCTAGGGGAAAACTACACATACCGTTGCAATCGGACGAGTTTCTACTTTCAGATGCAACAGAAATTATGCGGATTGGTCATTCCGTTCGCGAGATATAGCCGTTTGGATGTAAGAAACGCTTGAGAAACTCAAAATCTTCGCAGTTCTGATGCTCGAAACGAATAACAAGAACGGCCTAGGGGAAAACTACACCCACCGTTGTAATCGGGCGAGTTTCTACTTTCAGATGCAACAGAAATTTTGCGGATTGGTCAATCCGATCGCGACATATGGCAGTTTGGAGGTAAGAAACGCTTGAGGAACTCAAAATTTTCGCAGTTCTGATGCTCGAAACGAATAACTAGAACGGCCTAGGGGAAAACTACACCTACCGTTGTAATCGGGCGAGCTTCTACTTTCAGATGCAACAGAAATTTTGCGGATTGATCAATCCCTTCGCGAGATATGGCAGTTTGGAGATAAGAAACGCTTTAGAAACTCAAAACTTTCGCAGTTTTATGCTCGAAACGAATAACTAGAACGGCCTAGGGGAAACTACACCTACCGTTGTAATCGGGCGAGTTTCTACTTTCAGATGCAACAGAAATTTTGCGGATTGATCAATCCGTTCGCGAGATATGGCAGTTTGGAGATAAGAAACGCTTTAGAAACTCAAAATTTTCGCAGTTCCGATGCTCGAAACGAATAACTAGAACGGCCCAGGGGAAAAGTGCGCATACCGTTGTAATCGGGCGAGTTTCTACTTTCAAATGCAACAGAAATTTTGCGGATTGATCAATCCGTTCGCGAGATATGGCAGTTTGGAGATAAGAAACGCTTTAGAAACTCAAAATTTTCGCAGTTCTGATGCTCGAAACGAATAACTAGAACGGCCTAGGGGAAAAGTACGCATACCGATGTAAACGGGCGAGTTTCTACTTTCAGATGCAACAGAAATCATGCGGATTGGTCAATCCGTTCGCGAGATATGGCCGTTTGGATGTAAGAAACGCTTGAGAAACTCAAAATTTTCGCAGTTCTGATGCTCGAAACGAATGACTAGAACGGCCTAGGGGAAAACGACACATACCGTTCCAATCGGACGAGTTTCTACTTTCAGATGCAACAGAAATTATGCGGATTGGTCAATCCTTTCGCGAGATATAGCCGTTTGGATGTAAGAAACGCTTGAGAAACTCAAAATTTTCGCAGTTCTGATGCTCGAAACGAATAACTAGAACGGCCTAGGGGAAACTACACCTACCGTTGTAATCGGGCGAGTTTCTACTTTCAGATGCAACAGAAATTTTGCGGATTGATCAATCCGTTCGCGAGATATGGCAGTTTGGAGATAAGAAACGCTTTAGAAACTCAAAATTTTCGCAGTTCCGATGCTCGAAACGAATAACTAGAACGGCCCAGGGGAAAAGTGCGCATACCGTTGTAATCGGGCGAGTTTCTACTTTCAAATGCAACAGAAATTTTGCGGATTGGTCAATCCGTTCGCGAGATGTGGCAGTTTGGAGGTAAGAAACGCTTGAGAAACTCAAAATTTTCGCAGTTCTGATGCTCGAAACGAATAACTAGAACGGCCTAGGGGAAAAGTACGCATACCGATGTAAACGGGCGAGTTTCTACTTTCAGATGCAACAGAAATTTTGCGGATTGATCAATCCCTTCGCGAGATATGGCAGTTTGGAGATAAGAAACGCTTTAGAAACTCAAAATTTTCGCAGTTTTATGCTCGAAACGAATAACTAGAACGGCCCAGGGGAAAAGTGCGCATACCGTTGTAATCGGGCGAGTTTCTACTTTCAGAAGCAACAGAAATTTTGCCGATTGGTCAATCCGTTCGCGAGATATGGCAGTTTGGAGATAAGAAACGCTTGAGAAACTCAAAATTTTCGCAGTTCTGATGCTCGAAACGAATGACTAGAACGGCCTAGGGGAAAACTACACATACCGTTGCAATCGGACGAGTTTCTACTTTCAGATGCAACAGAAATTATGCGGATTGGTCAATCCGTTCGCGAGATATAGCCGTTTGGACGTAAGAAACGCTTGAGAAACTCAAAATTTTCGCAGTTCTGATGCTCGAAACGAATAACTAGAACGGCCTAGGGGAAAAGTGCGCATACTGTTGTAAACGGGCGAGTTTCTATTTTCAGATGCAACAGAAATTTTGCGGATTGATCAATCCCTTCGCGAGATATGGTAGTTTGGAGATAAGAAACGCTTTAGAAACTCAAAATTTTCGCAGTTTTATGCTCGAAACGAATAACTAGAACGGCCCAGGGGAAAAGTGCGCATACCGTTGTAATCGGGCGAGTTTCTACTTTCAGAAGCAACAGAAATTTTGCCGATTGGTCAATCCGTTCGCGAGATATGGCAGTTTGGAGATAAGAAACGCTTGAGAAACTCAAAATTTTCGCAGTTCTGATGCTCGAAACGAATGACTAGAACGGCCTAGGGGAAAAGTACGCATACCGTTGTAATCGGGCGAGATTCTACTTTCAGAAGCAACAGAAATTTTGCGGATTGGTCAATCCGTTCGCGAGATATGGCAGTTTGGAGATAAGAAACGCTTTAGAAACTCAAAATTTTCGCAGTTCTTTTGCTCGAAACGAATGGGTAGAACGGCCTAGGGGAGAAGTACGCATACCGTTGTAATCGGGCGGGTTTCTACTTTCAGATGCAACAGTAATCATGCGGATTGGTCAAACCGTTCGCGAGATATGGCCGTTTGGATGTAAGAAACGCTTGAGAAACTCAAAATTTTCGCAGTTCTGATGCTCGAAACGAATAACTAGAACGGCCTAGGGGAAAACGACACATACCGTTCCAATCGGACGAGTTTCTACTTTCAGATGCAACAGAAATTATGCGGATTGGTCAATCCTTTCGCGAGATATAGCCGTTTGGATGTAAGAAACGCTTGAGAAACTCAAAATTTTCGCAGTTCTGATGCTCGAAACGAATAACTAGAACGGCCTAGGGGAAACTACACCTACCGTTGTAATCGGGCGAGTTTCTACTTTCAGATGCAACAGAAATTTTGCGGATTGATCAATCCGTTCGCGAGATATGGCAGTTTGGAGATAAGAAACGCTTTAGAAACTCAAAATTTTCGCAGTTCCGATGCTCGAAACGAATAACTAGAACGGCCCAGGGGAAAAGTGCGCATACCGTTGTAATCGGGCGAGTTTCTACTTTCAAATGCAACAGAAATTTTGCGGATTGGTCAATCCGTTCGCGAGATGTGGCAGTTTGGAGGTAAGAAACGCTTGAGAAACTCAAAATTTTCGCAGTTCTGATGCTCGAAACGAATAACTAGAACGGCCTAGGGGAAAAGTACGCATACCGATGTAAACGGGCGAGTTTCTACTTTCAGATGCAACAGAAATTTTGCGGATTGATCAATCCCTTCGCGAGATATGGCAGTTTGGAGATAAGAAACGCTTTAGAAACTCAAAATTTTCGCAGTTTTATGCTCGAAACGAATAACTAGAACGGCCCAGGGGAAAAGTGCGCATACCGTTGTAATCGGGCGAGTTTCCACTTTCAGAAGCAACAGAAATTTTGCCGATTGGTCAATCCGTTCGCGAGATATGGCAGTTTGGAGATAAGAAACGCTTGAGAAACTCAAAATTTTCGCAGTTCTGATGCTCGAAACGAATGACTAGAACGGCCTAGGGGAAAACTACACATACCGTTGCAATCGGACGAGTTTCTACTTTCAGATGCAACAGAAATTATGCGGATTGGTCAATCCGTTCGCGAGATATAGCCGTTTGGACGTAAGAAACGCTTGAGAAACTCAAAATTTTCGCAGTTCTGATGCTCGAAACGAATAACTAGAACGGCCTAGGGGAAAAGTGCGCATACTGTTGTAAACGGGCGAGTTTCTATTTTCAGATGCAACAGAAATTTTGCGGATTGATCAATCCCTTCGCGAGATATGGCAGTTTGGAGTTAAGAAACGCTTTAGAAACTCAAAATTTTCGCAGTTTTATGCTCGAAACGAATAACTAGAACGGCCCAGGGGAAAAGTGCGCATACCGTTGTAATCGGGCGAGTTTCTACTTTCAGAAGCAACAGAAATTTTGCCGATTGGTCAATCCGTTCGCGAGATATGGCAGTTTGGAGATAAGAAACGCTTGAGAAACACAAAATTTTCGCAGTTCTGATGCTCGAAACGAATGACTAGAACGGCCTAGGGGAAAAGTACGCATACCGTTGTAATCGGGCGAGTTTCTACTTTCAGATGCAACAGAAATTTTGCGGATTGATCAATCCGTTCGCGAGATATGGCAGTTTGGAGATAAGAAACGCTTTAGAAACTCAAAATTTTCGCAGTTCCGATGCTCGAAACGAATAACTAGAACGTCCCAGGGGAAAAGTGCGCATACCGTTGTAATCGGGCGAGTTTCTACTTTCAAATGCAACAGAAATTTTGCGGATTGGTCAATCCGTTCGCGAGATGTGGCAGTTTGGAGGTAAGAAACGCTTGAGAAACTCAAAATTTTCGCAGTTCTGATGCTCGAAACGAATAACTAGAACGGCCTAGGGGAAAAGTACGCATACCGATGTAAACGGGCGAGTTTCTACTTTCAGATGCAACAGAAATTTTGCGGATTGATCAATCCCTTCGCGAGATATGGCAGTTTGGAGATAAGAAACGCTTTAGAAACTCAAAATTTTCGCAGTTTTATGCTCGAAACGAATAACTAGAACGGCCCAGGGGAAAAGTGCGCATACCGTTGTAATCGGGCGAGTTTCTACTTTCAAATGCAACAGAAATTTTGCGGATTGGTCAATCCGTTCGCGAGATGTGACAGTTTGGAGGTAAAAAACGCTTGAGAAACTCAAAATTTTCGCAGTTCTGATGTTCGAAACGAATAAATAGAAAGGCCTGGGGGAAAAGTACGCATACCGTTGTAATCGGGCGAGTTTCTACTTTCAGATGCAACAGAAATTTTGCGGATTGGTCAATCCGTTCGCGAGATATGGCAGTTTGGAGGTAAGAAACGCTTGAGAAACTCAAAATTTTCGCAGTTCTGATGCTCGAAACGAACAACTAGAACGGCCTAGGGGAAAAGTACGCATAGTGTTGTAATCGGGCGAGTTTCTACTTTCAGATGCAACAGAAATTTTGCGGATTGGTCAATCCGTTCGCGAGATATGGCAGTTTGGAGGTAAGCAACGCTTGAGAAACTCAAAATTTTCGCAGTTCTGTTGCTCGAAACGAATTACTAGGGCGGCATAGGGGAAAAGTACGCATACCGTTGTAATCGGGCGAGTTTCTGCTTTCAGATGCATCAGAAATTTTGCGGATTGGTCAATCCGTTCGCGAGATGTGGCACTTTGTATGTAAGAAACGCTTGAGAAGCTCAAAATTTTCGCAGTTCTGACGCTCGAAACGAATAACTAGAACGGCCTAGGGGAAAAGTACGCATACCGTTGTAATCGGGCGAGTTTCTACTTTCAGATGCAACAGAAATTTTGCGGATTGGTCAATCCGTTCGCGAGATATGGCAGTTTGGAGGTAAGCAACGCTTGAGAAACTCAAAATTTTCGCAGTTCTGTTGCTCGAAACGAATAACTAGAACGGCCTAGGGGAAAAGTACGCATACAGTTGTAATCGGGCGAGTTTCTACTTTCAGATGCAACAGAAATTTTGCGGATTGGTCAATCCGTTGGCGAGATATGGCAGTTTGGAGGTAAGAAACGCTTGAGGAACTCAAAATTTTCGCAGTTCTGATGCTCGACAAGCACAACTAGAACGGCCTAGGGAAAAGTACGCATACCGTTGTAATCGGGCGAGTTTCTACTTTCAGATGCAACAGAAATTTTGCGGATTGGTCAATTCGTTCGCGAGATATGGCAATTTGGAGGTAAGAAACGCTTGAGAAACTAAAAATTTTCGCAGTTCTGATGCTCGAAACGGATAACTATAACGGATTGGGGGAAAAGTACGCATACAGTTGTAATCGGGCGGGTTTCTACTCTCAGATGCAACAGAAATTTTGCGGATTGGTCAATCCGTTCGCGAGATATGGCAGTTTGGAGGTAAGAAACGCTTGAGAAACTCAAAATTTTCGCAGTTCTGATGCTCGAAACGAACAACTAGAACGGCCTAGGGGAAAAGTACGCATACAGTTGTAATCGGGCGAGTTTCTACTTTCAGATGCAACAGAAATTTTGCGGATCGGTCAATCCGTTGGCGAGATATGGCAGTTTGGAGGTAAGAAACGCTTGAGGAACTCAAAATTTTCGCAGTTCTGATGCTCGACAAGCACAACTAGAACGGCCTAGGGGAAAAGTACGCATACCGTTGTAATCGGGCGGGTTTCTACTCTCAGATGCAACAGAAATTTTGCGGATTGGTCAATCCGTTCGCGAGATATGGCAGTTTGGAGGTAAGAAACGCTTGAGAAACTAAAATCTTCGCAGTTCTGATGCTCGAAACGAATAACTATAACGGACTAGGGGAAAAGTACGCATACAGTTGTAATCGGGCGGGTTTCTACTCTCAGATGCAACAGAAATTTTGCGGATTGGTCAATCCGTTCGCGAGATATGGCAGTTTGGAAGTAAGAAACGCTTGAGAAACACAAAATTTTCGCAGTTCTGATGCTCGAAACGAACAACAAGAACGGCCTAGGGGAAAAGTACGCATAGTGTTGTAATCGGGCGAGTTTCTACTGTCAGATGCAACAGAAATTTTGCGGATTGGTCAATCCGTTCGCGAGATATGGCAGTTTGGAGGTAAGAAACGCTTGAGAAACTCAAAATTTTCGCAGTTCTGATGCTCGAAACGAATAACTAGAACGGTCTAGGGGAAAAGTACGCATGCAGTTGTAATCGGGCGAGTTTCTACCTTCAGATGCAACAGAAATTTTGCGGATTGGTCAATCCGTTAGCGAGATATGGCAGTTTGGAGGTAAGAAACGCTTGAGAAACTCCAAATTTTCGCAGTTCTGATGCTCGACAAGCATAACTAAAACGGCCTAGGGCAAAAGTACGCATACCGTTGTAATCGGGCGAGTTTCTACTTTCAGATGCAACAGAAATTTTGCGGATTGGTCAATTCGTTCGCGAGATATGGCAATTTGGAGGTAAGAAACGCTTGAGAAACTAAAAATTTTCGCAGTTCTGATGCTCGAAACGGATAACTATAACGGATTGGGGGAAAAGTACGCATACAGTTGTAATCGGGCGGGTTTCTACTCTCAGATGCAACAGAAATTTTGCGGATTGGTCAATCCGTTCGCGAGATATGGCAGTTTGGAGGTAAGAAACGCTTGAGAAACTCAAAATTTTCGCAGTTCTGATGCTCGAAACGAACAACTAGAACGGCCTAGGGGAAAAGTACGCATACAGTTGTAATCGGGCGAGTTTCTACTTTCAGATGCAACAGAAATTTTGCGGATCGGTCAATCCGTTGGCGAGATATGGCAGTTTGGAGGTAAGAAACGCTTGAGGAACTCAAAATTTTCGCAGTTCTGATGCTCGACAAGCACAACTAGAACGGCCTAGGGGAAAAGTACGCATACCGTTGTAATCGGGCGGGTTTCTACTCTCAGATGCAACAGAAATTTTGCGGATTGGTCAATCCGTTCGCGAGATATGGCAGTTTGGAGGTAAGAAACGCTTGAGAAACTAAAAATCTTCGCAGTTCTGATGCTCGAAACGAATAACTATAACGGACTAGGGGAAAAGTACGCATACAGTTGTAATCGGGCGGGTTTCTACTCTCAGATGCAACAGAAATTTTGCGGATTGGTCAATCCGTTCGCGAGATATGGCAGTTTGGAAGTAAGAAACGCTTGAGAAACACAAAATTTTCGCAGTTCTGATGCTCGAAACGAACAACAAGAACGGCCTAGGGGAAAAGTACGCATAGTGTTGTAATCGGGCGAGTTTCTACTGTCAGATGCAACAGAAATTTTGCGGATTGGTCAATCCGTTCGCGAGATATGGCAGTTTGGAGGTAAGAAACGCTTGAGAAACTCAAAATTTTCGCAGTTCTGATGCTCGAAACGAATAACTAGAACGGTCTAGGGGAAAAGTACGCATGCAGTTGTAATCGGGCGAGTTTCTACCTTCAGATGCAACAGAAATTTTGCGGATTGGTCAATCCGTTAGCGAGATATGGCAGTTTGGAGGTAAGAAACGCTTGAGAAACTCCAAATTTTCGCAGTTCTGATGCTCGACAAGCATAACTAAAACGGCCTAGGGCAAAAGTACGCATACCGTTGTAATCGGGCGAGTTTCTACTTTCAGATGCAACAGAAATTTTGCGAATTGGTCAATTCGTTCGCGAGATATGGCAGTTTGGAGGTAAGAAACGCTTGAGAAACTAAAAATTTTCGCAGTTCTGATGCTCGAAACGAATTACTAGGGCGGCCTAGGGGAAAAGTACGCATACCGTTGTAATCGGGCGAGTTTCTGCTTTCAGATGCATCAGAAATTTTGCGGATTGGTCAATCCGTTCGCGAGATGTGGCAGTTTGTAGGTAAGAAACGCTTGAGAAACTCAAAATTTTCGCAGTTCTGACGCTCGAAACGAATAACTATAACGGACTAGGGGAAAAGTACGCATACAGTTGTAATCGGGCGGGTTTCTACTCTCAGATGCAACAGAAATTTTGCGGATTGGTCAATCCGTTCGCGAGATATGGCAGTTTGGAGGTAAGCAACGCTTGAGGAACTCAAAATTTTCGCAGTTCTGTTGCTCGAAACGAATAACTAGAACGGCCTAGGGGAAAAGTACGCATACAGTTGTAATTGGGCGAGTTTCTACTTTCAGATGCAACAGAAATTTAGCGGATTGGTCAATCCGTTGGCGAGGTATGGCAGTTTGGAGGTAAGAAACGCTTGAGGAACTCAAATTTTCGCAGTTCTGATGCTCGACAAGCACAACTAGAACGGCCTAGGGGAAAAGTACGCATACCGTTGTAATCGGGCGAGTTTCTACTTTTAGATGCAACAGAAATTTTGCGGATTGGTCAATTCGTTCGCGAGATATGGCAGTTTGGAGGTAACAAACGCTTGAGAAACTAAAAATTTTCGCAGTTCTGATGCTCGAAACGAATAACTATAACGGACTAGGGGAAAAGTACGCATACAGTTGTAATCGGGCGGGTTTCTACTCTCAGATGCAACAGAAATTTTGCGGATTGGTCAATCCGTTCGCGAGATATGGCAGTTTGGAGGTAAGAAACGCTTGAGAAACTAAAAATTTTCGCAGTTCTGATGCTCGAAACGAATTACTAGGGCGGCCTAGGGGAAAAGTACGCATACCGTTGTAATCGGGCGAGTTTCTGCTTTCAGATGCATCAGAAATTTTGCGGATTGGTCTATCCGTTCGCGAGATGTGGCAGTTTGTATGTAAGAAACGCTTGAGAAGCTCAAAATTTTCGCAGTTCTGACGCTCGAAACGAATAACTAGAACGGCCTAGGGGAAAAGTACGCATACCGTTGTTATCGGGCGAGTTTCTACTTTCAGATGCAACAGAAATTTTGCGGATTGGTCAATCCGTTCACGAGATATGGCAGTTTGGAGGTAAGCAACGCTTGAGAAACTCAAAATTTTCGCAGTTCTGTTGCTCGAAACGAATAACTAGAACGGCCTAGGGGAAAAGTACGCATACCGTTGTAATCGGGCGAGTTTCTACTTTCAGATGCAACAGAAATTTTGCGGATTGGTCAATTCGTTCGCGAGATATGGCAATTTGGAGGTAAGAAACGCTTGAGAAACTAAAAATTTTCGCAGTTCTGATGCTCGAAACGAATAACTATAACGGACTAGGGGAAAAGTACGCATACAGTTGTAATCGGGAGGGTTTCTACTCTCAGATGCAACAGAAATTTTGCGGATTGGTCAATCCGTTCGCGAGATATGGCAGTTTGGAGGTAAGAAACGCTTGAGAAACTCAAAATTTTCGCAGTTCCGATGCTCGAAACGAACAACTAGAACGGCCTAGGGGAAAAGTACGCATAGTGTTGTAATCGGGCGAGTTTCTACTTTCAGATGCAACAGAAATTTTGCGGATTGGTCAATCCGTTCGCGAGATAAGGCAGTTTGGAGGTAAGAAACGCTTGAGAAACTCAAAATTTTCACAGTTCTGATGCTCGAAACGAATAACCAGAACGGCCTAGGGGAAAAGTACGCATACCGTTGTAATCGGGCGAGTTTCTACTTTCAGATGCAACAGAAATTTTGCGGATTGGTCAATCCGTTCGCGAGATATGGCAGTTTGGAGGTAAGAAACGCTTGAGAAACTCAAAATTTTCGCAGTTCTGATGCTCGAAACGAATAACCAGAACGGTCTAGGGGAAAAGTACGCATACACATGTAATCGGGCGAGTTTCTACTTTCAGATGCAACTGAAATTTTGCGGATTGGTCAATTCGTTCGCGAGATATGGCAGTTTGGAGGTAAGAAACGCTTGAGAAACTAAAAATTTTCGCAGTTCTGATGCTCGAAACGAATAACTATAACGCACTAGGGGAAAAGTACGCATACAGTTGTAATCGGGCGAGTTTCTACTTTCAGATGCAACAGAAATTTTGCGGATTGGTCAATCCGTTCGCGAGATATGGCAGTTTGGAGGTAAGAAACGCTTGAGAAACTAAAAATTTTCGCAGTTCTGATGCTCGAAACGAATTACTAGGGCGGCCTAGGGGAAAAGTACGCATACCGTTGTAATCGGGCGAGTTTCTGCTTTCAGATGCATCAGAAATTTTGCGGATTGGTCTATCCGTTCGCGAGATGTGGCAGTTTGTATGTAAGAAACGCTTGAGAAGCTCAAAATTTTCGCAGTTCTGACGCTCGAAACGAATAACTAGAACGGCCTAGGGGAAAAGTACGCAAACCGTTGTAATCAGGCGAGTTTCTACTTTCAGATGCAACAGAAATTTTGCGGATTGGTCAATCCGTTCGCGAGATATGGCAGTTTGGAGGTAAGCAACGCTTGAGAAACTCAAAATTTTCGCAGTTCTGTTGCTCGAAACGAATAACTAGAACGGCCTATGGGAAAAGTACGCATACCGTTGTAATCGGGCGAGTTTCTACACTTTCAGATGCAACAGAAATTTTGCGGATTGGTCAATCCGTTCGCGAGATATGGCAGTTTGGAGGTAAGAAACGCTTGAGAAACTCAAAATTTTCGCAGTTCTGATGCTCGAAACGAATAACCAGAACGGTCTAGGGGAAAAGTACGCATACACATGTAATCGGGCGAGTTTCTACTTTCAGATGCAACAGAAATTTTGCGGATTGGTCAATTCGTTCGCGAGATATGGCAGTTTGGAGGTAAGAAACGCTTGAGAAACTAAAATTTTCGCAGTTCTGATGCTCGAAACGAATAACTATAACGCACTAGGGAAAAGTACGCATACAGTTGTAATCGGGCGAGTTTCTACTTTCAGATGCAACAGAAATTTTGCGGATTGGTCAATCCGTTCGCGAGATATGGCAGTTTGGAGGTAAGAAACGCTTGAGAAACTCAAAATTTTCGCAGTTCTGATGCTCGAAACGAACAACTAGAACGGCCTAGGGGAAAAGTACGCATAGTGTTGTAATCGGGCGAGTTTCTACTTTCAGATGCAACAGAAATTTTGCGGATTGGTCAATCCGTTCGCGAGATATGGCAGTTTGGAGGTAAGAAACGCTTGAGAAACTCAAAATTTTCGCAGTTCTGATGCTCGAAACGAATAACTAGGACGAACTGGGGGAAAAGTACGCATACAGTTGTAATCGGGCGAGTTTCTACTTTCAGATGCAACAGAAATTTTGCGGATTGGTCAATCCGTTCGCGAGATATGGCAGTTTGGATGTAAGAAACGCTTGAGAAACTCAAAATTTTCGCAGTTCTGATGCTCGAAACGAATTACTAGGGCGGCCTAGGGGAAAAGTACGCATACCGTTGTAATCGGGCGAGTTTCTGCTTTCAGATGCATCAGAAATTTTGCGGATTGGTCAATCCGTTCGCGAGATGTGGCAGTTTGTAGGTAAGAAACGCATGAGAAACTCAAAATTTTCGCATTTCTGATGCTCGAAACGAATAACTATAACGGACTAGGGGAAAAGTACGCATACAGTTGTAATCGGGCGGGTTTCTACTCTCAGACGCAACAGAAATTTTGCGGATTGGTCAATCCGTTCGCGAGATATGGCAGTTTGGAGGTAAGAAACGCTTGAGAAACTCAAAATTTTCGCAGTTCTGATGGTCGAAACGAACAACTAGAACGGCCTAGGGGAAAATTACGCATAGTGTTGTAATCGGGCGAGTTTCTACTTTCAGATGCAACAGAAATTTTGCGGATTGGTCAATCCGTTCGCGAGATATGGCAGTTTGAAGGTAAGAAACGCTTGAGAAACTCAAAATTTTCGCAGTTCTGATGCTCGAAACGAACAACTAGAACGGCCTAGGGGAAAATTACGCATAGTGTTGTAATCGGGCGAGTTTCTACTTTCAGATGCAACAGAAATTTTGCGGATTGGTCAATCCGTTCGCGAGATATGGCAGTTTGGAGGTAAGAAACGCTTGAGAAACTCAAAATTTTCGCAGTTCTGATGCTCGAAACGAATAACCAGAACGGTTTAGGGGAAAAGTACGCACACAGATGTAATCGGGCGAGTTTCTACTTTCAGATGCAACCGAAATTTTGCGGATTGGTCAATCCGTTCGCGAGATATGGCAGTTTGGATGTAAGAAACGCTTGAGAAACTCAAAATTTTCGCTGTTCTGATGCTCGAAACGAACAACTAGAACGGCCTAGGGGAAAAGTACGCATAGTGTTGTAATCGGGCGAGTTTCTACTTTCAGATGCAACAGAAATTTTGCGGATTGGTCAATCCGTTCGCGAGATATGGCAGTTTGGAGGTAAGAAACGCTTGAGAAACTCAAAATTTTCGCAGTTCTGATGCTCGAAACGAATAACCAGAACGGTTTAGGGGAAAAGTACGCACACAGATGTAATCGGGCGAGTTTCTACTTTCAGATGCAACAGAAATTTTGCGGATTGGTCAATCCGTTCGCGAGATATGGCAGTTTGGATGTAAGAAACGCTTGAGAAACTCAAAATTTTCGCTGTTCTGATGCTCGAAACGAACAACTAGAACGGCCTAGGGGAAAAGTACGCATAGTGTTGTAATCGGGCGAGTTTCTACTTTCAGATGCAACAGAAATTTTGCGGATTGGTCAATCCGTTCGCGAGGTATGGCAGTTTGGAGGTAAGAAACGCTTGAGAAACTCAAAATTTTCACAGTTCTGATGCTCGAAACGAATAACCAGAACGGCCTAGGGGAAAAGTACGCATACCGTTGTAATCGGGCGAGTCTCTACTCTCAGATGCAACAGAAATTTTGCGGATTGGTCAATCCGTTCGCGAGATATGGCAGTTTGAAGGTAAGAAACGCTTGAGAAACTCAAAATTTTCGCAGTTCTGATGCTCGAAACGAACAACTAGAACGGCCTAGGGGAAAATTACGCATAGTGTTGTAATCGGGCGAGTTTCTACTTTCAGATGCAACAGAAATTTTGCGGATTGGTCAATCCGTTCGCGAGATATGGCAGTTTGGAGGTAAGAAACGCTTGAGAAACCCAAAATTTTCGCAGTTCTGATGCTCGAAACGAATTACTAGGGCGGCCTAGGGGAAAAGTACGCATACAGTTGTAATCGGGCGAGTTTCTACTTTCAGATGCAACAGAAATTTTGCGGATTGGTCAATCCGTTCGCGAGATATGGCAGTTTGGAGGTAAGAAACGCTTGAGAAACTCAAAATTTTCGCAGTTCTGATGCTCGAAACGAATAACTAGGACGAACTGGGGGAAAAGTACGCATACAGTTGTAATCGGGCGAGTTTCTACTTTCAGATGCAACAGAAATTTTGCGGATTGGTCAATCCGTTCGCGAGATGTGGCAGTTTGTAGGTAAGAAACGCTTGAGAAACTCAAAATTTTCGCATTTCTGATGCTCGAAACGAATAACTATAACGGACTAGGGGAAAAGTACGCATACAGTTGTAATCGGGCGGGTTTCTACTCTCAGATGCAACAGAAATTTTGCGGATTGGTCAATCCGTTCGCGAGATATGGCAGTTTGGAGGTAAGAAACGCTTGAGAAACTCAAAATTTTCGCAGTTCTGATGGTCGAAACGAACATCTAGAACGGCCTAGGGGAAAATTACGCATAGTGTTGTAATCGGGCGAGTTTCTACTTTCAGATGCAACAGAAATTTTGCGGATTGGTCAATCCGTTCGCGAGATATGGCAGTTTGAAGGTAAGAAACGCTTGAGAAACTCAAAATTTTCGCAGTTCTGATGCTCGAAACGAACAACTAGAACGGCCTAGGGGAAAATTACGCATAGTGTTGTAATCGGGCGAGTTTCTACTTTCAGATGCAACAGAAATTTTGCGGATTGGTCAATCCGTTCGCGAGATATGGCAGTTTGGAGGTAAGAAACGCTTGAGAAACTCAAAATTTTCGCAGTTCTGATGCTCGAAACGAATAACCAGAACGGTTTAGGGGAAAAGTACGCACACAGATGTAATCGGGCGAGTTTCTACTTTCAGATGCAACAGAAATTTTGCGGATTGGTCAATCCGTTCGCGAGATATGGCAGTTTGGATGTAAGAAACGCTTGAGAAACTCAAAATTTTCGCTGTTCTGATGCTCGAAACGAACAACTAGAACGGCCTAGGGGAAAAGTACGCATAGTGTTGTAATCGGGCGAGTTTCTACTTTCAGATGCAACAGAAATTTTGCGGATTGGTCAATGCGTTCGCGAGATATGGCAGTTTGGAGGTAAGAAACGGTTGAGAAACTCAAAATTTTCGCAGTTCTGATGGTCGAAACGAACATCTAGAACGGCCTAGGGGAAAATTACGCATAGTGTTGTAATCGGGCGAGTTTCTACTTTCAGATGCAACAGAAATTTTGCGGATTGGTCAATCCGTTCGCGAGATATGGCAGTTTGAAGGTAAGAAACGCTTGAGAAACTCAAAATTTTCGCAGTTCTGATGCTCGAAACGAACAACTAGAACGGCCTAGGGGAAAATTACGCATAGTGTTGTAATCGGGCGAGTTTCTACTTTCAGATGCAACAGAAATTTTGCGGATTGGTCAATCCGTTCGCGAGATATGGCAGTTTGGAGGTAAGAAACGCTTGAGAAACTCAAAATTTTCGCAGTTCTGATGCTCGAAACGAATAACCAGAACGGTTTAGGGGAAAAGTACGCACACAGATGTAATCGGGCGAGTTTCTACTTTCAGATGCAACAGAAATTTTGCGGATTGGTCAATCCGTTCGCGAGATATGGCAGTTTGGATGTAAGAAACGCTTGAGAAACTCAAAATTTTCGCTGTTCTGATGCTCGAAACGAACAACTAGAACGGCCTAGGGGAAAAGTACGCATAGTGTTGTAATCGGGCGAGTTTCTACTTTCAGATGCAACAGAAATTTTGCGGATTGGTCAATGCGTTCGCGAGATATGGCAGTTTGGAGGTAAGAAACGGTTGAGAAACTCAAAATTTTCGCAGTTCTGATGCTCGAAACGAATAACCAGAACGGTTTAGGGGAAAAGTACGCATAGTGTTGTAATCGGGCGAGTTTCTACTTTCAGATGCAACAGAAATTTTGCGGATTGGTCAATCCGTTCGCGAGGTATGGCAGTTTGGATGTAAGAAACGCTTGAGAAACTCAAAATTTTCACAGTTCTGATGCTCGAAACGAATAACCAGAACGGCCTAGGGGAAAAGTACGCATAGTGTTGTAATCGGGCGAGTTTCTACTTTCAGATGCAACAGAAATTTTGCGGATTGGTCAATCCGTTCGCGAGGTATGGCAGTTTGGATGTAAGAAACGCTTGAGAAACTCAAAATTTTCACAGTTCTGATGCTCGAAACGAATAACCAGAACGGCCTAGGGGAAAAGTACGCATACCGTTGTAATCGGGCGAGTCTCTACTTTCAGATGCAACAGAAATTTTGCGGATTGGACAATCCGTTGGCGAGATATGGCAGTTTGGAGGTAAGAAACGCTTGAGAAACTCAAAATTTTCGCAGTTCTGATGCTCGAAACGAATTACTAGGGCGGCCTAGGGGAAAAGTACGCATACCGTTGTAATCGGGCGAGTTTCTGCTTTCAGATGCATCAGAAATTTTGCGGATTGGTCAATCCGTTCGCGAGATGTGGCAGTTTGTAGGTAAGAAACGCTTGAGAAACTCAAAATTTTCGCATTTCTGATGCTCGAAACGAATAACTATAACGGACTAGGGGAAAAGTACGCATACAGTTGTAATCGGGCGGGTTTCTACTCTCAGATGCAACAGAAATTTTGCGGATTGGTCAATCCGTTCGCGAGATATGGCAGTTTGAAGGTAAGAAACGCTTGAGAAACTCAAAATTTTCGCAGTTCTGATGCTCGAAACGAACAACTAGAACGGCCTAGGGGAAAATTACGCATAGTGTTGTAATCGGGCGAGTTTCTACTTTCAGATGCAACAGAAATTTTGCGGATTGGTCAATCCGTTCGCGAGATATGGCAGTTTGGAGGTAAGAAACGCTTGAGAAACCCAAAATTTTCGCAGTTCTGATGCTCGAAACGAATTACTAGGGCGGCCTAGGGGAAAAGTACGCATACCGTTGTAATCGGGCGAGTTTCTACTTTCAGATGCAACAGAAATTTTGCGGATTGGTCAATCCGTTCGCGAGATATGGCAGTTTGGAGGTAAGAAACGCTTGAGAAACTCAAAATTTTCGCAGTTCTGATGCTCGAAACGAATAACCAGAACGGTCTAGGGGAAAAGTACGCATACACATGTAATCGGGCGAGTTTCTACTTTCAGATGCAACAGAAATTTTGCGGATTGGTCAATTCGTTCGCGAGATATGGCAGTTTGGAGGTAAGAAACGCTTGAGAAACTAAAAATTTTCGCAGTTCTGATGCTCGAAACGAATAACTATAACGCACTAGGGGAAAAGTACGCATACAGTTGTAATCGGGCGGGTTTCTACTCTCAGATGCAACAGAAATTTTGCGGATTGGTCAATCCGTTCGCGAGATATGGCAGTTTGGAGGTAAGAAACGCTTGAGAAACTCAAAATTTTCGCAGTTCTGATGGTCGAAACGAACAACTAGAACGGCCTAGGGGAAAATTACGCATAGTGTTGTAATTGGGCGAGTTTCTACTTTCAGATGCAACAGAAATTTTGCGGATTGGTCAATCCGTTCGCGAGATATGGCAGTTTGAAGGTAAGAAACGCTTGAGAAACTCAAAATTTTCGCAGTTCTGATGCTCGAAACGAACAACTAGAACGGCCAAGGGGAAAATTACGCATAGTGTTGTAATCGGGCGAGTTTCTACTTTCAGATGCAACAGAAATTTTGCGGATTGGTCAATCCGTTCGCGAGATATGGCAGTTTGGAGGTAAGAAACGCTTGAGAAACTCAAAATTTTCGCAGTTCTGATGCTCGAAACGAATAACCAGAACGGTTTAGGGGAAAAGTACGCACACAGATGTAATCGGGCGAGTTTCTACTTTCAGATGCAACAGAAATTTTGCGGATTGGTCAATCCGTTCGCGAGATATGGCAGTTTGGATGTAAGAAACGCTTGAGAAACTCAAAATTTTCGCTGTTCTGATGCTCGAAACGAACAACTAGAACGGCCTAGGGGAAAAGTACGCATAGTGTTGTAATCGGGCGAGTTTCTACTTTCAGATGCAACAGAAATTTTGCGGATTGGTCAATCCGTTCGCGAGATATGGCAGTTTGGAGGTAAGAAACGCTTGAGAAACTCAAAATTTTCGCAGTTCTGATGCTCGAAACGAATAACCAGAACGGTTTAGGGGAAAAGTACGCACACAGATGTAATCGGGCGTGTTTCTATTTTCAGATGCAACAGAAATTTTGCGGATTGGTCAATCCGTTCGCGAGATATGGCAGTTTGGATGTAAGAAACGCTTGAGAAACTCAAAATTTTCGCAGTTCTGATGCTCGAAACGAATTACTAGGGCGGCCTAGGGGAAAAGTACGCATACCGTTGTAATCGGGCGAGTTTCTGCTTTCAGATGCATCAGAAATTTTGCGGATTGGTCAATCCGTTCGCGAGATGTGGCAGTTTGTAGGTAAGAAACGCTTGAGAAACTCAAAATTTTCGCATTTCTGATGCTCGAAACGAATAACTATAACGGACTAGGGGAAAAGTACGCATACAGTTGTAATCGGGCGGGTTTCTACTCTCAGATGCAACAGAAATTTTGCGGATTGGTCAATCCGTTCGCGAGATATGGCAGTTTGAAGGTAAGAAACGCTTGAGAAACTCAAAATTTTCGCAGTTCTGATGCTCGAAACGAACAACTAGAACGGCCTAGGGGAAAATTACGCATAGTGTTGTAATCGGGCGAGTTTCTACTTTCAGATGCAACAGAAATTTTGCGGATTGGTCAATCCGTTCGCGAGATATGGCAGTTTGGAGGTAAGAAACGCTTGAGAAACCCAAAATTTTCGCAGTTCTGATGCTCGAAACGAATTACTAGGGCGGCCTAGGGGAAAAGTACGCATACCGTTGTAATCGGGCGAGTTTCTGCTTTCAGATGCATCAGAAATTTTGCGGATTGGTCAATCCGTTCGCGAGATGTGGCAGTTTGGAGGTAAGAAACGCTTGAGAAACTCAAAATTTTCACAGTTCTGATGCTCGAAACGAATAACCAGAACGGCCTAGGGGAAAAGTACGCATACCGTTGTAATCGGGCGAGTTTCTACTTTCAGATGCAACAGAAATTTTGCGGATTGGTCAATCCGTTCGCGAGATATGGCAGTTTGGAGGTAAGAAACGCTTGAGAAACTCAAAATTTTCGCAGTTCTGATGCTCGAAACGAATAACCAGAACGGTCTAGGGGAAAAGTACGCATACACATGTAATCGGGCGAGTTTCTACTTTCAGATGCAACAGAAATTTTGCGGATTGGTCAATTCGTTCGCGAGATATGGCAGTTTGGATGTAAGAAACGCTTGAGAAACTAAAAATTTTCGCAGTTCTGATGCTCGAAACGAATAACTATAACGCACTAGGGGAAAAGTACGCATACAGTTGTAATCGGGCGGGTTTCTACTCTCAGATGCAACAGAAATTTTGCGGATTGGTCAATCCGTTCGCGAGGTATGGCAGTTTGGAGGTAAGAAACGCTTGAGAAACTCAAAATTTTCACAGTTCTGATGCTCGAAACGAATAACCAGAACGGCCTAGGGGAAAAGTACGCATACCGTTGTAATCGGGCGAGTCTCTACTTTCAGATGCAACAGAAATTTTGCGGATTGGTCAATCCGTTGGCGAGATATGGCAGTTTGGAGGTAAGAAACGCTTGAGAAACCCAAAATTTTCGCAGTTCTGATGCTCGAAACGAATTACTAGGGCGGCCTAGGGGAAAAGTACGCATACCGTTGTAATCGGGCGAGTTTCTGCTTTCAGATGCATCAGAAATTTTGCGGATTGGTCAATCCGTTCGCGAGATGTGGCAGTTTGGAGGTAAGAAACGCTTGAGAAACTAAAAATTTTCGCATTTCTGATGCTCGAAACGAATAACTATAACGCACAAGGGGAAAAGTACGCATACAGTTGTAATCGGGCGGGTTTCTACTCTCAGATGCAACAGAAATTTTGCGGATTGGTCAATCCGTTCGCGAGATATGGCAGTTTGGAGGTAAGAAACGCTTGAGAAACTCAAAATTTTCGCAGTTCTGATGGTCGAAACGAACAACTAGAACGGCCTAGGGGAAAATTACGCATAGTGTTGTAATCGGGCGAGTTTCTACTTTCAGATGCAACAGAAATTTTGCGGATTGGTCAATCCGTTCGCGAGATATGGCAGTTTGGAGGTAAGAAACGCTTGAGAAACTCAAAATTTTCGCAGTTCTGATGCTCGAAACGAATAACCAGAACGGTTTAGGGGAAAAGTACGCATAGTGTTGTAATCGGGCGAGTTTCTACTTTCAGATGCAACAGAAATTTTGCGGATTGGTCAATCCGTTCGCGAGATATGGCAGTTTGGATGTAAGAAACGCTTGAGAAACTCAAAATTTTCGCTGTTCTGATGCTCGAAACGAACAATTAGAACGGCCTAGGGGAAAAGTACGCATAGTGTTGTAATCGGGCGAGTTTCTACTTTCAGATGCAACAGAAATTTTGCGGATTGGTCAATCCGTTCGCGAGGTATGGCAGTTTGGAGGTAAGAAACGCTTGAGAAACTCAAAATTTTCACAGTTCTGATGCTCGAAACGAATAACCAGAACGGCCTAGGGGAAAAGTACGCATACCGTTGTAATCGGGCGAGTCTCTACTTTCAGATGCAACAGAAATTTTGCGGATTGGTCAATCCGTTGGCGAGATATGGCAGTTTGGAGGTAAGAAACGCTTGAGAAACTCAAAATTTTCGCAGTTCTGATGCTCGAAACGAATTACTAGGGCGGCCTAGGGGAAAAGTACGCATACCGTTGTAATCGGGCGAGTTTCTGCTTTCAGATGCATCAGAAATTTTGCGGATTGGTCAATCCGTTCGCGAGATGTGGCAGTTTGTAGGTAAGAAACGCTTGAGAAACTCAAAATTTTCGCATTTCTGATGCTCGAAACGAATAACTATAACGGACTAGGGGAAAAGTACGCATACAGTTGTAATCGGGCGGGTTTCTACTCTCAGATGCAACAGAAATTTTGCGGATTGGTCAATTCGTTCGCGAGATATGGCAGTTTGAAGGTAAGAAACGCTTGAGAAACTCAAAATTTTCGCAGTTCTGATGCTCGAAACGAACAACTAGAACGGCCTAGGGGAAAATTACGCATAGTGTTGTAATCGGGCGAGTTTCTACTTTCAGATGCAACAGAAATTTTGCGGATTGGTCAATCCGTTCGCGAGATATGGCAGTTTGGAGGTAAGAAACGCTTGAGAAACCCAAAATTTTCGCAGTTCTGATGCTCGAAACGAATTACTAGGGCGGCCTAGGGGAAAAGTACGCATACCGTTGTAATCGGGCGAGTTTCTGCTTTCAGATGCATCAGAAATTTTGCGGATTGGTCAATCCGTTCGCGAGATGTGGCAGTTTGGAGGTAAGAAACGCTTGAGAAACTCCAAATTTTCGCAGTTCTGATGCTCGAAACGAATAACTAGAACGGACTGGGGGAAAAGTACGCATACAGTTGTAATCGGGCGAGTTTCTACTTTCAGATGCAACAGAAATTTTGCGGATTGGTCAATCCGTTCGCGAGGTATGGCAGTTTGGAGGTAAGAAACGCTTGAGAAACTCAAAATTTTCACAGTTCTGATGCTCGAAACGAATAACCAGAACGGCCTAGGGGAAAAGTACGCATACCGTTGTAATCGGGCGAGTCTCTACTTCCAGATGCAACAGAAATTTTGCGGATTGGTCAATCCGTTCGCGAGATATGGCAGTTTGGAGGTAAGAAACGCTTGAGAAACTCAAAATTTTCGCAGTTCTGATGCTCGAAACGAATTACTAGGGCGGCCTAGGGGAAAAGTACGCATACCGTTGTAATCGGGCGAGTTTCTGCTTTCAGATGCATCAGAAATTTTGGGGATTGGTCAATCCGTTCGCGAGATGTGGCAGTTTGTAGGTAAGAAACGCTTGAGAAACTCAAAATTTTCGCATTTCTGATGCTCGAAACGAATAACTATAACGGACTAGGGGAAAAGTACGCATACAGTTGTAATCGGGCGGGTTTCTACTCTCAGATCCAACAGAAATTTTGCGGATTGGTCAATCCGTTCGCGAGATATGGCAGTTTGAAGGTAAGAAACGCTTGAGAAACTCAAAATTTTCGCAGTTCTGATGCTCGAAACGAACAACTAGAACGGCCTAGGGGAAAATTACGCATAGTGTTGTAATCGGGCGAGTTTCTACTTTCAGATGCAACAGAAATTTTGCGGATTGGTTAATCCGTTCGCGAGATATGGCAGTTTGGAGGTAAGAAACGCTTGAGAAACTCAAAATTTTCGCAGTTCTGATGCTCGAAACGAATAACCAGGACGGTCTAGGGGAAAAGTACGCACACAGATGTAATCGGGCGAGTTTCTACTTTCAGATGCAACAGAAATTTTGCGGATTGGTCAATTCGTTCGCGAGATATGGCAGTTTGGAGGTAAGAAACGCTTGAGAAACTAAAAATTTTCGCAGTTCTGATGCTCGAAACGAATAACTATAACGCACTAGGGGAAAAGTACGCATACAGTTGTAATCGGGCGAGCTTCTACTTTCAGATGCAACAGAAATTTTGCGGATTGGTCAATCCGTTCGCGAGGTATGGCAGTTTGGAGGTAAGAAACGCTTGAGAAACTTAAAATTTTCACAGTTCTGATGCTCGAAACGAATAACCAGAACGGCCTAGGGGAAAAGTACGCATACCGTTGTAATCGGGCGAGTCTCTACTTGCAGATGCAACAGAAATTTTGCGGATTGGTCAATCCGTTCGCGAGATATGGCAGTTTGGAGGTAAGAAACGCTTGAGAAACTCAAAATTTTGGCAGTTCTGATGCTCGAAACGAATTACTAGGGCGGCCTAGGGGAAAAGTACGCATACCGTTGTAATCGGGCGAGTTTCTGCTTTCAGATGCATCAGAAATTTTGCGGATTGGTCAATCCGTTCGCGAGATGTGGCAGTTTGTAGGTAAGAAACGCTTGAGAAACTCAAAATTTTCGCATTTCTGATGCTCGAAACGAATAACTATAACGGACTAGGGGAAAAGTACGCATACAGTTGTAATCGGGCGGGTTTCTACTCTCAGATGCAACAGAAATTTTGCGGATTGGTCAATCCGTTCGCGAGATATGGCAGTTTGGAGGTAAGAAACGCTTGAGAAACTCAAAATTTTCGCAGTTCTGATGCTCGAAACGAATTACTAGGGCGGCCTAGGGGAAAAGTACGCATACCGTTGTAATCGGGCGAGTTTCTGCTTTCAGATGCATCAGAAATTTTGCGGATTGGTCAATCCGTTCGCGAGATGTGGCAGTTTGTAGGTAAGAAACGCTTGAGAAACTCAAAATTTTCGCATTTCTGATGCTCGAAACGAATAACTATAACGGACTAGGGGAAAAGTACGCATACAGTTGTAATCGGGCGGGTTTCTACTCACAGATGCAACAGAAATTTTGCGGATTGGTCAATCCGTTCGCGAGATATGGCAGTTTGAAGGTAAGAATCGCTTGAGAAACTCAAAATTTTCGCAGTTCTGATGCTCGAAACGAACAACTAGAACGGCCTAGGGGAAAATTACGCATAGTGTTGTAATCGGGCGAGTTTCTACTTTCAGATGCAACAGAAATTTTGCGGATTGGTCAATCCGTTCGCGAGATATGGCAGTTTGGAGGTAAGAAACGCTTGAGAAACTCAAAATTTTCGCAGTTCTGATGCTCGAAACGAACAACCAGAACGGTCTAGGGGAAAAGTACGCACACAGATGTAATCGGGCGAGTTTCTAGTTTCAGATGCAACAGAAATTTTGCGGATTGGTCAATTCGTTCGCGAGATATGGCAGTTTGGAGGTAAGAAACGCTTGAGAAGCTAAAAATTTTCGCAGTTCTGATGCTCGAAACGAATAACTATAACGCACTAGGGGAAAAGTACGCATACAGTTGTAATCGGGCGAGTTTCTACTTTCAGATGCAACAGAAATTTTGCGGATTGGTCAATCCGTTCGCGAGGTATGGCAGTTTGGAGGTAAGAAACGCTTGAGAAACTCAAAATTTTCACAGTTCTGATGCTCGAAACGAATAACCAGAACGGCCTAGGGGAAAAGTACGCATACCGTTGTAATCGGGCGAGTCTCTACTTTCAGATGCAACAGAAATTTTGCGGATTGGTCAATCCGTTCGCGAGATATGGCAGTTTGGAGGTAAGAAACGCTTGAGAAACTCAAAATTTTCGCAGTTCTGATGCTCGAAACGAATTACTAGGGCGGCCTAGGGAAAAAGTACGCATACCGTTGTAATCGGGCGAGTTTCTGCTTTCAGATGCATCAGAAATTTTGCGGATTGGTCAATCCGTTCGCGAGATGTGGCAGTTTGTAGGTAAGAAACGCTTGAGAAACTCAAAATTTTCGCATTTCTGATGCTCGAAACGAATAACTATAACGGACTAGGGGAATAGTACGCATACAGTTGTAATCGGGAGGGTTTCTACTCTCAGATGCAACAGAAATTTTGCGGATTGGTCAATCCGTTCGCGAGATATGGCAGTTTGGAGGTAAGAAACGCTTGAGAAACTCCAAATTTTCGCAGTTCTGATGCTCGAAACGAATAACTAGAACGGACTGGGGGAAAAGTACGCATACAGTTGTAATCGGGCGAGTTTCTACTTTCAGATGCAACAGAAATTTTGCGGATTGGTCAATCCGTTCGCGAGATATGGCAGTTTGGATGTAAGAAACGCTTGAGAAACTAAAAATTTTCGCAGTTCTGATGCTCGAAACGAATAACTATAACGGACTAGGGGAAAAGTACGCATACAGTTGTAATCGGGCGGGTTTCTACTCTCAGATGCAACAGAAATTTTGCGGATTGGTCAATCCGTTCGCGAGATATGGCAGTTTGGAGGTAAGAAACGCTTGAGAAACTCAAAATTTTCGCAGTTCTGATGCTCGAAACGAATAACTAGAACGGTCTAGGGGAAAAGTACGCATACAGTTGTAATCGGGCGAGTTTCTACCTTCAGATGCAACAGAAATTTTGCGGATTGGTCAATCCGTTCGCGAGATATGGCAGTTTGGAGGTAAGAAACGCTTGAGAAACTCCAAATTTTCGCAGTTCTGATGCTCGACAAGCATAACTAAAACGGCCTAGGGGAAAAGTACGCATACAGTTGTAATCGGGCGGGTTTCTACTCTCAGATGCAACAGAAATTTTGCGGATTGGTCAATCCGTTCGCGAGATATGGCAGTTTGGAGGTAAGAAACGCTTGAGAAACTCCAAATTTTCGCAGTTCTGATGCTCGAAACGAATAACTAGAACGGACTGGGGGAAAAGTACGCATACAGTTGTAATCGGGCGAGTTTCTACTTTCAGATGCAACAGAAATTTTGCGGATTGGTCAATCCGTTCGCGAGATATGGCAGTTTGGATGTAAGAAACGCTTGAGAAACTAAAAATTTTCGCAGTTCTGATGCTCGAAACGAATAACTATAACGGACTAGGGGAAAAGTACGCATACAGTTGTAATCGGGCGGGTTTCTACTCTCAGATGCAACAGAAATTTTGCGGATTGGTCAATCCGTTCGCGAGATATGGCAGCTTGGAAGTAAGAAACGCTTGAGAAACTCAAAATTTTCGCAGTTCTGATGCTCGAAACGAACAACAAGAACGGCCTAGGGGAAAAGTACGCATAGTGTTGTAATCGGGCGAGTTTCTACTTTCAGATGCAACAGAAATTTTGCGGATTGGTCAATCCGTTCGCGAGATATGGCAGTTTGGAGGTAAGAAACGCTTGAGAAACTCAAAATTTTCGCAGTTCTGATGCTCGAAACGAATAACTAGAACGGTCTAGGGGAAAAGTACGCATACAGTTGTAATCGGGCGAGTTTCTACCTTCAGATGCAACAGAAATTTTGCGGATTGGTCAATCCGTTCGCGAGATATGGCAGTTTGGAGGTAAGAAACGCTTGAGAAACTCCAAATTTTCGCAGTTCTGATGCTCGACAAGCATAACTAAAACGGCCTAGGGGAAAAGTACGCATACCGTTGTAATCGGGCGAGTTTCTACTTTCAGATGCAACAGAAATTTTGCGAATTGGTCAATTCGTTCGCGAGATATGGCAGTTTGGAGGTAAGAAACGCTTGAGAAACTAAAAATTGTCGCAGTTCTGATGCTCGAAACGAATTACTAGGGCGGCCTAGGGGAAAAGTACGCATACCGTTGTAATCGGGCGAGTTTCTGCTTTCAGATGCATCAGAAATTTTGCGGATTGGTCAATCCGTTCGCGAGATGTGGCAGTTTGTAGGTAAGAAACGCTTGAGAAACTCAAAATTTTCGCATTTCTGATGCTCGAAACGAATAACTATAACGGACTTGGGGAAAAGTACGCATACAGTTGTAATCGGGCGGGTTTCTACTCTCAGATGCAACAGAAATTTTGCGGATTGGTCAATCCGTTCGCGAGATATGGCAGTTTGGAGGTAAGAAACGCTTGAGAAACTCAAAATTTTCGCAGTTCTGATGCTCGAAACGAATTACTAGGGCGGCCAGGGGAAAAGTACGCATACCGTTGTAATCGGGCGAGTTTCTGCTTTCAGATGCATCAGAAATTTTGCGGATTGGTCAATCCGTTCGCGAGATGTGGCAGTTTGTAGGTAAGAAACGCTTGAGAAACTCAAAATTTTCGCATTTCTGATGCTCGAAACGAATAACTATAACGGACTAGGGGAAAAGTACGCATACAGTTGTAATCGGGCGGGTTTCTACTCTCAGATGCAACAGAAATTTTGCGGATTGGTCAATCCGTTCGCGAGATATGGCAGTTTGAAGGTAAGAAACGCTTGAGAAACTCAAAATTTTCGCAGTTCTGATGCTCGAAACGAACAACTAGAACGGCCTAGGGGAAAATTACGCATAGTGTTGTAATCGGGCGAGTTTCTACTTTCAGATGCAACAGAAATTTTGCGGATTGGTCAATCCGTTCGCGAGATATGGCAGTTTGGAGGTAAGAAACGCTTGAGAAACTCAAAATTTTCGCAGTTCTGATGCTCGAAACGAATAACCAGAACGGTCTAGGGGAAAAGTACGCACACAGATGTAATCGGGCGAGTTTCTAGTTTCAGATGCAACAGAAATTTTGCGGATTGGTCAATTCGTTCGCGAGATATGGCAGTTTGGAGGTAAGAAACGCTTGATAAACTCAAAATTTTCGCAGTTCTGATGCTCGAAACGAATAACCAGAACGGTCTAGGGGAAAAGTACGCACACAGTTGTAATCGGGCGAGTTTCTACTTTCAGATGCAACAGAAATTTTGCGGATTGGTCAATCCGTTCGCGAGGTATGGCAGTTTGGAGGTAAGAAACGCTTGAGAAACTCAAAATTTTCACAGTTCTGATGCTCGAAACGAATAACCAGAACGGCCTAGGGGAAAAGTACGCATACCGTTGTAATCGGGCGAGTCTCTACTTTCAGATGCAACAGAAATTTTGCGGATTGGTCAATCCGTTCGCGAGATATGGCAGTTTGGAGGTAAGAAACGCTTGAGAAACTCAAAATTTTCGCAGTTCTGATGCTCGAAACGAACAACAAGAACGGCCTAGGGGAAAAGTACGCATAGTGTTGTAATCGGGCGAGTTTCTACTTTCAGATGCAACAGAAATTTTGCGGATTGGTCAATCCGTTCGCGAGATATGGCAGTTTGGAGGTAAGAAACGCTTGAGAAACTCAAAATTTTCGCAGTTCTGATGCTCGAAACGAATAACTAGAACGGACTGGGGGAAAAGTACGCATACAGTTGTAATCGGGCGAGTTTCGACTTTCAGATGCAACAGAAATTTTGCGGATTGGTCAATCCGTTCGCGAGATATGGCAGTTTGGATGTAAGAAACGCTTGAGAAACTAAAAATTTTCGCAGTTCTGATGCTCGAAACGAATAACTATAACGGACTAGGGGAAAAGTACGCATACAGTTGTAATCGGGCGGGTTTCTACTCTCAGATGCAACAGAAATTTTGCGGATTGGTCAATCCGTTCGCGAGATATGGCAGCTTGGAAGTAAGAAACGCTTGAGAAACTCAAAATTTTCGCAGTTCTGATGCTCGAAACGAACAACAAGAACGGCCTAGGGGAAAAGTACGCATAGTGTTGTAATCGGGCGAGTTTCTACTTTCAGATGCAACAGAAATTTTGCGGATTGGTCAATCCGTTCGCGAGATATGGCAGTTTGGAGGTAAGAAACGCTTGAGAAACTCAAAATTTTCGCAGTTCTGATGCTCGAAACGAATAACTAGAACGGTCTAGGGGAAAAGTACGCATACAGTTGTAATCGGGCGAGTTTCTACCTTCAGATGCAACAGAAATTTTGCGGATTGGTCAATCCGTTCGCGAGATATGGCAGTTTGGAGGTAAGAAACGCTTGAGAAACTCCAAATTTTCGCAGTTCTGATGCTCGACAAGCATAACTAAAACGGCCTAGGGGAAAATTACGCATTGTGTTGTAATCGGGCGAGTTTCTACTTTCAGATGCAACAGAAATTTTGCGGATTGGTCAATCCGTTCGCGAGATATGGCAGTTTGGAGGTAAGAAACGCTTGAGAAACTCAAAATTTTCGCAGTTCTGATGCTCGAAACGAACAACCAGAACGGTCTAGGGGAAAAGTACGCACACAGATGTAATCGGGCGAGTTTCTAGTTTCAGATGCAACAGAAATTTTGCGGATTGGTCAATTCGTTCGCGAGATATGGCAGTTTGGAGGTAAGAAACGCTTGAGAAGCTAAAAATTTTCGCAGTTCTGATGCTCGAAACGAATAACTATAACGCACTAGGGGAAAAGTACGCATACAGTTGTAATCGGGCGAGTTTCTACTTTCAGATGCAACAGAAATTTTGCGGATTGGTCAATCCGTTCGCGAGGTATGGCAGTTTGGAGGTAAGAAACGCTTGAGAAACTCAAAATTTTCACAGTTCTGATGCTCGAAACGAATAACCAGAACGGCCTAGGGGAAAAGTACGCATACCGTTGTAATCGGGCGAGTCTCTACTTTCAGATGCAACAGAAATTTTGCGGATTGGTCAATCCGTTCGCGAGATATGGCAGTTTGGAGGTAAGAAACGCTTGAGAAACTCAAAATTTTCGCAGTTCTGATGCTCGAAACAAATTACTAGGGCGGCCTAGGGGAAAAGTACGCATACCGTTGTAATCGGGCGAGTTTCTGCTTTCAGATGCATCAGAAATTTTGCGGATTGGTCAATCCGTTCGCGAGATGTGGCAGTTTGTAGGTAAGAAACGCTTGAGAAACTCAAAATTTTCGCATTTCTGATGCTCGAAACGAATAACTATAACGGACTAGGGGAATAGTACGCATACAGTTGTAATCGGGCGGGTTTCTACTCTCAGATGCAACAGAAATTTTGCGGATTGGTCAATCCGTTCGCGAGATATGGCAGTTTGGAGGTAAGAAACGCTTGAGAAACTCCAAATTTTCGCAGTTCTGATGCTCGAAACGAATAACTAGAACGGACTGGGGGAAAAGTACGCATACAGTTGTAATCGGGCGAGTTTCTACTTTCAGATGCAACAGAAATTTTGCGGATTGGTCAATCCGTTCGCGAGATATGGCAGTTTGGATGTAAGAAACGCTTGAGAAACTAAAAATTTTCGCAGTTCTGATGCTCGAAACGAATAACTATAACGGACTAGGGGAAAAGTACGCATACAGTTGTAATCGGGCGGGTTTCTACTCTCAGATGCAACAGAAATTTTGCGGATTGGTCAATCCGTTCGCGAGATATGGCAGCTTGGAAGTAAGAAACGCTTGAGAAACTCAAAATTTTCGCAGTTCTGATGCTCGAAACGAACAACAAGAACGGCCTAGGGGAAAAGTACGCATAGTGTTGTAATCGGGCGAGTTTCTACTTTCAGATGCAACAGAAATTTTGCGGATTGGTCAATCCGTTCGCGAGATATGGCAGTTTGGAGGTAAGAAACGCTTGAGAAACTCAAAATTTTCGCAGTTCTGATGCTCGAAACGAATAACTAGAACGGTCTAGGGGAAAAGTACGCATACAGTTGTAATCGGGCGAGTTTCTACCTTCAGATGCAACAGAAATTTTGCGGATTGGTCAATCCGTTCGCGAGATATGGCAGTTTGGAGGTAAGAAACGCTTGAGAAACTCCAAATTTTCGCAGTTCTGATGCTCGACAAGCATAACTAAAACGGCCTAGGGGAAAAGTACGCATACCGTTGTAATCGGGCGAGTTTCTACTTTCAGATGCAACAGAAATTTTGCGAATTGGTCAATTCGTTCGCGAGATATGGCAGTTTGGAGGTAAGAAACGCTTGAGAAACTAAAAATTGTCGCAGTTCTGATGCTCGAAACGAATTACTAGGGCGGCCTAGGGGAAAAGTACGCATACCGTTGTAATCGGGCGAGTTTCTGCTTTCAGATGCATCAGAAATTTTGCGGATTGGTCAATCCGTTCGCGAGATGTGGCAGTTTGTAGGTAAGAAACGCTTGAGAAACTCAAAATTTTCGCATTTCTGATGCTCGAAACGAATAACTATAACGGACTTGGGGAAAAGTACGCATACAGTTGTAATCGGGCGGGTTTCTACTCTCAGATGCAACAGAAATTTTGCGGATTGGTCAATCCGTTCGCGAGATATGGCAGTTTGGAGGTAAGAAACGCTTGAGAAACTCAAAATTTTCGCAGTTCTGATGCTCGAAACGAATTACTAGGGCGGCCAGGGGAAAAGTACGCATACCGTTGTAATCGGGCGAGTTTCTGCTTTCAGATGCATCAGAAATTTTGCGGATTGGTCAATCCGTTCGCGAGATGTGGCAGTTTGTAGGTAAGAAACGCTTGAGAAACTAAAAATTTTCGCAGTTCTGATGCTCGAAACGAATAACTATAACGGACTAGGGGAAAAGTACGCATACTGTTGTAATCGGGCGGGTTTCTACTCTCAGATGCAACAGAAATTTTGCGGATTGGTCAATCCGTTCGCGAGATATGGCAGCTTGGAAGTAAGAAACGCTTGAGAAACTCAAAATTTTCGCAGTTCTGATGCTCGAAACGAACAACAAGAACGGCCTAGGGGAAAAGTACGCATAGTGTTGTAATCGGGCGAGTTTCTACTTTCAGATGCAACAGAAATTTTGCGGATTGGTCAATCCGTTCGCGAGATATGGCAGTTTGGAGGTAAGAAACGCTTGAGAAACTCAAAATTTTCGCAGTTCTGATGCTCGAAACGAATAACTAGAACGGTCTAGGGGAAAAGTACGCATACAGTTGTAATCGGGCGAGTTTCTACCTTCAGATGCAACAGAAATTTTGCGGATTGGTCAATCCGTTCGCGAGATATGGCAGTTTGGAGGTAAGAAACGCTTGAGAAACTCCAAATTTTCGCAGTTCTGATGCTCGACAAGCATAACTAAAACGGCCTAGGGGAAAAGTACGCATACCGTTGTAATCGGGCGAGTTTCTACTTTCAGATGCAACAGAAATTTTGCGAATTGGTCAATTCGTTCGCGAGATATGGCAGTTTGGAGGTAAGAAACGCTTGAGAAACTAAAAATTGTCGCAGTTCTGATGCTCGAAACGAATTACTAGGGCGGCCTAGGGGAAAAGTACGCATACCGTTGTAATCGGGCGAGTTTCTGCTTTCAGATGCATCAGAAATTTTGCGGATTGGTCAATCCGTTCGCGAGATGTGGCAGTTTGTAGGTAAGAAACGCTTGAGAAACTCAAAATTTTCGCATTTCTGATGCTCGAAACGAATAACTATAACGGACTTGGGGAAAAGTACGCATACAGTTGTAATCGGGCGGGTTTCTACTCTCAGATGCAACAGAAATTTTGCGGATTGGTCAATCCGTTCGCGAGATATGGCAGTTTGGAGGTAAGAAACGCTTGAGAAACTCAAAATTTTCGCAGTTCTGATGCTCGAAACGAATTACTAGGGCGGCCAGGGGAAAAGTACGCATACCGTTGTAATCGGGCGAGTTTCTGCTTTCAGATGCATCAGAAATTTTGCGGATTGGTCAATCCGTTCGCGAGATGTGGCAGTTTGTAGGTAAGAAACGCTTGAGAAACTCAAAATTTTCGCATTTCTGATGCTCGAAACGAATAACTATAACGGACTAGGGGAAAAGTACGCATACAGTTGTAATCGGGCGGGTTTCTACTCTCAGATGCAACAGAAATTTTGCGGATTGGTCAATCCGTTCGCGAGATATGGCAGTTTGAAGGTAAGAAACGCTTGAGAAACTCAAAATTTTCGCAGTTCTGATGCTCGAAACGAACAACTAGAACGGCCTAGGGGAAAATTACGCATAGTGTTGTAATCGGGCGAGTTTCTACTTTCAGATGCAACAGAAATTTTGCGGATTGGTCAATCCGTTCGCGAGATATGGCAGTTTGGAGGTAAGAAACGCTTGAGAAACTCAAAATTTTCGCAGTTCTGATGCTCGAAACGAATAACCAGAACGGTCTAGGGGAAAAGTACGCACACAGATGTAATCGGGCGAGTTTCTAGTTTCAGATGCAACAGAAATTTTGCGGATTGGTCAATTCGTTCGCGAGATATGGCAGTTTGGAGGTAAGAAACGCTTGAGAAACTCAAAATTTTCGCAGTTCTGATGCTCGAAACGAATAACCAGAACGGTCTAGGGGAAAAGTACGCATACAGTTGTAATCGGGCGGGTTTCTACTCTCAGATGCAACAGAAATTTTGCGGATTGGTCAATCCGTTCGCGAGATATGGCAGTTTGAAGGTAAGAAACGCTTGAGAAACTCAAAATTTTCGCAGTTCTGATGCTCGAAACGAACAACTAGAACGGCCTAGGGGAAAATTACGCATAGTGTTGTAATCGGGCGAGTTTCTACTTTCAGATGCAACAGAAATTTTGCGGATTGGTCAATCCGTTCGCGAGATATGGCAGTTTGGAGGTAAGAAACGCTTGAGAAACTCAAAATTTTCGCAGTTCTGATGCTCGAAACGAATAACCAGAACGGTCTAGGGGAAAAGTACGCACACAGATGTAATCGGGCGAGTTTCTAGTTTCAGATGCAACAGAAATTTTGCGGATTGGTCAATTCGTTCGCGAGATATGGCAGTTTGGAGGTAAGAAACGCTTGAGAAACTCAAAATTTTCGCAGTTCTGATGCTCGAAACGAATAACCAGAACGGTCTAGGGGAAAAGTACGCACACAGTTGTAATCGGGCGAGTTTCTACTTTCAGATGCAACAGAAATTTTGCGGATTGGTCAATCCGTTCGCGAGGTATGGCAGTTTGGAGGTAAGAAACGCTTGAGAAACTCAAAATTTTCACAGTTCTGATGCTCGAAACGAATAACCAGAACGGCCTAGGGGAAAAGTACGCATACCGTTGTAATCGGGCGAGTCTCTACTTTCAGATGCAACAGAAATTTTGCGGATTGGTCAATCCGTTCGCGAGATATGGCAGTTTGGAGGTAAGAAACGCTTGAGAAACTCAAAATTTTCGCAGTTCTGATGCTCGAAACGAATTACTAGGGCGGCCTAGGGGAAAAGTACGCATACCGTTGTAATCGGGCGAGTTTCTGCTTTCAGATGCATCAGAAATTTTGCGGATTGGTCAATCCGTTCGCGAGATGTGGCAGTTTGTAGGTAAGAAACGCTTGAGAAACTCAAAATTTTCGCATTTCTGATGCTCGAAACGAATAACTATAACGGACTAGGGGAATAGTACGCATACAGTTGTAATCGGGCGGGTTTCTACTCTCAGATGCAACAGAAATTTTGCGGATTGGTCAATCCGTTCGCGAGATATGGTAGTTTGGAGGTAAGAAACGCTTGAGAAACTCCAAATTTTCGCAGTTCTGATGCTCGAAACGAATAACTAGAACGGACTGGGGGAAAAGTACGCATACAGTTGTAATCGGGCGAGTTTCTACTTTCAGATGCAACAGAAATTTTGCGGATTGGTCAATCCGTTCGCGAGATATGGCAGTTTGGATGTAAGAAACGCTTGAGAAACTAAAAATGTTCGCAGTTCTGATGCTCGAAACGAATAACTATAACGGACTAGGGGAAAAGTACGCATACAGTTGTAATCGGGCGGGTTTCTACTCTCAGATGCAACAGAAATTTTGCGGATTGGTCAATCCGTTCGCGAGATATGGCAGCTTGGAAGTAAGAAACGCTTGAGAAACTCAAAATTTTCGCAGTTCTGATGCTCGAAACGAACAACAAGAACGGCCTAGGGGAAAGTACGCATAGTGTTGTAATCGGGCGAGTTTCTACTTTCAGATGCAACAGAAATTTTGCGGATTGGTCAATCCGTTCGCGAGATATGGCAGTTTGGAGGTAAGAAACGCTTGAGAAACTCAAAATTTTCGCAGTTCTGATGCTCGAAACGAATAACTAGAACGGTCTAGGGGAAAAGTACGCATACAGTTGTAATCGGGCGAGTTTCTACCTTCAGATGCAACAGAAATTTTGCGGATTGGTCAATCCGTTCGCGAGATATGGCAGTTTGGAGGTAAGAAACGCTTGAGAAACTCAAAATTTTCGCAGTTCTGATGCTCGAAACGAATTACTAGGGCGGCCTAGGGGAAAAGTACGCATACCGTTGTAATCGTGCGAGTTTCTGCTTTCAGATGCATCAGAAATTTTGCGGATTGGTCAATCCGTTCGCGAGATGTGGCAGTTTGTAGGTAAGAAACGCTTGAGAAACTCAAAATTTTCGCATTTCTGATGCTCGAAACGAATAACTATAACGGACTAGGGGAATAGTACGCATACAGTTGTAATCGGGCGGGTTTCTACTCTCAGATGCAACAGAAATTTTGCGGATTGGTCAATCCGTTCGCGAGATATGGCAGTTTGGAGGTAAGAAACGCTTGAGAAACTCCAAATTTTCGCAGTTCTGATGCTCGAAACGAATAACTAGAACGGACTGGGGGAAAAGTACGCATACAGTTGTAATCGGGCGAGTTTCTACTTTCAGATGCAACAGAAATTTTGCGGATTGGTCAATCCGTTCGCGAGATATGGCAGTTTGGATGTAAGAAACGCTTGAGAAACTAAAAATTTTCGCAGTTCTGATGCTCGAAACGAATAACTATAACGGACTAGGGGAAAAGTACGCATACAGTTGTAATCGGGCGGGTTTCTACTCTCAGATGCAACAGAAATTTTGCGGATTGGTCAATCCGTTCGCGAGATATGGCAGCTTGGAAGTAAGAAACGCTTGAGAAACTCAAAATTTTCGCAGTTCTGATGCTCGAAACGAACAACAAGAACGGCCTAGGGGAAAGTACGCATAGTGTTGTAATCGGGCGAGTTTCTACTTTCAGATGCAACAGAAATTTTGCGGATTGGTCAATCCGTTCGCGAGATATGGCAGTTTGGAGGTAAGAAACGCTTGAGAAACTCAAAATTTTCGCAGTTCTGATGCTCGAAACGAATAACTAGAACGGACTAGGCGAATAGTACGCATACAGTTGTAATCGGGCGGGTTTCTACTCTCAGATGCAACAGAAATTTTGCGGATTGGTCAATCCGTTCGCGAGATATGGTAGTTTGGAGGTAAGAAACGCTTGAGAAACTCCAAATTTTCGCAGTTCTGATGCTCGAAACGAATAACTAGAACGGACTGGGGGAAAAGTACGCATACAGTTGTAATCGGGCGAGTTTCTACTTTCAGATGCAACAGAAATTTTGCGGATTGGTCAATCCGTTCGCGAGATATGGCAGTTTGGATGTAAGAAACGCTTGAGAAACTAAAAATTTTCGCAGTTCTGATGCTCGAAACGAATAACTATAACGGACTAGGGGAAAAGTACGCATACAGTTGTAATCGGGCGGGTTTCTACTCTCAGATGCAACAGAAATTTTGCGGATTGGTCAATCCGTTCGCGAGATATGGCAGCTTGGAAGTAAGAAACGCTTGAGAAACTCAAAATTTTCGCAGTTCTGATGCTCGAAACGAACAACAAGAACGGCCTAGGGGAAAGTACGCATAGTGTTGTAATCGGGCGAGTTTCTACTTTCAGATGCAACAGAAATTTTGCGGATTGGTCAATCCGTTCGCGAGATATGGCAGTTTGGAGGTAAGAAACGCTTGAGAAACTCAAAATTTTCGCAGTTCTGATGCTCGAAACGAATAACTAGAACGGTCTAGGGGAAAAGTACGCATACAGTTGTAATCGGGCGAGTTTCTACCTTCAGATGCAACAGAAATTTTGCGGATTGGTCAATCCGTTCGCGAGATATGGCAGTTTGGAGGTAAGAAACGCTTGAGAAACTCAAAATTTTCGCAGTTCTGATGCTCGAAACGAATTACTAGGGCGGCCTAGGGGAAAAGTACGCATACCGTTGTAATATGGCGAGTTTCTGCTTTCAGATGCATCAGAAATTTTGCGGATTGGTCAATCCGTTCGCGAGATGTGGCAGTTTGTAGGTAAGAAACGCTTGAGAAACTCAAAATTTTCGCATTTCTGATGCTCGAAACGAATAACTATAACGGACTAGGGGAATAGTACGCATACAGTTGTAATCGGGCGGGTTTCTACTCTCAGATGCAACAGAAATTTTGCGGATTGGTCAATCCGTTCGCGAGATATGGCAGTTTGGAGGTAAGAAACGCTTGAGAAACTCCAAATTTTCGCAGTTCTGATGCTCGAAACGAATAACTAGAACGGACTGGGGGAAAAGTACGCATACAGTTGTAATCGGGCGAGTTTCTACTTTCAGATGCAACAGAAATTTTGCGGATTGGTCAATCCGTTCGCGAGATATGGCAGTTTGGATGTAAGAAACGCTTGAGAAACTAAAAATTTTCGCAGTTCTGATGCTCGAAACGAATAACTATAACGGACTAGGGGAAAAGTACGCATACAGTTGTAATCGGGCGGGTTTCTACTCTCAGATGCAACAGAAATTTTGCGGATTGGTCAATCCGTTCGCGAGATATGGCAGCTTGGAAGTAAGAAACGCTTGAGAAACTCAAAATTTTCGCAGTTCTGATGCTCGAAACGAACAACAAGAACGGCCTAGGGGAAAGTACGCATAGTGTTGTAATCGGGCGAGTTTCTACTTTCAGATGCAACAGAAATTATGCGGATTGGTCAATCCGTTCGCGAGATATGGCAGTTTGGAGGTAAGAAACGCTTGAGAAACTCAAAATTTTCGCAGTTCTGATGCTCGAAACGAATAACTAGAACGGTCTAGGGGAAAAGTACGCATACAGTTGTAATCGGGCGAGTTTCTACCTTCAGATGCAACAGAAATTTTGCGGATTGGTCAATCCGTTCGCGAGATATGGCAGTTTGGAGGTAAGAAACGCTTGAGAAACTCAAAATTTTCGCAGTTCTGATGCTCGAAACGAATAACTAGAACGGTCTAGGGGAAAAGTACGCATACAGTTGTAATCGGGCGAGTTTCTACCTTCAGATGCAACAGAAATTTTGCGGATTGGTCAATCCGTTCGCGAGATATGGCAGTTTGGAGGTAAGAAACGCTTGAGAAACTCCAAATTTTCGCAGTTCTGATGCTCGACAAGCATAACTAAAACGGCCTAGGGGAAAAGTACGCATACCGTTGTAATCGGGCGAGTTTCTACTTTCAGATGCAACAGAAATTTTGCGAATTGGTCAATTCGTTCGCGAGATATGGCAGTTTGGAGGTAAGAAACGCTTGAGAAACTAAAAATTGTCGCAGTTCTGATGCTCGAAACGAATTACTAGGGCGGCCTAGGGGAAAAGTACGCATACCGTTGTAATCGCGCGAGTTTCTGCTTTCAGATGCAACAGAAATTTTGCGGATTGGTCAATCCGTTCGCGAGATATGGCAGTTTGGATGTAAGAAACGCTTGAGAAACTCAAAATTTTCGCAGTTCTGATGCTCGAAACGAATAACTAGAACGGTCTAGGGGAAAAGTACGCATACAGTTGTAATCGGGCGAGTTTCTACCTTCAGATGCAACAGAAATTTTGCGGATTGGTCAATCCGTTCGCGAGATATGGCAGTTTGGAGGTAAGAAACGCTTGAGAAACTCCAAATTTTCGCAGTTCTGATGCTCGACAAGCATAACTAAAACGGCCTAGGGGAAAAGTACGCATACCGTTGTAATCGGGCGAGTTTCTACTTCCAGATGCAACAGAAATTTTGCGAATTGGTCAATTCGTTCGCGAGATATGGCAGTTTGGAGGTAAGAAACGCTTGAGAAACTAAAAATTGTCGCAGTTCTGATGCTCGAAACGAATTACTAGGGCGGCCTAGGGGAAAAGTACGCATACCGTTGTAATCGCGCGAGTTTCTGCTTTCAGATGCATCAGAAATTTTGCAGATTGGTCAATCCGTTCGCGAGATGTGGCAGTTTGTAGGTAAGAAACGCTTGAGAAACTCAAAATTTTCACAGTTCTGACGCTCGAAACGAATAACTAGAACGGCCTAGGGGAAAAGTACGCATACCGTTGTAATCGGGCGAGTTTCTACTTTCAGATGCAACAGAAATTTTGCGGATTGGTCAATCCGTTCGCGAGATATGGCAGTTTGGAGGTAAGCAACGCTTGAGGAACTCAAAATTTTCGCAGTTCTGTTGCTCGAAACGAATAACCAGAACGGTCTAGGGGAAAAGTACCCACACAGATGTAGTCGGGCGAGTTTCTACTTTCAGATGCAACAGAAATTTTGCGGATTGGTCAATCCGTTCGCGAGATATGGCAGTTTGGAGGTAAGAAACGCTTGAGAAACTAAAAATTGTCGCAGTTCTGATGCTCGAAACGAATTACTAGGGCGGCCTAGGGGAAAAGTACGCATACCGTTGTAATCGGGCGAGTTTCTGCTTTCAGATGCATCAGAAATTTTGCGGATTGGTCAATCCGTTCGCGAGATGTGGCAGTTTGTAGGTAAGAAACGCTTGAGAAACTCAAAATTTTCGCAGTTCTGACGCTCGAAACGAATAACTAGAACGGCCTAGGGGAAAAGTACGCATACCGTTGTAATCGGGCGAGTTTCTACTTTCAGATGCAACAGAAATTTTACGGATTGGTCAATCTGTTCGCGAGATATGGCAGTTTGGAGGTAAGCAACGCTTGAGGAACTCAAAATTTTCGCAGTTCTGTTGCTCGAAATGAATAACCAGAACGGTCTAGGGGAAAAGTACGCACACAGATGTAGTCGAGCGAGTTTCTACTTTCAGATGCAACAGAAATTTTGCGGATTGGTCAATCCGTTCGCGAGATATGGCAGTTTGGAGGTAAGAAACGCTTGAGACACTCAAAATTTTCGCAGTTCTGATGCTCGAAACGAATAACCAGAACGGTCTAGGGGAAAAGTACGCACACAGATGTAATCGGGCGAGTTTCTACTTTCAGATGCAACAGAAATTTTGCGGATTGGTCAATTCTTTCGCGAGATATGGCAGTTTGGAGGTAAGAAACGCTTGAGAAACTTAAAATTTTCACAGTTCTGATGCTCGAAACGAATAACCAGAACGGCCTAGGGGAAAAGTACGCATACCGTTGTAATCGGGCGAGTCTCTACTTGCAGATGCAACAGATATTTTGCGGATTGGTCAATCCGTTCGCGAGGTATGGCAGTTTGGAGGTAAGAAACGCTTGAGAAACTTAAAATTTTCACAGTTCTGATGCTCGAAACGAATAACTAGAACGGCCTAGGGGAAAAGTACGCATACCGTTGTAATCGGGCGAGTTTCTACTTTCAGATGCAACAGAAATTTTGCGGATTGGTCAATCCGTTCGCGAGATATGGCAGTTTGGAGGTAAGCAACGCTTGAGGAACTCAAAATTTTCGCAGTTCTGTTGCTCGAAACGAATAACCAGAACGATCTAGGGGAAAAGTACGCACACAGATGTAGTCGGGCGAGTTTCTACTTCCAGATGCAACAGAAATTTTGCGGATTGGTCAATCCGTTCGCGAGATATGGCAGTTTGGAGGTAAGAAACGCTTGAGAAACTCAAAATTTTCGCAGTTCTGATGCTCGAAACGAATAACCAGAACGGTCTAGGGGAAAAGTACGCACACAGATGTAATCGGGCGAGTTTCTACTTTCAGATGCAACAGAAATTTTGCGGATTGGTCAATTCGTTCGCGAGATATGGCAGTTTGGAGGTAAGAAACGCTTGAGAAACTAAAAATTTTCGCAGTTCTGATGCTCGAAACGAATAACTATAACGCACTAGGGGAAAAGTACGCATACAGTTGTAATCGGGCGAGTTTCTACTTTCAGATGCAACAGAAATTTTGCGGATTGGTCAATCCGTTCGCGAGGTATGGCAGTTTGGAGGTAAGAAACGCTTGAGAAACTTAAAATTTTCACAGTTCCGATGCTCGAAACGAATAACCAGAACGGCCTAGGGGAAAAGTACGCATACCGTTGTATTCGGGCGAGTCTCTACTTGCAGATGCAACAGAAATTTTGCGGATTGGTCAATCCGTTCGCGAGATATGGCAGTTTGGAGGTAAGAAACGCTTGAGAAACTCAAAATTTTCGCAGTTCTGATGCTCGAAACGAATTACTAGGGCGGCCTAGGGGAAAAGTACGCATACCGTTGTAATCGGGCGAGTTTCTGCTTTCAGATGCATCAGAAATTTTGCGGATTGGTCAATCCGTTCGCGAGATGTGGCAGTTTGTAGGTAAGAAACGCTTGAGAAACTCAAAATTTTCGCATTTCTGATGCTCGAAACGAATAACTATAACGGACTAGGGGAAAAGTACGAATACAGTTGTAATCGGGCGGGTTTCCACTCTCAGATGCAACAGAAATTTTGCGGATTGGTCAATCCGTTCGCGAGATATGGCAGTTTGGAGGTAAGAAACGCTTGAGAAACTCAAAATTTTCGCAGTTCTGATGCTCGAAACGAATAACTATAACGCACTAGGGGAAAAGTACGCATACAGTTGTAATCGGGCGGGTTTCTACTCTCAGATGCAACAGAAATTTTGCGGATTGGTCAATCCGTTCGCGAGATATGGCAGTTTGAAGGTAAGAAACGCTTGAGAAACTCAAAATTTTCGCAGTTCTGATGCTCGAAACGAACAACTAGAACGGCCTAGGGGAAAATTACGCATAGTGTTGTAATCGGGCGAGTTTCTACTTTCAGATGCAACAGAAATTTTGCGGATTGGTCAATCCGTTCGCGAGATATGGCAGTTTGGAGGTAAGAAACGCTTGAGAAACTCAAAATTTTCGCAGTTCTGATGGTCTAAACGAATAACCAGAACGGTCTAGGGGAAAAGTACGCACACAGATGTAATCGGGCGAGTTTCTACTTTCAGATGCAACAGAAATTTTGCGGATTGGTCAATTCGTTCGCGAGATATGGCAGTTTGGAGGTAAGAAACGCTTGAGAAACTAAAAATTTTTGCAGTTCTGATGCTCGAAACGAATAACTATAACGCACTAGGGGAAAAGTACGCATACAGTTGTAATCGGGCGAGTTTCTACTTTCAGATGCAACAGAAATTTTGCGGATTGGTCAATCCGTTCGCGAGGTATGGCAGTTTGGAGGTAAGAAACGCTTGAGAAACTCAAAATTTTCACAGTTCTGATGTTCGAAACGAATAACCAGAATGGCCTAGGGGAAAAGTACGCATACCGTTGTAATCGGGCGAGTCTCTACTTTCAGATGCAACAGAAATTTTGCGGATTGGTCAATCCGTTCGCGAGATATGGCAGTTTGGAGGTAAGAAACGCTTGAGAAACTCAAAATTTTCGCAGTTCTGATGCTCGAAACGAATTACTAGGGCGGCCTAGGGGAAAAGTACGCATACCGTTGTAATCGGGCGAGTTTCTGCTTTCAAATGCATCAGAAATTTTGCGGATTGGTCAATCCGTTCGCGAGATGTGGCAGTTTGTAGGTAAGAAACGCTTGAGAAACTCAAAATTTTCGCATTTCTGATGCTCGAAACGAATAACTATAACGGACTAGGGGAATAGTACGCATACAGATGTAATCGGGCGGGTTTCTACTCTCAGATGCAACAGAAATTTTGCGGATTGGTCAATCCGTTCGCGAGATATGGCAGTTTGGAGGTAAGATACGCTTGAGAAACTCGAAATTTTCGCAGTTCTGATGCTCGAAACGAACAACTAGAACGGCCTAGGGGAAAATTACGCATAGTGTTGTAATCGGGCGAGTTTCTACTTTCAGATGCAACAGAAATTTTGCGGATTGGTCAATCCGTTCGCGAGATATGGCAGTTTGGAGGTAAGAAACGCTTGAGAAACCCAAAATTTTCGCAGTTCTGATGCTCGAAACGAATAACTATAACGCACTAGGGGAAAAGTACGCATACAGTTGTAATCGGGCGAGTTTCTACTTTCAGATGCAACAGAAATTTTGCGGATTGGTCAATCCGTTCGCGAGGTATGGCAGTTTGGAGGTAAGAAACGCTTGAGAAACTTAAAATTTTCACAGTTTTGATGCTCGAAACGAATAACCAGAACGGCCTAGGGGAAAAGTACGCATACCGTTGTATTCGGGCGAGTCTCTACTTGCAGATGCAACAGAAATTTTGCGGATTGGTCAATCCGTTCGCGAGATATGGCAGTTTGGAGGTAAGAAACGCTTGAGAAACTCAAAATTTTCGCAGTTCTGATGCTCGAAACGAATTACTAGGGCGGCCTAGGGGAAAAGTACGCATACCGTTGTAATCGGGCGAGTTTCTGCTTTCAGATGCATCAGAAATTTTGCGGATTGGTCAATCCGTTCGCGAGATGTGGCAGTTTGTAGGTAAGAAACGCTTGAGAAACTCAAAATTTTCGCATTTCTGATGCTCGAAACGAATAACTATAACGGACTAGGGGAAAAGTACGAATACAGTTGTAATCGGGCGGGTTTCTACTCTCAGATGCAACAGAAATTTTGCGGATTGGTCAATCCGTTCGCTAGATATGGCAGTTTGGAGGTAAGAAACGCTTGAGAAACTCAAAATTTTCGCAGTTCTGATGCTCGAAACGAACAACTAGAACGGCCTAGGGGAAAATTACGCATAGTGTTGTAATCGGGCGAGTTTCTACTTTCAGATGCAACAGAAATTTTGCGGATTGGTCAATCCGTTCGCGAGATATGGCAGTTTGGAGGTAAGAAACGCTTGAGAAACTCAAAATTTTCGCAGTTCTGATGGTCGAAACGAATAACCAGAACGGTCTAGGGGAAAAGTACGCACACAGATGTAATCGGGCGAGTTTCTACTTTCAGATGCAACAGAAATTTTGCGGATTGGTCAATTCGTTCGCGAGATATGGCAGTTTGGAGGTAAGAAACGCTTGAGAAACTAAAAATTTTTGCAGTTCTGATGCTCGAAACGAATAACTATAACGCACTAGGGGAAAAGTACGCATACAGTTGTAATCGGGCGAGTTTCTACTTTCAGATGCAACAGAAATTTTGCGGATTGGTCAATCCGTTCGCGAGGTATGGCAGTTTGGAGGTAAGAAACGCTTGAGAAACTCAAAATTTTCACAGTTCTGATGCTCGAAACGAATAACCAGAACGGCCTAGGGGAAAAGTACGCATACCGTTGTAATCGGGCGAGTCTCTACTTGCAGATGCAACAGAAATTTTGCGGATTGGTCAATCCGTTCGCGAGATATGGCAGTTTGGATGTAAGAAACGCTTGAGAAACTCAAAATTTTCGCAGTTCTGATGCTCGAAACGAATAACTATAACGCACTAGGGGAAAAGTACGCATACAGTTGTAATCGGGCGGGTTTCTACTCTCAGATGCAACAGAAATTTTGCGGATTGGTCAATCCGTTCGCGAGATATGGCAGTTTGAAGGTAAGAAACGCTTGAGAAACTCAAAATTTTCGCAGTTCTGATGCTCGAAACGAACAACTAGAACGGCCTAGGGGAAAATTACGCATAGTGTTGTAATCGGGCGAGTTTCTACTTTCAGATGCAACAGAAATTTTGCGGATTGGTCAATCCGTTCGCGAGATATGGCAGTTTGGAGGTAAGAAACGCTTAAGAAACTCAAAATTTTCGCAGTTATGATGCTCGAAACGAACAACTAGAACGGCCTAGGGGAAAAGTACGCATAGTGTTGTAATCGGGCGAGATTCTACTTTCAGATGCAACAGAAATTTTGCGGATTGGTCAATCCGTTCGCGAGATATGGCAGTTTGGAGGTAAGAAACGCTTGAGAAACTCAAAATTTTCGCAGTTCTGGTGCTCGGAACGAATAACTAGAACGGTCTAGTGGAAAAGTACGCATACAGTTGTAATCGGGCGAGTTTCTACCTTCAGATTCAACAGAAATTTTGCGGATTGGTCAATCCGTTCGCGAGATATGGCAGTTTGGAGGTAAGAAACGCTTGAGAAACTCCAAATTTTCGCAGTTCTGATGCTCGAAACGAATAACTAGAACGGACTGGGGGAAAAGTACGCTTAGTGTTGTAATCGGGCGAGTTTCTACTTTCAGATGCAACAGAAATTTTGCGGATTGGTCAATCCGTTCGCGAGATATGGCAGTTTGGATGTAAGAAACGCTTGAGAAACTCAAAATTTTCGCAGTTCTGATGCTCGAAACGAACAACTAGAACGGCCTAGGGGAAAAGTACGTATACAGTTGTAATCGGGCGAGTTTCTACTTTCAGATGCAACAGAAATTTTGCGGATTGGTCAATCCGTTCGCGAGGTATGGCAGTTTGGAGGTAAGAAACGCTTGAGAAACTAAAAATTTTCGCAGTTCTGATGCTCGAAACGAATAACTATAACGCACTAGGGGAAAAGTACGCATACAGTTGTAATCGGGCGAGTTTCTACTTTCAGATGCAACAGAAATTTTGCGGATTGGTCAATCCGTTCGCGAGATATGGCAGTTTGGAGGTAAGAAACGCTTGAGAAACTCAAAATTTTCGCAGTTCTGATGCTCGAAACGAATAACTATAACGAACTAGGGGAAAAGTACGCATACAGTTGTAATCGGGCGGGATTCTACTCTCAGATGCAACAGAAATTTTGCGGATTGGTCAATCTGTTCGCGAGATATGGCAGTTTGGAGGTAAGAAACGCTTGAGAAACTCAAAATTTTCGCAGTTCTGATGCTCGAAACGAATAACCAGAACGGTCTAGGGGAAAAGTACGCACACAGATGTAATCGGGCGAGTTTCTACTTTCAGATGCAACAGAAATTTTGCGGATTGGTCAATTCGTTCGCGAGATATGGCAGTTTGGAGGTAAGCAACGCTTGAGGAACTCAAAATTTTCGCAGTTCTTTTGCTCGAAACGAATAACCAGAACGGTCTAGGGGAAAAGTACGCACACAGATGTAGTCGGGCGAGTTTCTACTTTCAGATGCAACAGAAATTTTGCGGATTGGTCAATCCGTTCGCGAGATATGGCAGTTTGGAGGTAAGAAACGCTTGAGAAACTCAAAATTTTCGCAGTTCTGATGCTCGAAACGAATAACCAGAACGGTCTAGGGGAAAAGTACGCACACAGATGTAATCGGGCGAGTTTCTACTTTCAGATGCAACAGAAATTTTGCGGATTGGTCAATCCGTTCGCGAGATATGGCAGTTTGGAGGTAAGAAACGCTTGAGAAACTCAAAATTTTCGCAGTTCTGATGCTCGAAACGAATAACCAGAACGGTCTAGGGGAAAAGTACGCATACAGTTGTAATCGGGCGAGTTTCTACTTTCAGATGCAACAGAAATTTTGTGGATTGGTCAATCCGTTCGCGAGGTATGGCAGTTTGGAGGTAAGAAACGCTTGAGAAACTTAAAATTTTCACAGTTCTGATGCTCGAAACGAATAACCAGAACGGCCTAGGGGAAAAGTACGCATACCGTTGTAATCGGGCGAGTCTCTACTTGCAGATGCAACAGAAATTTTGCGGATTGGTCAATCCGTTCGCGAGATATGGCAGTTTGGAGGTAAGAAACGCTTGAGAAACTCAAAATTTTCGCAGTTCTGATGCTCGAAACGAATTACTAGGGCGGCCTAGGGGAAAAGTACGCATACCGTTGTAATCGGGCGAGTTTCTGCTTTCAGATGCATCAGAAATTTTGCGGATTGGTCAATCCGTTCGCGAGATGTGGCAGTTTGTAGGTAAGAAACGCTTGAGAAACTCAAAATTTTCGCATTTCTGATGCTCGAAACGAATAACTATAACGGACTAGGGGAAAAGTACGAATACAGTTGTAATCGGGCGGGTTTCTACTCTCAGATGCAACAGAAATTTTGCGGATTGGTCAATCCGTTCGCGAGATATGGCAGTTTGGAGGTAAGAAACGCTTGAGAAACTCAAAATTTTCGCAGTTCTGATGCTCGAAACGAATTACTAGGGCGGCCTAGGGGAAAAGTACGCATACCGTTGTAGTCGGGCGAGTTTCTGCTTTCAGATGCATCAGAAATTTTGCGGATTGGTCAATCCGTTCGCGAGATGTGGCAGTTTGTAGGTAAGAAACGCTTGAGAAACTCAAAATTTTCGCATTTCTGATGCTCGAAACGAATAACTATAACGGACTAGGGGAAAAGTACGCATACAGTTGTAATCGGGCGGGTTTCTACTCTCAGATGCAACAGAAATTTTGCGGATTGGTCAATCCGTTCGCGAGATATGGCAGTTTGAAGGTAAGAAACGCTTGAGAAACTCAAAATTTTCGCAGTTCTGATGCTCGAAACGAACAACTAGAACGGCCTAGGGGAAAATTACGCATAGTGTTGTAATCGGGCGAGTTTCTACTTTCAGATGCAACAGAAATTTTGCGGATTGGTCAATCCGTTCGCGAGATATGGCAGTTTGGAGGTAAGAAACGCTTGAGAAACTCAAAATTTTCGCAGTTCTGATGGTCGAAACGAATAACCAGAACGGTCTAGGGGAAAAGTACGCACACAGATGTAATCGGGCGAGTTTCTACTTTCAGATGCAACAGAAATTTTGCGGATTGGTCAATTCGTTCGCGAGATATGGCAGTTTGGAGGTAAGAAACGCTTGAGAAACTAAAAATTTTTGCAGTTCTGATGCTCGAAACGAATAACTATAACGCACTAGGGGAAAAGTACGCATACAGTTGTAATCGGGCGAGTTTCTACTTTCAGATGCAACAGAAATTTTGCGGATTGGTCAATCCGTTCGCGAGGTATGGCAGTTTGGAGGTAAGAAACGCTTGAGAAACTCAAAATTTTCACAGTTCTGATGCTCGAAACGAATAACCAGAACGGCCTAGGGGAAAAGTACGAATACCGTTGTAATCGGGCGAGTTTCTACTTTCAGATGCAACAGAAATTTTGCGGATTGGTCAATTCGTTCGCGAGATATGGCAGTTTGGAGGTAAGAAACGCTTGAGAAACTAAAAATTTTCGCAGTTCTGATGCTCGAAACGAATAACTATAACGCACTAGGGGAAAAGTACGCATACAGTTGTAATCGGGCGAGTTTCTACTTTCAGATGCAACAGAAATTTTGTGGATTGGTCAATCCGTTCGCGAGGTATGGCAGTTTGGAGGTAAGAAACGCTTGAGAAACTTAAAATTTTCACAGTTCTGATGCTCGAAACGAATAACCAGAACGGCCTAGGGGAAAAGTACGCATACCGTTGTAATCGGGCGAGTCTCTACTTGCAGATGCAACAGAAATTTTGCGGATTGGTCAATCCGTTCGCGAGATATGGCAGTTTGGAGGTAAGAAACGCTTGAGAAACTCAAAATTTTCGCAGTTCTGATGCTCGAAACGAATTACTAGGGCGGCCTAGGGGAAAAGTACGCATACCGTTGTAATCGGGCGAGTTTCTGCTTTCAGATGCATCAGAAATTTTGCGGATTGGTCAATCCGTTCGCGAGATGTGGCAGTTTGTAGGTAAGAAACGCTTGAGAAACTCAAAATTTTCGCATTTCTGATGCTCGAAACGAATAACTATAACGGACTAGGGGAAAAGTACGAATACAGTTGTAATCGGGCGGGTTTCTACTCTCAGATGCAACAGAAATTTTGCGGATTGGTCAATCCGTTCGCGAGATATGGCAGTTTGGAGGTAAGAAACGCTTGAGAAACTCAAAATTTTCGCAGTTCTGATGCTCGAAACGAATTACTAGGGCGGCCTAGGGGAAAAGTACGCATACCGTTGTAGTCGGGCGAGTTTCTGCTTTCAGATGCATCAGAAATTTTGCGGATTGGTCAATCCGTTCGCGAGATGTGGCAGTTTGTAGGTAAGAAACGCTTGAGAATCTCAAAATTTTCGCATTTCTGATGCTCGAAACGAATAACTATAACGGACTAGGGGAAAAGTACGCATACGTTTGTAATCGGGCGGGTTTCTACTCTCAGATGCAACAGAAATTTTGCGGATTGGTCAATCCGTTCGCGAGATATGGCAGTTTGAAGGTAAGAAACGCTTGAGAAACTCAAAATTTTCGCAGTTCTGATGCTCGAAACGAACAACTAGAACGGCCTAGGGGAAAATTACGCATAGTGTTGTAATCGGGCGAGTTTCAACTTTCAGATGCAACAGAAATTTTGCGGATTGGTCAATCCGTTCGCGAGATATGGCAGTTTGGAGGTAAGAAACGCTTGAGAAACCCAAAATTTTCGCAGTTCTGATGCTCGAAACGAATAACTATAACGCACTAGGGGAAAAGTACGCATACAGTTGTAATCGGGCGAGTTTCTACTTTCAGATGCAACAGAAATTTTGCGGATTGGTCAATCCGTTCGCGAGGTATGGCAGTTTGGAGGTAAGAAACGCTTGGGAAACTCAAAATTTTCGCAGTTCTGATGCTCGAAACGAATAACCAGAACGGTCTAGGGGAAAAATACGCACACAGATGTAATCGGGCGAGTTTCTACTTTCAGATGCAACAGAAATTTTGCGGATTGGTCAATTCGTTCGCGAGATATGGCAGTTTGGAGGTAAGAAACGCTTGAGAAACTAAAAATTTTCGCAGTTCTGATGCTCGAAACGAATAACTATAACGCACTAGGGGAAAAGTACGCATACAGTTGTAATCGGGCGAGTTTCTACTTTCAGATGCAACAGAAATTTTGCGGATTGGTCAATCCGTTCGCGAGATATGGCAGTTTGGAGGTAAGAAACGCTTGAGAAACTCAAAATTTTCGCAGTTCTGATGCTCGAAACGAATAACTATAACGCACTAGGGGAAAAGTACGCATACAGTTGTAATCGGGCGAGCTTCTACTTTCAGATGCAACAGAAATTTTGCGGATTGGTCAATCCGTTCGCGAGGTATGGCAGTTTGGAGGTAAGAAACGCTTGGGAAACTCAAAATTTTCGCAGTTCTGATGCTCGAAACGAATAACCAGAACGGTCTAGGGGAAAAATACGCACACAGATGTAATCGGGCGAGTTTCTACTTTCAGATGCAACAGAAATTTTGCGGATTGGTCAATTCGTTCGCGAGATATGGCAGTTTGGAGGTAAGAAACGCTTGAGAAACTAAAAATTTTCGCAGTTCTGATGCTCGAAACGAATAACTATAACGCACTAGGGGAAAAGTACGCATACAGTTGTAATCGGGCGAGTTTCTACTTTCAGATGCAACAGAAATTTTGCGGATTGGTCAATCCGTTCGCGAGATATGGCAGTTTGGAGGTAAGAAACGCTTGAGAAACTCAAAATTTTCGCAGTTCTGATGCTCGAAACGAATTACTAGGGCGGCCTAGGGGAAAAGTACGCATACCGTTGTAGTCGGGCGAGTTTCTGCTTTCAGATGCATCAGAAATTTTGCGGATTGGTCAATCCGTTCGCGAGATGTGGCAGTTTGTAGGTAAGAAACGCTTGAGAAACTCAAAATTTTCGCATTTCTGATGCTCGAAACGAATAACTATAACGCACAAGGGGAAAAGTACGCATACAGTTGTAATCGGGCGAGTTTCTACTTTCAGATGCAACAGAAATTTTGCGGATTGGTCAATCCGTTCGCGAGGTATGGCAGTTTGGAGGTAAGAAACGCTTGAGAAACTTAAAATTTTCACAGTTCTGATGCTCGAAACGAATAACCAGAACGGCCTAGGGGAAAAGTACGCATACCGTTGTAATCGGGCGAGTTTCTGCTTTCAGATGCATCAGAAATTTTGCGGATTGGTCAATCCGTTCGCGAGATGTGGCAGTTTGTAGGTAAGAAACGCTTGAGAAACTCAAAATTTTCGCATTTCTGATGCTCGAAACGAATAACTATAACGGACTAGGGGAAAAGTACGCATACAGTTGTAATCGGGCGGGATTCTACTCTCAGATGCAACAGAAATTTTGCGGATTGGTCAATCTGTTCGCGAGATATGGCAGTTTGGAGGTAAGAAACGCTTGAGAAACTCAAAATTTTCGCAGTTCTGATGCTCGAAACGAATAACCAGAACGGTCTAGGGGAAAAGTACGCACACAGATGTAATCGGGCGAGTTTCTACTTTCAGATGCAACAGAAATTTTGCGGATTGGTCAATTCGTTCGCGAGATATGGCAGTTTGGAGGTAAGCAACGCTTGAGGAACTCAAAATTTTCGCAGTTCTGTTGCTCGAAACGAATAACCAGAACGGTCTAGGGGAAAAGTACGCACACAGATGTAGTCGGGCGAGTTTCTACTTTCAGATGCAACAGAAATTTTGCGGATTGGTCAATCCGTTCGCGAGATATGGCAGTTTGGAGGTAAGAAACGCTTGAGAAACTCAAAATTTTCGCAGTTCTGATGCTCGAAACGAATAACCAGAACGGTCTAGGGGAAAAGTACGCACACAGATGTAATCGGGCGAGTTTCTACTTTCAGATGCAACAGAAATTTTGCGGATTGGTCAATTCGTTCGCGAGATATGGCAGTTTGGAGGTAAGAAACGCTTGAGAAACTAAAAATTTTCGCAGTTCTGATGCTCGAAACGAATAACTATAACGCACTAGGGGAAAAGTACGCATACAGTTGTAATCGGGCGAGTTTCTACTTTCAGATGCAACAGAAATTTTGTGGATTGGTCAATCCGTTCGCGAGGTATGGCAGTTTGGAGGTAAGAAACGCTTGAGAAACTTAAAATTTTCACAGTTCTGATGCTCGAATCGAATAACCAGAACGGCCTAGGGGAAAAGTACGCATACCGTTGTAATGGGGCGAGTCTCTACTTGCAGATGCAACAGAAATTTTGCGGATTGGTCAATCCGTTCGCGAGATATGGCAGTTTGGAGGTAAGAAACGCTTGAGAAACTCAAAATTTTCGCAGTTCTGATGCTCGAAACGAATTACTAGGGCGGCCTAGGGGAAAAGTACGCATACCGTTGTAATCGGGCGGGTTTCTACTCTCAGATGCAACAGAAATTTTGCGGATTGGTCAATCCGTTCGCGAGATATGGCAGTTTGAAGGTAAGAAACGCTTGAGAAACTCAAAATTTTCGCAGTTCTGATGCTCGAAACGAACAACTAGAACGGCCTAGGGGAAAATTACGCATAGTGTTGTAATCGGGCGAGTTTCTACTTTCAGATGCAACAGAAATTTTGCGGATTGGTCAATCCGTTCGCGAGATATGGCAGTTTGGAGGTAAGAAACGCTTGAGAAACTCAAAATTTTCGCAGTTCTGATGGTCGAAACGAATAACCAGAACGGTCTAGGGGAAAAGTACGCACACAGATGTAATCGGGCGAGTTTCTACTTTCAGATGCAACAGAAATTTTGCGGATTGGTCAATTCGTTCGCGAGATATGGCAGTTTGGAAGTAAGAAACGCTTGAGAAACTAAAAATTTTTGCAGTTCTGATGCTCGAAACGAATAACTATAACGCACTAGGGGAAAAGTACGCATACAGTTGTAATCGGGCGAGTTTCTACTTTCAGATGCAACAGAAATTTTGCGGATTGGTCAATCCGTTCGCGAGGTATGGCAGTTTGGAGGTAAGAAACGCTTGAGAAACTCAAACTTTTCACAGTTCTGATGCTCGAAACGAATAACCAGAACGGCCTAGGGGAAAAGTACGAATACCGTTGTAATCGGGCGAGTTTCTACTTTCAGATGCAACAGAAATTTTGCGGATTGGTCAATCCGTTCGCGAGATATGGCAGTTTGGAGGTAAGCAACGCTTGAGGAACTCAAAATTTTCGCAGTTCTGTTGCTCGAAACGAATAACCAGAACGGTCTAGGGGAAAAGTACGCACACAGATGTAGTCGGGCGAGTTTCTACTTTCAGATGCAACAGAAATTTTGCGGATTGGTCAATCCGTTCGCGAGATATGGCAGTTTGGAGGTAAGAAACGCTTGAGAAACTCAAAATTTTCGCAGTTCTGATGTTCGAAACGAATAACCAGAACGGTCTAAGGGAAAAGTACGCACACAGATGTAATCGGGCGAGTTTCTACTTTCAGATGCAACAGAAATTTTGTGGATTGGTCAATCCGTTCGCGAGGTATGGCAGTTTGGAGGTAAGAAACGCTTGAGAAACTTAAAATTTTCACAGTTCTGATGCTCGAAACGAATAACCAGAACGGCCTAGGGGAAAAGTACGCATACCGTTGTAATCGGGCGAGTCTCTACTTGCAGATGCAACAGAAATTTTGCGGATTGGTGAATCCGTTCTCGAGATATGGCAGTTTGGATGTAAGAAACGCTTGAGAAACTCAAAATTTTCGCAGTTCTGATGCTCGAAACGAATTACTAGGGCGGCCTAGGGGAAAAGTACGCATACCGTTGTAGTCGGGCGAGTTTCTGCTTTCAGATGCATCAGAAATTTTGCGGATTGGTCAATCCGTTCGCGAGATGTGGCAGTTTGTAGGTAAGAAACGCTTGAGAAACTCAAAATTTTCGCATTTCTGATGCTCGAAACGAATAACTATAACGGACTAGGGGAATAGTACGCATACAGTTGTAATCGGGCGGGTTTCTACTCTCAGATGCAACAGAAATTTTGCGGATTGGTCAATCCGTTCGCGAGATGTGGCAGTTTGTAGGTAAGAAACGCTTGAGAAACTCAAAATTTTCGCATTTCTGATGCTCGAAACGAATAACTATAACGGACTAGGGGAAAAGTACGAATACAGTTGTAATCGGGCGGGTTTCTACTCTCAGATGCAACAGAAATTTTGCGGATTGGTCAATCCGTTCGCGAGATATGGCAGTTTGGAGGTAAGAAACGCTTGAGAAACTCAAAATTTTCGCAGTTCTGATGCTCGAAACGAATTACTAGGGCGGCCTAGGGGAAAAGTACGCATACCGTTGTAGTCGGGCGAGTTTCTGCTTTCAGATGCATCAGAAATTTTGCGGATTGGTCAATCCGTTCGCGAGATGTGGCAGTTTGTAGGTAAGAAACGCTTGAGAAACTCAAAATTTTCGCATTTCTGATGCTCGAAACGAATAACTATAACGGACTAGGGGAAAAGTACGAATACAGTTGTAATCGGGCGGGTTTCTACTCTCAGATGCAACAGAAATTTTGCGGATTGGTCAATCCGTTCGCGAGATATGGCAGTTTGGAGGTAAGAAACGCTTGAGAAACTCAAAATTTTCGCAGTTCTGATGCTCGAAACGAATTACTAGGGCGGCCTAGGGGAAAAGTACGCATACCGTTATAGTCGGGCGAGTTTCTGCTTTCAGATGCATCAGAAATTTTGCGGATTGGTCAATCCGTTCGCGAGATGTGGCAGTTTGTAGGTAAGAAACGCTTGAGAAACTCAAAATTTTCGCATTTCTGATGCTCGAAACGAATAACTATAACGGACTAGGGGAAAAGTACGCATACAGTTGTAATCGGGCGGGTTTCTACTCTCAGATGCAACAGAAATTTTGCGGATTGGTCAATCCATTCGCGAGATATGGCAGTTTGAAGGTAAGAAACGCTTGAGAAACCCAAAATTTTCGCAGTTCTGATGCTCGAAACGAATAACCAGAACGGTCTAGGGGAAAAGTACGCACACAGATGTAATCGGGCGAGTTTCTACTTTCAGATGCAACAGAAATTTTGCGGATTGGTCAATTCGTTCGCGAGATATGGCAGTTTGGAGGTAAGAAACGCTTGAGAAACTAAAAATTTTCGCATTTCTGATGCTCGAAACGAATAACTATAACGCACTAGGGGAAAAGTACGCATACAGTTGTAATCGGGCGAGTTTCTACTTTCAGATGCAACAGAAATTTTGCGGATTGGTCAATCCGTTCGCGAGGTATGGCAGTTTGGAGGTAAGAAACGCTTGAGAAATTCAAAATTTTCACAGTTCTGATGCTCGAAACGAATAACCAGAACGGCCTAGGGGAAAAGTACGCATACCGTTGTAATCGGGCGAGTCTCTACTTTCAGATGCAACAGAAATTTTGCGGATTGGTCAATCCGTTCGCGAGATATGGCAGTTTGGAGGTAAGAAACGCTTGAGAAACTCAAAATTTTCGCAGTTCTGATGCTCGAAACGAATTACTAGGGCGGCCTAGGGGAAAAGTACGCATACCGTTGTAATCGGGCGAGTTTCTGCTTTCAAATGCATCAGAAATTTTGCGGATTGGTCAATCCGTTCGCGAGATGTGGCAGTTTGTAGGTAAGAAACGCTTGAGAAACTCAAAATTTTCGCATTTCTGATGCTCGAAACGAATAACTATAACGGACTAGGGGAATAGTACGCATACAGTTGTAATCGGGCGGGTTTCTACTCTCAGATGCAACAGAAATTTTGCGGATTGGTCAATCCGTTCGCGAGATATGGCAGTTTGGAGGTAAGAAACGCTTGAGAAACTCAAAATTTTCGCAGTTCTGATGCTCGAAACGAACAACTAGAACGGCCTAGGGGAAAATTACGCACACAGATGTAATCGGGCGAGTTTCTACTTTCAGATGCAACAGAAATTTTGCGGATTGGTCAATTCGTTCGCGAGATATGGCAGTTTGGAGGTAAGAAACGCTTGAGAAACTAAAAATTTTCGCAGTTCTGATGCTCGAAACGAATAACTATAACGCACTAGGGGAAAAGTACGCATACAGTTGTAATCGGGCGAGTTTCTACTTTCAGATGCAACAGAAATTTTGCGGATTGGTCAATCCGTTCGCGAGGTATGGCAGTTTGTAGGTAAGAAACGCTTGAGAAACTCAAAATTTTCGCATTTCTGATGCTCGAAACGAATAACTATAACGGACTAGGGGAATAGTACGCATACAGTTGTAATCGGGCGGGTTTCTACTCTCAGATGCAACAGAAATTTTGCGGATTGGTCAATCCGTTCGCGAGATATGGCAGTTTGGAGGTAAGAAACGCTTGAGAAACTCAAAATTTTCGCAGTTCTGATGCTCGAAACGAACAACTAGAACGGCCTAGGGGAAAATTACGCATAGTGTTGTAATCGGGCGAGTTTCTACTTTCAGATGCAACAGAAATTTTGCGGATTGGTCAATCCGTTCGCGAGATATGGCAGTTTGGAGGTAAGAAACGCTTGAGAAACCCAAAATTTTCGCAGTTCTGATGCTCGAAACGAATAACCAGAACGGTCTAGGGGAAAAGTACGCACACAGATGTAATCGGGCGAGTTTCTACTTTCAGATGCAACAGAAATTTTGCGGATTGGTCAATTCGTTCGCGAGATATGGCAGTTTGGAGGTAAGAAACGCTTGAGAAACTAAAAATTTTCGCAGTTCTGATGCTCGAAACGAATAACTATAACGCACTAGGGGAAAAGTACGCATACAGTTGTAATCGGGCGAGTTTCTACTTTCAGATGCAACAGAAATTTTGCGGATTGGTCAATCCGTTCGCGAGGTATGGCAGTTTGGAGGTAAGAAACGCTTGAGAAACTTAAAATTTTCACAGTTCTGATGCTCGAAACGAATAACCAGAACGGCCTAGGGGAAAAGTACGCATACCGTTGTAATCGGGCGAGTTTCTACTTTCAGATGCAACAGAAATTTTGCGGATTGGTCAATCCGTTCGCGAGATATGGCAGTTTGGAGGTAAGAAACGCTTGAGAAACTCAAAATTTTCGCAGTTCTGATGCTCGAAACGAATTACTAGGGCGGCCTAGGGGAAAAGTACGCATACCGTTGTAATCGGGCGAGTTTCTGCTTTCAGATGCATCAGAAATTTTGCGGATTGGTCAATCCGTTCGCGAGATGTGGCAGTTTGTAGGTAAGAAACGCTTGAGAAACCCAAAATTTTCGCATTTCTGATGCTCGAAACGAATAACTATAACGGACTAGGGGAAAAGTACGCATACAGTTGTAATCGGGCGAGTCTCTACTATCAGATGCAACAGAAATTTTGCGGATTGGTCAATCCGTTCGCGAGATATGGCAGTTTGGAGGTAAGAAACGCTTGAGAAACTCAAAATTTTCGCAGTTCTGATGCTCGAAACGAATTACTAGGGCGGCCTAGGGGAAAAGTACGCACACCGTTGTAATCGGGCGAGTTTCTGCTTTCAGATGCATCAGAAATTTTGCGGATTGGTCAATCCGTTCGCGAGATGTGGCAGTTTGGAGGTAAGAAACGCTTGAGAAACTCCAAATTTTCGCAGTTCTGATGCTCGAAACGAATAACTAGAACGGACTGGGGGAAAAGTACGCATACAGTTGTAATCGGGCGTGTTTCTACTTTCAGATGCAACAGAAATTTTGCGGATTGGTCAATCCGTTCGCGAGATATGGCAGTTTGGATGTAAGAAACGCTTGAGAAACTCAAAATTTTCGCTGTTCTGATGCTCGAAACGAACAACTAGAACGGCCTAGGGGAAAAGTACGCATAGTGTTGTAATCGGGCGAGTTTCTACTTTCAGATGCAACAGAAATTTTGCGGATTGGTCAATCCGTTCGCGAGGTATGGCAGTTTGGAGGTAAGAAACGCTTGAGAAACTCAAAATTTTCACAGTTCTGATGCTCGAAACGAATAACCAGAACGGCCTAGGGGAAAAGTACGCATACCGTTGTAATCGGGCGAGTCTCTACTTGCAGATGCAACAGAAATTTTGCGGATTGGTCAATCCGTTCGCGAGATATGGCAGTTTGGAGGTAAGAAACGCTTGAGAAACTCAAAATTTTCGCAGTTCTGATGCTCGAAACGAATTACTAGGGCGGCCTAGGGGAAAAGTACGCATACCGTTGTAATCGGGCGGGCTTCTGCTTTCAGATGCATCAGAAATTTTGCGGATTGGTCAATCCGTTCGCGAGATGTGGCAGTTTGTAGGTAAGAAACGCTTGAGAAACTCAAAATTTTCGCATTTCTGATGCTCGAAACGAATAACTATAACGGACTAGGGGAAAAGTACGCATACAGTTGTAATCGGGCGGGTTTCTACTCTCAGATGCAACAGAAATTTTGCGGATTGGTCAATCCGTTCGCGAAATATTGCAGTTTGAAGGTAAGAAACGCTTGAGAAACTCAAAATTTTCGCAGTTCTGATGCTCGAAACGAACAACTAGAACGGCCTAGGGGAAAATTACGCATAGTGTTGTAATCGGGCGAGTTTCTACTTTCAGATGCAACAGAAATTTTGCGGATTGGTCAATCCGTTCGCGAGATATGGCAGTTTGGAGGTAAGAAACGCTTGAGAAACTCAAAATTTTCGCAGTTCTGATGCTCGAAACGAATAACCACAACGGTCTAGGGGAAAAGTACGCACACAGATGTAATCGGGCGAGTTTCTACTTTCAGATGCAACAGAAATTTTGCGGATTGGTCAATTCGTTCGCGAGATATGGCAGTTTGGAGGTAAGAAACGCTTGAGAAACTAAAAATTTTCGCAGTTCTGATGCTCGAAACGAATAACTATAACGCACTAGGGGAAAAGTACGCATACAGTTGTAATCGGGCGAGTTTCTACTTACAGATGCAACAGAAATTTTGCGGATTGGTCAATCCGTTCGCGAGGTATGGCAGTTTGGAGGTAAGAAACGCTTGAGAAACTTAAAATTTTCACAGTTCTGATGCTCGAAACGAATAACCAGAACGGCCTAGGGGAAAAGTACGCATACCGTTGTAATCGGGCGAGTCTCTACTTGCAGATGCAACAGAAATTTTGCGGATTGGTCAATCCGTTCGCGAGATATGGCAGTTTGGAGGTAAGAAACGCTTGAGAAACTCAAAATTTTCGCAGTTCTGATGCTCGAAACGAATTACTAGGGCGGCCTAGGGGAAAAGTACGCATACCGTTGTAATCGGGCGAGTTTCTGCTTTCAGATGCATCAGAAATTTTGCGGATTGGTCAATCCGTTCGCGAGATGTGGCAGTTTGTAGGTAAGAAACGCTTGAGAAACTCAAAATTTTCGCATTTCTGATGCTCGAAACGAATAACTATAACGGACTAGGGGAAAAGTACGCATACAGTTGTAATCGGGCGGGATTCTACTCTCAGATGCAACAGAAATTTTGCGGATTGGTCAATCCGTTCGCGAGATATGGCAGTTTGGAGGTAAGAAACGCTTGAGAAACTCAAAATTTTCGCATTTCTGATGCTCGAAACGAATAACTATAACGGACTAGGGGAAAAGTACGCATACAGTTGTAATCGGGCGAGTCTCTACTTTCAGATGCAACAGAAATTTTGCGGATTGGTCAATCCGTTCGCGAGATGTGGCAGTTTGGAGGTAAGAAACGCTTGAGAAACTCCAAATTTTCGCAGTTCTGATGCTCGAAACGAATAACTAGAACGGCCTAGGGGAAAAGTACGCATAGTGTTGTAATCGGGCGAGTTTCTACTTTCAGATGCAACAGAAATTTTGCGGATTGGTCAATCCGTTCGCGAGGTATGGCAGTTTGGAGGTAAGAAACGCTTGAGAAACTCAAAATTTTCACAGTTCTGATGCTCGAAACGAATAACCAGAACGGCCTAGGGGAAAAGTACGCATACCGTTGTAATCGGGCGAGTCTCTACTTTCAGATGCAACAGAAATTTTGCGGATTGGTCAATCCGTTCGCGAGATATGGCAGTTTGGAGGTAAGAAACGCTTGAGAAACTCAAAATTTTCACAGTTCTGATGCTCGAAACGAATAACCAGAACGGCCTAGGGGAAAAGTACGCATAATGTTGTAATCGGGCGAGTTTCTACTTTCAGATGCAACAGAAATTTTGCGGATTGGTCAATCCGTTCGCGAGATATGGCAGTTTGGAGGTAAGAAACGCTTGAGAAACTCAAAATTTTCGCAGTTCTGATGCTCGAAACGAATAACTAGAACGGACTGGGGGAAAAGTACGCATACATTTGTAATCGGGCGAGTTTCTACTTTCAGATGCAACAGAAATTTTGCGGATTGGTCAATCCGTTCGCGAGATATGGCAGTTTGGAGGTAAGAAACGCTTGAGAAACTCAAAATTTTCGCAGTTCTGATGGTCGAAACGAATAACCAGAACGGTCTAGGGGAAAAGTACGCACACAGATGTAATCGGGCGAGTTTCTACTTTCAGATGCAACAGAAATTTTGCGGATTGGTCAATTCGTTCGCGAGATATGGCAGTTTGGATGTAAGAAACGCTTGAGAAACTAAAAATTTTTGCAGTTCTGATGCTCGAAACGAATAACTATAACGCACTAGGGGAAAAGTACGCATACAGTTGTAATCGGGCGAGTTTCTACTTTCAGATGCAACAGAAATTTTGCGGATTGGTCAATCCGTTCGCGAGGTATGGCAGTTTGGAGGTAAGAAACGCTTGAGAAACTCAAAATTTTCACAGTTCTGATGCTCGAAACGAATAACCAGAACGGCCTAGGGGAAAAGTACGCATACCGTTGTAATCGGGCGAGTCTCTACTTTCAGATGCAACAGAAATTTTGCGGATTGGTCAATCCGTTCGCGAGATATGGCAGTTTGGAGGTAAGAAACGCTTGAGAAACTCAAAATTTTCGCAGTTCTGGTGCTCGAAACGAATTACTAGGGCGGCCTAGGGGAAAAGTACGCATACCGTTGTAATCGGGCGAGTTTCTGCTTTCAAATGCATCAGAAATTTTGCGGATTGGTCAATCCGTTCGCGAGATGTGGCAGTTTGTAGGTAAGAAACGCTTGAGAAACTCAAAATTTTCGCACTTCTGATGCTCGAAACGAATAACTATAACGGACTAGGGGAATAGTACGCATACAGTTGTAATCGGGCGGGTTTCTACTCTCAGATGCAACAGAAATTTTGCGGATTGGTCAATCCGTTCGCGAGATATGGCAGTTTGGAGGTAAGAAACGCTTGAGAAACTCAAAATTTTCGCAGTTCTGATGCTCGAAACGAACAACTAGAACGGCCTAGGGGAAAATTACGCATAGTGTTGTAATCGGGCGAGTTTCTACTTTCAGATGCAACAGAAATTTTGCGGATTGGTCAATCCGTTCGCGAGATATGGCAGTTTGGAGGTAAGAAACGCTTGAGAAACCCAAAATTTTCGCAGTTCTGATGCTCGAAACGAATAACCAGAACGGTCTAGGGGAAAAGTACGCACACAGATGTAATCGGGCGAGTTTCTACTTTCAGATGCAACAGAAATTTTGCGGATTGGTCAATTCGTTCGCGAGATATGGCAGTTTGGAGGTAAGAAACGCTTGAGAAACTAAAAATTTTCGCAGTTCTGATGCTCGAAACGAATAACTATAACGCACTAGGGGAAAAGTACGCATACAGTTGTAATCGGGCGAGTTTCTACTTTCAGATGCAACAGAAATTTTGCGGATTGGTCAATCCGTTCGGGAGGTATGGCAGTTTGGAGGTAAGAAACGCTTGAGAAACTCAAAATTTTCACAGTTCTGATGCTCGAAACGAATAACCAGAACGGCCTAGGGGAAAAGTACGCATACCGTTGTAATCGGGCGAGTCTCTACTTTCAGATGCAACAGAAATTTTGCGGATTGGTAAATCCGTTGGCGAGATATGGCAGTTTGGAGGTAAGAAACGCTTGAGAAACTCCAAATTTTCGCAGTTCTGATGCTCGAAACGAATTACGAGGGCGGCCTAGGGGAAAAGTACGCATACCGTTGTAATCGGGCGAGTTTCTGCTTTCAGATGCATCAGAAATTTTGCGGATTGGTCAATCCGTTCGCGAGATGTGGCAGTTTGTAGGTAAGAAACGCTTGAGAAACTCAAAATTTTCGCAGTTCTGATGCTCGACAAGCACAACTAGAACGGCCTAGGGGAAAAGTACGCATACCGTTGTAATCGGGCGAGTTTCTACTTTTACATGCAACAGAAATTTTGCGGATTGGTCAATCCGTTCGCGAGGTATGGCAGTTTGGAGGTAAGAAACGCTTGAGAAATTCAAAATTTTCACAGTTCTGATGCTCGAAACGAATAACCAGAACGGCCTAGGGGAAAAGTACGCATACCGTTGTAATCGGGCGAGTCTCTACTTTCAGATGCAACAGAAATTTTGCGGATTGGTCAATCCGTTCGCGAGATATGGCAGTTTGGAGGTAAGAAACGCTTGAGAAACTCCAAATTTTCGCAGTTCTGATGCTCGAAACGAATTACGAGGGCGGCCTAGGGGAAAAGTACGCATACCGTTGTAATCGGGCGAGTTTCTGCTTTCAGATGCATCAGAAATTTTGCGGATTGGTCAATCCGTTCGCGAGATGTGGCAGTTTGTAGGTAAGAAACGCTTGAGAAACTAAAAATTTTCGCAGTTCTGATGCTCGAGACGAATAACTACAACGGACTAGAGAAAAGTACGCATACAGTTGTAATCGGGCGGGTTTCTACTCTCAGATGCAACAGAAATTTTGCGGATTGGTCAATCCGTTCGCGAGATATGGCAGTTTGGAGGTAAGAAACGCTTGAGAAACTAAAAATTTTCGCAGTTCTGATGCTCGAAACGAATTACTAGGGCGGCCTAGGGGAAAAGTACGCATACCGTTGTAATCGGGCGAGTTTCTGCTTTCAGATGCATCAGAAATTTTGCGGATTGGTCAATCCGTTCGCGAGATGTGGCAGTTTGTATGTAAGAAACGCTTGAGAAGCTCAAAATTTTCGCAGTTCTGACGCTCGTAACGAATAACTAGAACGGCCTAGGGGAAAAGTACGCATACCGTTGTAATCGGGCGAGTTTCTACTTTCAGATGCAACAGAAATTTTGCGGATTGGTCAATCCGTTCGCGAGATATGGCAGTTTGGAGGTAAGCAACGCTTGAGAAACTCAAAATTTTCGCAGTTCTGTTGCTCGAAACGAATAACTAGAACGGCCTAGGGGAAAAGTACGCATACAGTTGTAATCGGGCGAGTTTCTACTTTCAGATGCAACAGAAATTTTGCGGATTGGTCAATCCGTTGGCGAGATATGGCAGTTTGGAGGTAAGAAACGCTTGAGGAACTCAAAATTTTCGCAGTTCTGATGCTCGACAAGCACAACTAGAACGGCCCAGGGGAAAAGTACGCATACCGTTGTAATCGGGCGAGTTTCTACTTTCAGATGCAACAGAAATTTTGCGGATTGGTCAATTCGTTCGCGAGATATGGCAATTTGGAGGTAAGAAACGCTTGAGAAACTAAAAATTTTCGCAGTTCTGATGCTCGAAACGAATAACTATAACGCACTAGGGGAAAAGTACGCATACAGTTGTAATCGGGCGAGTTTGTACTTTCAGATGCAACAGAAATTTTGCGGATTGGTCAATCCGTTCGCGAGATATGGCAGTTTGGAGGTAAGAAACGCTTGAGAAACTAAAAATTTTCGCAGTTCTGATGCTCGAAACGAATAACTATAACGCACTAGGGGAAAAGTACGCATACAGTTGTAATCGGGCGAGTTTGTACTTTCAGATGCAACAGAAATTTTGCGGATTGGTCAATCCGTTCGCGAGATATGGCAGTTTGGAGGTAAGAAACGCTTGAGAAACTCAAAATTTTCGCAGTTCTGATGCTCGAAACGAACAACTAGAACGGCCTAGGGGAAAAGTACGCATACACATGTAATCGGGCGAGTTTCTACTTTCAGATGCAACAGAAATTTTGCGGATTGGTCAATCCGTTGGCGAGATATGGCAGTTTGGAGGTAAGAAACGCTTGAGGAACTCAAAATTTTCGCAGTTCTGATGCTCGACAAGCACAACTAGAACGGCCCAGGGGAAAAGTACGCATACCGTTGTAATCGGGCGAGTTTCTACTTTCAGATGCAACAGAAATTTTGCGGATTGGTCAATTCGTTCGCGAGATATGGCAATTTGGAGGTAAGAAACGCTTGAGAAACTAAAAATTTTCGCAGTTCTGATGCTCGAAACGAATAACTATAACGCACTAGGGGAAAAGTACGCATACAGTTGTAATCGGGCGAGTTTGTACTTTCAGATGCAACAGAAATTTTGCGGATTGCTCAATCCGTTCGCGAGATATGGCAGTTTGGAGGTAAGAAACGCTTGAGAAACTCAAAATTTTCGCAGTTCTGATGCTCGAAACGAACAACTAGAACGGCCTAGGGGAAAAGTACGCATACAGTTGTAATCGGGCGAGTTTGTACTTTCAGATGCAACAGAAATTTTGCGGATTGGTCAATCCGTTCGCGAGATATGGCAGTTTGGAGGTAAGAAACGCTTGAGAAACTCAAAATTTTCGCAGTTCTGATGCTCGAAACGAACAACTAGAACGGCCTAGGGGAAAAGTACGCATACACATGTAATCGGGCGAGTTTCTACTTTCAGATGCAACAGAAATTTTGCGGATTGGTCAATCCGTTGGCGAGATATGGCAGTTTGGAGGTAAGAAACGCTTGAGGAACTCAAAATTTTCGCAGTTCTGATGCTCGACAAGCACAACTAGAACGGCCCAGGGGAAAAGTACGCATACCGTTGTAATCGGGCGAGTTTCTACTTTCAGATGCAACAGAAATTTTGCGGATTGGTCAATTCGTTCGCGAGATATGGCAATTTGGAGGTAAGAAACGCTTGAGAAACTAAAAATTTTCGCAGTTCTGATGCTCGAAACGAATAACTATAACGCACTAGGGGAAAAGTACGCATACAGTTGTAATCGGGCGAGTTTGTACTTTCAGATGCAACAGAAATTTTGCGGATTGGTCAATCCGTTCGCGAGATATGGCAGTTTGGAGGTAAGAAACGCTTGAGAAACTCAAAATTTTCGCAGTTCTGATGCTCGAAACGAACAACTAGAACGGCCTAGGGGAAAAGTACGCATACACATGTAATCGGGCGAGTTTCTACTTTCAGATGCAACAGAAATTTTGCGGATTGGTCAATCCGTTCGCGAGATATGGCAGTTTGGAGGTAAGAAGCGCTTGAGAAACTAAAAATTTTCGCAGTTCTGATGCTCGAAACGAATAACTATAACGCACTAGGGGAAAAGTACGCATACAGTTGTAATCGGGCGAGTTTGTACTTTCAGATGCAACAGAAATTTTGCGGATTGGTCAATCCGTTCGCGAGATATGGCAGTTTGGAGGTAAGAAACGCTTGAGAAACTCAAAATTTTCGCAGTTCTGATGCTCGAAACGAACAACTAGAACGGCCTAGGGGAAAAGTACGCATACACATGTAATCGGGCGAGTTTCTACTTTCAGATGCAACAGAAATTTTGCGGATTGGTCAATTCGTTCGCGAGATATGGCAGTTTGGAGGTAAGAAACGCTTGAGAAACTAAAAATTTTCGCAGTTCTGATGCTCGAAACGAATAACTATAACGCACTAGGGGAAAAGTACGCATACAGTTGTAATCGGGCGAGTTTCTACTTTCAGATGCAACAGAAATTTTGCGGATTGGTCAATCCGTTCGCGAGATATGGCAGTTTGGAGGTAAGAAACGCTTGAGAAACTCAAAATTTTCGCAGTTCTGATGCTCGAAACGACAACTAGAACGGCCTAGGGGAAAAGTACGCATAGTGTTGTAATCGGGCGAGTTTCTACTTTCAGATGCAACAGAAATTTTGCGGATTGGTCAATCCGTTCGCGAGATATGGCAGTTTGGAGGTAAGAAGCGCTTGAGAAACTCAAAATTTTCGCAGTTCTGATGCTCGAAACGAATAACTAGAACGGACTGGGGGAAAAGTACGCATACAGTTGTAATCGGGCGAGTTTCTACTTTCAGATGCAACAGAAATTTTGCGGATTGGTCAATCCGTTCGCGAGATATGGCAGTTTGGAGGTAAGCAACGCTTGAGAAACTCAAAATTTTCGCAGTTCTGTTGCTCGAAACGAATAACTAGAACGGCCTAGGGGAAAAGTACGCATACAGTTGTAATCGGGCGAGTTTCTACTTTCAGATGCAACAGAAATTTTGCGGATTGGTCAATCCGTTGGCGAGATATGGCAGTTTGGAGGTAAGAAACGCTTGAGGAACTCAAAATTTTCGCAGTTCTGATGCTCGACAAGCACAACTAGAACGGCCCAGGGGAAAAGTACGCATACCGTTGTAATCGGGCGAGTTTCTACTTTCAGATGCAACAGAAATTTTGCGGATTGGTCAATTCGTTCGCGAGATATGGCAATTTGGAGGTAAGAAACGCTTGAGAAACTAAAAATTTTCGCAGTTCTGATGCTCGAAACGAATAACTATAACGCACTAGGGGAAAAGTACGCATACAGTTGTAATCGGGCGAGTTTGTACTTTCAGATGCAACAGAAATTTTGCGGATTGGTCAATCCGTTCGCGAGATATGGCAGTTTGGAGGTAAGAAACGCTTGAGAAACTAAAAATTTTCGCAGTTCTGATGCTCGAAACGAATAACTATAACGCACTAGGGGAAAAGTACGCATACAGTTGTAATCGGGCGAGTTTGTACTTTCAGATGCAACAGAAATTTTGCGGATTGGTCAATCCGTTCGCGAGATATGGCAGTTTGGAGGTAAGAAACGCTTGAGAAACTCAAAATTTTCGCAGTTCTGATGCTCGAAACGAACAACTAGAACGGCCTAGGGGAAAAGTACGCATACACATGTAATCGGGCGAGTTTCTACTTTCAGATGCAACAGAAATTTTGCGGATTGGTCAATCCGTTGGCGAGATATGGCAGTTTGGAGGTAAGAAACGCTTGAGGAACTCAAAATTTTCGCAGTTCTGATGCTCGACAAGCACAACTAGAACGGCCCAGGGGAAAAGTACGCATACCGTTGTAATCGGGCGAGTTTCTACTTTCAGATGCAACAGAAATTTTGCGGATTGGTCAATTCGTTCGCGAGATATGGCAATTTGGAGGTAAGAAACGCTTGAGAAACTAAAAATTTTCGCAGTTCTGATGCTCGAAACGAATAACTATAACGCACTAGGGGAAAAGTACGCATACAGTTGTAATCGGGCGAGTTTGTACTTTCAGATGCAACAGAAATTTTGCGGATTGGTCAATCCGTTCGCGAGATATGGCAGTTTGGAGGTAAGAAACGCTTGAGAAACTCAAAATTTTCGCAGTTCTGATGCTCGAAACGAACAACTAGAACGGCCTAGGGGAAAAGTACGCATACAGTTGTAATCGGGCGAGTTTGTACTTTCAGATGCAACAGAAATTTTGCGGATTGGTCAATCCGTTCGCGAGATATGGCAGTTTGGAGGTAAGAAACGCTTGAGAAACTCAAAATTTTCGCAGTTCTGATGCTCGAAACGAACAACTAGAACGGCCTAGGGGAAAAGTACGCATACACATGTAATCGGGCGAGTTTCTACTTTCAGATGCAACAGAAATTTTGCGGATTGGTCAATCCGTTGGCGAGATATGGCAGTTTGGAGGTAAGAAACGCTTGAGGAACTCAAAATTTTCGCAGTTCTGATGCTCGACAAGCACAACTAGAACGGCCCAGGGGAAAAGTACGCATACCGTTGTAATCGGGCGAGTTTCTACTTTCAGATGCAACAGAAATTTTGCGGATTGGTCAATTCGTTCGCGAGATATGGCAATTTGGAGGTAAGAAACGCTTGAGAAACTAAAAATTTTCGCAGTTCTGATGCTCGAAACGAATAACTATAACGCACTAGGGGAAAAGTACGCATACAGTTGTAATCGGGCGAGTTTGTACTTTCAGATGCAACAGAAATTTTGCGGATTGGTCAATCCGTTCGCGAGATATGGCAGTTTGGAGGTAAGAAACGCTTGAGAAACTCAAAATTTTCGCAGTTCTGATGCTCGAAACGAACAACTAGAACGGCCTAGGGGAAAAGTACGCATACACATGTAATCGGGCGAGTTTCTACTTTCAGATGCAACAGAAATTTTGCGGATTGGTCAATCCGTTCGCGAGATATGGCAGTTTGGAGGTAAGAAGCGCTTGAGAAACTAAAAATTTTCGCAGTTCTGATGCTCGAAACGAATAACTATAACGCACTAGGGGAAAAGTACGCATACAGTTGTAATCGGGCGAGTTTGTACTTTCAGATGCAACAGAAATTTTGCGGATTGGTCAATCCGTTCGCGAGATATGGCAGTTTGGAGGTAAGAAACGCTTGAGAAACTCAAAATTTTCGCAGTTCTGATGCTCGAAACGAACAACTAGAACGGCCTAGGGGAAAAGTACGCATACACATGTAATCGGGCGAGTTTCTACTTTCAGATGCAACAGAAATTTTGCGGATTGGTCAATTCGTTCGCGAGATATGGCAGTTTGGAGGTAAGAAACGCTTGAGAAACTAAAAATTTTCGCAGTTCTGATGCTCGAAACGAATAACTATAACGCACTAGGGGAAAAGTACGCATACAGTTGTAATCGGGCGAGTTTCTACTTTCAGATGCAACAGAAATTTTGCGGATTGGTCAATCCGTTCGCGAGATATGGCAGTTTGGAGGTAAGAAACGCTTGAGAAACTCAAAATTTTCGCAGTTCTGATGCTCGAAACGACAACTAGAACGGCCTAGGGGAAAAGTACGCATAGTGTTGTAATCGGGCGAGTTTCTACTTTCAGATGCAACAGAAATTTTGCGGATTGGTCAATCCGTTCGCGAGATATGGCAGTTTGGAGGTAAGAAGCGCTTGAGAAACTCAAAATTTTCGCAGTTCTGATGCTCGAAACGAATAACTAGAACGGACTGGGGGAAAAGTACGCATACAGTTGTAATCGGGCGAGTTTCTACTTTCAGATGCAACAGAAATTTTGCGGATTGGTCAATCCGTTCGCGAGATATGGCAGTTTGGAGGTAAGCAACGCTTGAGAAACTCAAAATTTTCGCAGTTCTGTTGCTCGAAACGAATAACTAGAACGGCCTAGGGGAAAAGTACGCATACAGTTGTAATCGGGCGAGTTTCTACTTTCAGATGCAACAGAAATTTTGCGGATTGGTCAATCCGTTGGCGAGATATGGCAGTTTGGAGGTAAGAAACGCTTGAGGAACTCAAAATTTTCGCAGTTCTGATGCTCGACAAGCACAACTAGAACGGCCCAGGGGAAAAGCACGCATACCGTTGTAATCGGGCGAGTTTCTACTTTCAGATGCAACAGAAATTTTGCGGATTGGTCAATTCGTTCGCGAGATATGGCAATTTGGAGGTAAGAAACGCTTGAGAAACTAAAAATTTTCGCAGTTCTGATGCTCGAAACGAATAACTATAACGCACTAGGGGAAAAGTACGCATACAGTTGTAATCGGGCGAGTTTGTACTTTCAGATGCAACAGAAATTTTGCGGATTGGTCAATCCGTTCGCGAGATATGGCAGTTTGGAGGTAAGAAACGCTTGAGAAACTAAAAATTTTCGCAGTTCTGATGCTCGAAACGAATAACTATAACGCACTAGGGGAAAAGTACGCATACAGTTGTAATCGGGCGAGTTTGTACTTTCAGATGCAACAGAAATTTTGCGGATTGGTCAATCCGTTCGCGAGATATGGCAGTTTGGAGGTAAGAAACGCTTGAGAAACTCAAAATTTTCGCAGTTCTGATGCTCGAAACGAACAACTAGAACGGCCTAGGGGAAAAGTACGCATACACATGTAATCGGGCGAGTTTCTACTTTCAGATGCAACAGAAATTTTGCGGATTGGTCAATCCGTTGGCGAGATATGGCAGTTTGGAGGTAAGAAACGCTTGAGGAACTCAAAATTTTCGCAGTTCTGATGCTCGACAAGCACAACTAGAACGGCCCAGGGGAAAAGTACGCATACCGTTGTAATCGGGCGAGTTTCTACTTTCAGATGCAACAGAAATTTTGCGGATTGGTCAATTCGTTCGCGAGATATGGCAATTTGGAGGTAAGAAACGCTTGAGAAACTAAAAATTTTCGCAGTTCTGATGCTCGAAACGAATAACTATAACGCACTAGGGGAAAAGTACGCATACAGTTGTAATCGGGCGAGTTTGTACTTTCAGATGCAACAGAAATTTTGCGGATTGGTCAATCCGTTCGCGAGATATGGCAGTTTGGAGGTAAGAAACGCTTGAGAAACTCAAAATTTTCGCAGTTCTGATGCTCGAAACGAACAACTAGAACGGCCTAGGGGAAAAGTACGCATACAGTTGTAATCGGGCGAGTTTGTACTTTCAGATGCAACAGAAATTTTGCGGATTGGTCAATCCGTTCGCGAGATATGGCAGTTTGGAGGTAAGAAACGCTTGAGAAACTCAAAATTTTCGCAGTTCTGATGCTCGAAACGAACAACTAGAACGGCCTAGGGGAAAAGTACGCATACACATGTAATCGGGCGAGTTTCTACTTTCAGATGCAACAGAAATTTTGCGGATTGGTCAATCCGTTGGCGAGATATGGCAGTTTGGAGGTAAGAAACGCTTGAGGAACTCAAAATTTTCGCAGTTCTGATGCTCGACAAGCACAACTAGAACGGCCCAGGGGAAAAGTACGCATACCGTTGTAATCGGGCGAGTTTCTACTTTCAGATGCAACAGAAATTTTGCGGATTGGTCAATTCGTTCGCGAGATATGGCAATTTGGAGGTAAGAAACGCTTGAGAAACTAAAAATTTTCGCAGTTCTGATGCTCGAAACGAATAACTATAACGCACTAGGGGAAAAGTACGCATACAGTTGTAATCGGGCGAGTTTGTACTTTCAGATGCAACAGAAATTTTGCGGATTGGTCAATCCGTTCGCGAGATATGGCAGTTTGGAGGTAAGAAACGCTTGAGAAACTCAAAATTTTCGCAGTTCTGATGCTCGAAACGAACAACTAGAACGGCCTAGGGGAAAAGTACGCATACACATGTAATCGGGCGAGTTTCTACTTTCAGATGCAACAGAAATTTTGCGGATTGGTCAATCCGTTCGCGAGATATGGCAGTTTGGAGGTAAGAAGCGCTTGAGAAACTAAAAATTTTCGCAGTTCTGATGCTCGAAACGAATAACTATAACGCACTAGGGGAAAAGTACGCATACAGTTGTAATCGGGCGAGTTTGTACTTTCAGATGCAACAGAAATTTTGCGGATTGGTCAATCCGTTCGCGAGATATGGCAGTTTGGAGGTAAGAAACGCTTGAGAAACTCAAAATTTTCGCAGTTCTGATGCTCGAAACGAACAACTAGAACGGCCTAGGGGAAAAGTACGCATACACATGTAATCGGGCGAGTTTCTACTTTCAGATGCAACAGAAATTTTGCGGATTGGTCAATTCGTTCGCGAGATATGGCAGTTTGGAGGTAAGAAACGCTTGAGAAACTAAAAATTTTCGCAGTTCTGATGCTCGAAACGAATAACTATAACGCACTAGGGGAAAAGTACGCATACAGTTGTAATCGGGCGAGTTTCTACTTTCAGATGCAACAGAAATTTTGCGGATTGGTCAATCCGTTCGCGAGATATGGCAGTTTGGAGGTAAGAAACGCTTGAGAAACTCAAAATTTTCGCAGTTCTGATGCTCGAAACGACAACTAGAACGGCCTAGGGGAAAAGTACGCATAGTGTTGTAATCGGGCGAGTTTCTACTTTCAGATGCAACAGAAATTTTGCGGATTGGTCAATCCGTTCGCGAGATATGGCAGTTTGGAGGTAAGAAGCGCTTGAGAAACTCAAAATTTTCGCAGTTCTGATGCTCGAAACGAATAACTAGAACGGACTGGGGGAAAAGTACGCATACAGTTGTAATCGGGCGAGTTTCTACTTTCAGATGCAACAGAAATTTTGCGGATTGGTCAATCCGTTCGCGAGATATGGCAGTTTGGATGTAAGAAACGCTTGAGAAACTCAAAATTTTCGCAGTTCTGATGCTCGAAACGAATAACTATAACGGACTAGGGGAAAAGTACGCATACAGTTGTAATCGGGCGGGTTTCTACTCTCAGATGCAACAGAAATTTTGCGGATTGGTCAATTCGTTCGCGAGATATGGCAGTTTGGAGGTAAGAAACGCTTGAGAAACTAAAAATTTTCGCAGTTCTGATGCTCGAAACGAATAACTATAACGCACTAGGGGAAAAGTACGCACACACATGTAATCGGGCGAGTTTCTACTTTCAGATGCAACAGAAATTTTGCGGATTGGTCAGTTCGTTCGCGAGATATGGCAGTTTGGAGGTAAGAAACGCTTGAGAAACTAAAAATTTTCGCAGTTCTGATGCTCGAAACGAATAACTATAACGCACTAGGGGAAAAGTACGCATACAGTTGTAATCGGGCGAGTTTCTACTTTCAGATGCAACAGAAATTTTGCGGATTGGTCAATCCGTTCGCGAGATATGGCAGTTCGGAGGTAAGAAACGCTTGAGAAACTCAAAATTTTCGCAGTTCTGATGCTCGAAACGAATAACTAGAACGGACTGGGGGAAAAGTACGCATACATTTGTAATCGGGCGAGTTTCTACTTTCAGATGCAACAGAAATTTTGCGGATTGGTCAATCCGTTCGCGAGATATGGCAGTTTGGATGTAAGAAACGCTTGAGAAACTCAAAATTTTCGCAGTTCTGATGCTCGAAACGACAACTAGAACGGCCTAGGGGAAAAGTACGCATAGTGTTGTAATCGGGCGAGTTTCTACTTTCAGATGCAACAGAAATTTTGCGGATTGGTCAATCCGTTCGCGAGATATGGCAGTTTGGAGGTAAGAAGCGCTTGAGAAACTCAAAATTTTCGCAGTTCTGATGCTCGAAACGAATAACTAGAACGGACTGGGGGAAAAGTACGCATACAGTTGTAATCGGGCGAGTTTCTACTTTCAGATGCAACAGAAATTTTGCGGATTGGTCAATCCGTTCGCGAGATATGGCAGTTTGGATGTAAGAAACGCTTGAGAAACTCAAAATTTTCGCAGTTCTGATGCTCGAAACGAACAACTAGAATGGTCTAGGGGAAAAGTACGCATTGTGTTGTAATCGGGCGAGTTTCTACTTTCAGATGCAACAGAAATTTTGCGGATTGGTCAATCCGTTCGCGAGATATGGCAGTTTGGAGGTAAGAAACGCTTGAGAAACTCAAAATTTTCGCAGTTCTGATGCTCGAAACGAATTACTAGGGCGGCCTAGGGGAAAAGTACGCATACCGTTGTAATCGGGCGAGTTTCTGCTTTCAGATGCATCAGAAATTTTGCGGATTGGTCAATCCGTTCGCGAGATGTGGCAGTTTGTAGGTAAGAAATGCTTGAGAAAATCAAAATTTTCGCATTTCTGATGCTCGAAACGAATAACTATAACGCACTAGGGGAAAAGTACGCACACACATGTAATCGGGCGAGTTTCTACTTTCAGATGCAACAGAAATTTTGCGGATTGGTCAGTTCGTTCGCGAGATATGGCAGTTTGGAGGTAAGAAACGCTTGAGAAACTAAAAATTTTCGCAGTTCTGATGCTCGAAACGAATAACTATAACGCACTAGGGGAAAAGTACGCATACAGTTGTAATCGGGCGAGTTTCTACTTTCAGATGCAACAGAAATTTTGCGGATTGGTCAATCCGTTCGCGAGATATGGCAGTTTGGAGGTAAGAAACGCTTGAGAAACTCAAAATTTTCGCAGTTCTGATGCTCGAAACGAATAACTAGAACGGACTGGGGGAAAAGTACGCATACATTTGTAATCGGGCGAGTTTCTACTTTCAGATGCAACAGAAATTTTGCGTATTGGTAAATCCGTTCGCGAGATATGGCAGTTTGGAGGTAAGAAACGCTTGAGAAACTCAAAATTTTCGCAGTTCTGATGCTCGAAACGAATTACTAGGGCGGCCTAGGGGAAAAGTACGCATACCGTTGTAATCGGGCGAGTTTCTGCTTTCAGATGCATCAGAAATTTTGCGGATTGGTCAATCCGTTCGCGAGATGTGGCAGTTTGTAGGTAAGAAACGCTTGAGAAAATCAAAATTTTCGCATTTCTGATGCTCGAAACGAATAACTATAACGGACTAGGGGAAAAGTACGCATACAGTTGTAATCGGGCGGGTTTCTACTCTCAGATGCAACAGAAATTTTGCGGATTGGTAAATTCGTTCGCGAGATATGGCAGTGTGGAGGTAAGAAACGCTTGAGAAACTAAAAATTTTCGCAGTTCTGATGCTCGAAACGAATAACTATAACGCACTAGGGGAAAAGTACGCACACAGTTGTAATCGGGCGAGTTTCTACTTTCAGATGCAACAGAAATTTTGCGGATTGGTCAATCCGTTCGCGAGATATGGCAGTTTGGAGGTAAGAAACGCTTGAGAAACTCAAAATTTTCGCAGTTCTGATGCTCGAAACGAACAACTAGAACGGCCTAGGGGAAAAGTACGCATAGTGTTGTAATCGGGCGAGTTTCTACTTTCAGATGCAACAGAAATTTTGCGGATTGGTCAATCCGTTCGCGAGATATGGCAGTTTGGAGGTAAGAAACGCTTGAGAAACTCAAAATTTTCGCAGTTCTGATGCTCGAAACGAATAACCAGAACGGTCTAGGGGAAAAGTACGCACACACATGTAATCGGGCGAGTTTCTACTTTCAGATGCAACAGAAATTTTGCGGATTGGTCAATTCGTTCGCGAGATATGGCAGTTTGGAGGTAAGAAACGCTTGAGAAACTAAAAATTTTCGCAGTTCTGATGCTCGAAACGAATAACTATAACGCACTAGGGGAAAAGTACGCATACAGTTGTAATCGGGCGAGTTTCTACTTTCAGATGCAACAGAAATTTTGCGGATTGGTCAATCCGTTCGCGAGATATGGCAGTTTGGAGGTAAGAAACGCTTGAGAAACTCAAAATTTTCGCAGTTCTGATGCTCGAAACGAACAACTAGGACGGCCTAGGGGAAAAGTACGCATAATGTTGTAATCGGGCGAGTTTCTACTTTCAGATGCAACAGAAATTTTGCGGATTGGTCAATCCGTTCGCGAGATATGGCAGTTTGGAGGTAAGAAACGCTTGAGAAACTCAAAATTTTCGCAGTTCTGATGCTCGAAACGAATAACTAGAACGGACTGGGGGAAAAGTACGCATACATTTGTAATCGGGCGAGTTTCTACTTTCAGATGCAACAGAAATTTTGCGGATTGGTCAATCCGTTCGCGAGATATGGCAGTTTGGAGGTAAGAAACGCTTGAGAAACTCAAAATTTTCGCAGTTCTGATGCTCGAAACGAACAACTAGAACGGCCTAGGGGAAAAGTACGCATAGTGTTGTAATCGGGCGAGTTTCTACTTTCAGATGCAACAGAAATTTTGCGGATTGGTCAATCCGTTCGCGAGATATGGCAGTTTGGAGGTAAGAAATGCTTGTGAAACTCAAAATTTTCACAGTTCTGATGCTCGAAACGAATAACCAGAACGGCCTAGGGGAAAAGTACGCATACCGTTGTAATCGGGCGAGTTTCTACTTTCAGATGCAACAGAAATTTTGCGGATTGGTCAATCCGTTCGCGAGATATGGCAGTTTGGAGGTAAGAAACGCTTGAGAAACTCAAAATTTTCGCAGTTCTGATGCTCGAAACGAATAACCAGAACGGTCTAGGGGAAAAGTACGCATACACATGTAATCGGGCGAGTTTCTACTTTCAGATGCAACAGAAATTTTGCGGATTGGTCAATTCGTTCGCGAGATATGGCAGTTTGGAGGTAAGAAACGCTTGAGAAACTAAAAATTTTCGCAGTTCTGATGCTCGAAACGAATAACTATAACGCACTAGGGGAAAAGTACGCATACAGTTGTAATCGGGCGAGTTTCTACTTTCAGATGCAACAGAAATTTTGCGGATTGGTCAATCCGTTCGCGAGATATGGCAGTTTGGAGGTAAGAAACGCTTGAGAAACTCAAAATTTTCGCAGTTCTGATGCTCGAAACGAACAACTAGAACGGCCTAGGGGAAAAGTACGCATAGTGCTGTAATCGGGCGAGTTTCTACTTTCAGATGCAACAGAAATTTTGCGGATTGGTCAATCCGTTCGCAAGATATGGCAGTTTGGAGGTAAGAAACGCTTGAGAAAATCAAAATTTTCGCAGTTCTGATGCTCGAAACGAATAACTAGAACGGACTGGGGGAAAAGTACGCATACAGTTGTAATCGGGCGAGTTTCTACTTTCAGATGCAACAGAAATTTTGCGGATTGGTCAATCCGTTCGCGAGATATGGCAGTTTGGAGGTAAGAAACGCTTGAGAAACTCAAAATTTTCGCAGTTCTGATGCTCGAAACGAATAACCAGAACGGTCTAGGGGAAAAGTACGCATACACATGTAATCGGGCGAGTTTCTACTTTCAGATGCAACAGAAATTTTGCGGATTGGTCAATTCGTTCGCGAGATATGGCAGTTTGGAGGTAAGAAACGCTTGAGAAACTAAAAATTTTCGCAGTTCTGATGCTCGAAACGAATAACTATAACGCACTAGGGGAAAAGTACGCATACAGTTGTAATCGGGCGAGTTTCTACTTTCAGATGCAACAGAAATTTTGCGGATTGGTCAATCCGTTCGCGAGATATGGCAGTTTGGAGGTAAGAAACGCTTGAGAAACTCAAAATTTTCGCAGTTCTGATGCTCGAAACGAACAACTAGAACGGCCTAGGGGAAAAGTACGCATAGTGCTGTAATCGGGCGAGTTTCTACTTTCAGATGCAACAGAAATTTTGCGGATTGGTCAATCCGTTCGCAAGATATGGCAGTTTGGAGGTAAGAAACGCTTGAGAAACTCAAAATTTTCGCAGTTCTGATGCTCGAAACGAATAACTAGAACGGACTGGGGGAAAAGTACGCATACAGTTGTAATCGGGCGAGTTTCTACTTTCAGATGCAACAGAAATTTTGCGGATTGGTCAATCCGTTCGCGAGATATGGCAGTTTGGATGTAAGAAACGCTTGAGAAACTCAAAATTTTCGCAGTTCTGATGCTCGAAACGAACAACTAGAACGGCCTAGGGGAAAAGTACGCATAGTGTTGTAATCGGGCGAGTTTCTACTTTCAGATGCAACAGAAATTTTGCGGATTGGTCAATCCGTTCGCGAGATATGGCAGTTTGGAGGTTAGAAACGCTTGAGAAACTCAAAATTTTCGCAGTTCTGATGCTCGAAACGAATTACTAGGGCGGCCTAGGGGAAAAGTACGCATACAGTTGTAATCGGGCGGGTTTCTACTCTCAGATGCAACAGAAATATTGCGGATTGGTCAATTCGTTCGCGAGATATGGCAGTTTGGAGGTAAGAAACGCTTGAGAAACTAAAAATTTTCGCAGTTCTGATGCTTGAAACGAATAACTATAACGCACTAGGGGAAAAGTACGCACACAGTTGTAATCGGGCGAGTTTCTACTTTCAGATGCAACAGAAATTTTGCGGATTGGTCAATCCGTTCGCGAGATATGGCAGTTTGGAGGTAAGAAACGCTTGAGAAACTCAAAATTTTCGCAGTTCTGATGCTCGAAACGAACAACTAGAACGGCCTAGGGGAAAAGTACGCATAGTGTTGTAATCGGGCGAGATTCTACTTTCAGATGCAACAGAAATTTTGCGGATTGGTCAATCCGTTCGCGAGATATGGCAGTTTGGAGGTAAGAAACGCTTGAGAAACTCAAAATTTTCGCAGTTCTGATGCTCGAAACGAATTACTAGGGCGGCCTAGGGGAAAAGTACGCATACCGTTGTAATCGGGCGAGTCTCTACTTTCAGATGCAACAGAAATTTTGCGGATTGGTCAATCCGTTCGCGAGATATGGCAGTTTGGAGGTAAGAAACGCTTGAGAAACTCAAAATTTTCGCAGTTCTGGTGCTCGAAACGAATAACTAGAACGGTCTAGTGGAAAAGTACGCATACAGTTGTAATCGGGCGAGTTTCTACCTTCACATGCAACAGAAATTTTGCGGATTGGTCAATCCGTTCGCGAGATATGGCAGTTTGGAGGTAAGAAACGCTTGAGAAACTCCAAATTTTCGCAGTTCTGATGCTCGAAACGAATAACTAGAACGGACTGGGGGAAAAGTACGCATACAGTTGTAATCGGGCGAGTTTCTACTTTCAGATGCAACAGAAATTTTGCGGATTGGTCAATCCGTTCGCGAGATATGGCAGTTTGGATGTAAGAAACGCTTGAGAAACTCAAAATTTTCGCTGTTCTGATGCTCGAAACGAACAACTAGAACGGCCTAGGGGAAAATTACGCATAGTGTTGTAATCGGGCGAGTTTCTACTTTCAGATGCAACAGAAATTTTGCGGATTGGTCAATCCGTGCGCGAGATATGGCAGTTTGGAGGTAAGAAACGCTTGAGAAACTCAAAATTTTCGCAGTTCTGATGCTCGAAACGAATAACCAGAACGGTCTAGGGGAAAAGTACGCACACAGATGTAATCGGGCGAGTTTCTACTTTCAGATGCAACAGAAATTTTGCGGTTTGGTCAATTCGTTCGCGAGATATGGCAGTTTGGAGGTAAGAAACGCTTGAGAAACTAAAAATTTTCGCAGTTCTGATGCTCGAAACGAATAACTATAACGCACTAGGGGAAAAGTACGCATACAGTTGTAATCGGGCGAGTTTCTACTTTCAGATGCAACAGAAATTTTGCGGATTGGTCAATCCGTTCGCGAGGTATGGCAGTTTGGAGGTAAGAAACGCTTGAGAAACTCAAAATTTTCACAGTTCTGATGCTCGAAACGAATAACCAGAACGGCCTAGGGGAAAAGTACGCATACCGTTGTAATCGGGCGAGTCTCTACTTTCAGATGCAACAGAAATTTTGCGGATTGGTCAATCCGTTCGCGAGATATGGCAGTTTGGAGGTAAGAAACGCTTGAGAAACTCAAAATTTTCGCAGTTCTGATGCTCGAAACGAACAACTAGAACGGCCTAGGGGAAAAGTACGCATAGTGTTGTAATCGGGCGAAATTCTACTTTCAGATGCAACAGAAATTTTGCGGATTGGTCAATCCGTTCGCGAGATATGGCAGTTTGGAGGTAAGAAACGCTTGAGAAACTCAAAATTTTCGCAGTTCTGATGCTCGAAACGAATTACTAGGGCGGCCTAGGGGAAAAGTACGCATACCGTTGTAATCGGGCGAGTCTCTACTTTCAGATGCAACAGAAATTTTGCGGATTGGTCAATCCGTTCGCGAGATATGGCAGTTTGGAGGTAAGAAACGCTTGAGAAACTCAAAATTTTCGCAGTTCTGGTGCTCGAAACGAATAACTAGAACGGTCTAGTGGAAAAGTACGCATACAGTTGTAATCGGGCGAGTTTCTACCTTCACATGCAACAGAAATTTTGCGGATTGGTCAATCCGTTCGCGAGATATGGCAGTTTGGAGGTAAGAAACGCTTGAGAAACTCCAAATTTTCGCAGTTCTGATGCTCGAAACGAATAACTAGAACGGACTGGGGGAAAAGTACGCATACAGTTGTAATCGGGCGAGTTTCTACTTTCAGATGCAACAGAAATTTTGCGGATTGGTCAATCCGTTCGCGAGATATGGCAGTTTGGATGTAAGAAACGCTTGAGAAACTCAAAATTTTCGCTGTTCTGATGCTCGAAACGAACAACTAGAACGGCCTAGGGGAAAATTACGCATAGTGTTGTAATCGGGCGAGTTTCTACTTTCAGATGCAACAGAAATTTTGCGGATTGGTCAATCCGTGCGCGAGATATGGCAGTTTGGAGGTAAGAAACGCTTGAGAAACTCAAAATTTTCGCAGTTCTGATGCTCGAAACGAATAACCAGAACGGTCTAGGGGAAAAGTACGCACACAGATGTAATCGGGCGAGTTTCTACTTTCAGATGCAACAGAAATTTTGCGGATTGGTCAATTCGTTCGCGAGATATGGCAGTTTGGAGGTAAGAAACGCTTGAGAAACTAAAAATGTTCGCAGTTCTGATGCTCGAAACGAATAACTATAACGCACTAGGGGAAAAGTACGCATACAGTTGTAATCGGGCGAGTTTCTACTTTCAGATGCAACAGAAATTTTGCGGATTGGTCAATCCGTTCGCGAGATATGGCAGTTTGGATGTAAGAAACGCTTGAGAAACTCAAAATTTTCGCAGTTCTGATGCTCGAAACGAATAACCAGAACGGTCTAGGGGAAAAGTACGCACACAGATGTAATCGGGCGAGTTTCTACTTTCAGATGCAACAGAAATTTTGCGGTTTGGTCAATTCGTTCGCGAGATATGGCAGTTTGGAGGTAAGACACGCTTGAGAAACTAAAAATTTTCGCAGTTCTGATGCTCGAAACGAATAACTATAACGCACTAGGGGAAAAGTACGCATACAGTTGTAATCGGGCGAGTTTCTACTTTCAGATGCAACAGAAATTTTGCGGATTGGTCAATCCGTTCGCGAGGTATGGCAGTTTGGAGGTAAGAAACGCTTGAGAAACTCAAAATTTTCACAGTTCTGATGCTCGAAACGAATAACCAGAACGGCCTAGGGGAAAAGTACGCATACAGTTGTAATCGGGCGAGTTTCTACTTTCAGATGCAACAGAAATTTTGCGGATTGGTCAATCCGTTCGCGAGGTATGGCAGTTTGGAGGTAAGAAACGCTTGAGAAACTCAATATTTTCACAGTTCTGATGCTCGAAACGAATAACCAGAACGGCCTAGGGGAAAAGTACGCATACCGTTGTAATCGGGCGAGTCTCTACTTTCAGATGCAACAGAAATTTTGCGGATTGGTCAATCCGTTCGCGAGATATGGCAGTTTGGAGGTAAGAAACGCTTGAGAAACTCAAAATTTTCGCAGTTCTGATGCTCGAAACGAATTACTAGGGCGGCCTAGGGGAAAAGTACGCATACAGTTGTAATCGGGCGAGTTTCTGCTTTCAGATGCATCAGAAATTTTGCGGATTGGTCAATCCGTTCGCGAGATGTGGCAGTTTGTAGGTAAGAAACGCTTGAGAAACTCAAAATTTTCGCATTTCTGATGCTCGAAACGAATAACTATAACGGACTAGGGGAAAAGTACGCATACAGTTGTATTCGGGCGGGTTTCTACTGTCAGATGCAACAGAAATTTTGCGGATTGGTCAATCCGTTCGCGAGATATGGCAGTTTGGAGGTAAGAAACGCTTGAGAAACTCAAAATTTTCGCAGTTCTGATGCTCGAAACGAATAACCAGAACGGTCTAGGGGAAAAGTACGCACACAGATGTAATCGGGCGAGTTTCTACTTTCAGATGCAACAGAAATTTTGCGGATTGGTCAATTCGTTCGCGAGATATGCCAGTTTGGAGGTAAGAAACGCTTGAGAAACTAAAAATTTTCGCAGTTCTGATGCTCGAAACGAATAACTATAACGCACTAGGGGAAAAGTACGCATACAGTTGTAATCGGGCGAGTTTCTACTTTCAGATGCAACAGAAATTTTGCGGATTGGTCAATCCGTTCGCGAGGTATGGCAGTTTGGAGGTAAGAAACGCTTGAGAAACTCAAAATTTTCACAGTTCTGATGCTCGAAACGAATAACCAGAACGGCCTAGGGGAAAAGTACGCATACCGTTGTAATCGGGCGAGTCTCTACTTTCAGATGCAACAGAAATTTTGCGGATTGGTCAATCCGTTCGCGAGATATGGCAGTTTGGAGGTAAGAAACGCTTGAGAAACTCAAAATTTTCGCAGTTCTGATGCTCGAAACGAATTACTAGGGCGGCCTAGGGGAAAAGTTCGCATACCGTTGTAATCGGGCGAGTTTCTGCTTTCAGATGCATCAGAAATTTTGCGGATTGGTCAATCCGTTCGCGAGATGTGGCAGTTTGTAGGTAAGAAACGCTTGAGAAACTCAAAATTTTCGCATTTCTGATGCTCGAAACGAATAACTATAACGGACTAGGGGAAAAGTACGCATACAGTTGTATTCGGGCGGGTTTCTACTGTCAGATGCAACAGAAATTTTGCGGATTGGTCAATCCGTTCGCGAGATATGGCAGTTTGGAGGTAAGAAACGCTTGAGAAACTCAAAATTTTCGCAGTTCTGATGCTCGAAACGAATAACCAGAACGGTCTAGGGGAAAAGTACGCACACAGATGTAATCGGGCGAGTTTCTACTTTCAGATGCAACAGAAATTTTGCGGATTGGTCAATTCGTTCGCGAGATATGGCAGTTTGGAGGTAAGAAACGCTTGAGAAACTAAAAATGTTCGCAGTTCTGATGCTCGAAACGAATAACTATAACGCACTAGGGGAAAAGTACGCATACAGTTGTAATCGGGCGAGTTTCTACTTTCAGATGCAACAGAAATTTTGCGGATTGGTCAATCCGTTCGCGAGATATGGCAGTTTGGATGTAAGAAACGCTTGAGAAACTCAAAATTTTCGCAGTTCTGATGCTCGAAACGAATAACCAGAACGGTCTAGGGGAAAAGTACGCACACAGATGTAATCGGGCGAGTTTCTACTTTCAGATGCAACAGAAATTTTGCGGTTTGGTCAATTCGTTCGCGAGATATGGCAGTTTGGAGGTAAGAAACGCTTGAGAAACTAAAAATTTTCGCAGTTCTGATGCTCGAAACGAATAACTATAACGCACTAGGGGAAAAGTACGCATACAGTTGTAATCGGGCGAGTTTCTACTTTCAGATGCAACAGAAATTTTGCGGATTGGTCAATCCGTTCGCGAGGTATGGCAGTTTGGAGGTAAGAAACGCTTGAGAAACTCAAAATTTTCACAGTTCTGATGCTCGAAACGAATAACCAGAACGGCCTAGGGGAAAAGTACGCATACAGTTGTAATCGGGCGAGTTTCTACTTTCAGATGCAACAGAAATTTTACGGATTGGTCAATCCGTTCGCGAGATATGGCAGTTTGGATGTAAGAAACGCTTGAGAAACTCAAAATTTTCGCAGTTCTGATGCTCGAAACGAACAACTAGAACGGCCTAGGGGAAAAGTACGTATACAGTTGTAATCGGGCGAGTTTCTACTTTCAGATGCAACAGAAATTTTGCGGATTGGTCAATCCGTTCGCGAGATATGGCAGTTTGCAGGTAAGAAACGCTTGAGAAACTCAAAATTTTCGCAGTTCTGATGCTCGAAACGAACAACTAGAACGGCCTAGGGGAAAAGTACGCATAGTTTTGTAATCGGGCGAGTTTCTACTTTCAGATGCAACAGGAATTTTGCGGATTGGTCAATCCGTTCGCGAGATATGGCAGTTTGGAGGTAAGAAACGCTTGAGAAACTCAAAATTTTCGCAGTTCTGATGCTCGAAACGAATTACTAGGGCGGCCTAGGGGAAAAGTACGCATACCGTTGTAATCGGGCGAGTCTCTACTTTCAGATGCAACAGAAATTTTGCGGATTGGTCAATCCGTTCGCGAGATATGGCAGTTTGGAGGTAAGAAACGCTTGAGAAACTCCAAATTTTCGCAGTTCTGATGCTCGAAACGAATAACTAGAACGGACTGGGGGAAAAGTACGCTTAGTGTTGTAATCGGGCGAGTTTCTACTTTCAGATGCAACAGAAATTTTGCGGATTGGTCAATCCGTTCGCGAGATATGGCAGTTTGGAGGTAAGAAACGCTTGAGAAACTAAAAATTTTCGCAGTTCTGATGCTCGAAACGAACAACTAGAACGGCCTAGGGGAAAAGTACGCATAGTGTTGTAATCGGGCGAGTTTCTACTTTCAGATGCAACAGAAATTTTGCGGATTGGTCAATCCGTTCGCGAGATATGGCAGTTTGGAGGTAAGAAACGCTTGAGAAACTCAAAATTTTCGCAGTTCTGATGCTCGAAACGAACAACTAGAACGGCCTAGGGGAAAAGTACGCATAGTGTTGTAATCGGGCGAGTTTCTACTTTCAGATGCAACAGAAATTTTGCGGATTGGTCAATCCGTTCGCGAGATATGGCAGTTTGGAGGTAAGAAACGCTTGAGAAACTCAAAATTTTCACAGTTCTGATGCTCGAAACGATTAACCAGAACGGCCTAGGGGAAAAGTACGCATACCGTTGTAATCGGGCGAGTCTCTACTTTCAGATGCAACAGAAATTTTGCGGATTGGTCAATCCGTTCGCGAGATATGGCAGTTTGGAGGTAAGAAACGCTTGAGAAACTCAAAATTTTCGCAGTTCTGATGCTCGAAACGAATAACTAGAACGGTCTAGGGGAAAAGTACGCATACAGTTGTAATCGGGCGAGTTTCTACCTTCAGATGCAACAGAAATTTTGCGGATTGGTCAATCCGTTCGCGAGATATGGCAGTTTGGAGGTAAGAAACGCTTGAGAAATTCCAAATTTTCGCAGTTCTGATGCTCGAAACGAATAACTAGAACGGACTGGGGGAAAAGTACGCATACAGTTGTAATCGGGCGAGTTTCTACTTTCAGATGCAACAGAAATTTTGCGGATTGGTCAATCCGTTCGCGAGATATGGCAGTTTGGATGTAAGAAACGCTTGAGAAACTCAAAATTTTCGCAGTTATGATGCTCGAAACGAACAACTAGAACGGCCTAGGGGAAAAGTACGCATAGTGTTGTAATCGGGCGAGATTCTACTTTCAGATGCAACAGAAATTTTGCGGATTGGTCAATCCGTTCGCGAGATATGGCAGTTTGGAGGTAAGAAACGCTTGAGAAACTCAAAATTTTCGCAGTTCTGGTGCTCGGAACGAATAACTAGAACGGTCTAGTGGAAAAGTACGCATACAGTTGTAATCGGGCGAGTTTCTACCTTCAGATTCAACAGAAATTTTGCGGATTGGTCAATCCGTTCGCGAGATATGGCAGTTTGGAGGTAAGAAACGCTTGAGAAACTCCAAATTTTCGCAGTTCTGATGCTCGAAACGAATAACTAGAACGGACTGGGGGAAAAGTACGCTTAGTGTTGTAATCGGGCGAGTTTCTACTTTCAGATGCAACAGAAATTTTGCGGATTGGTCAATCCGTTCGCGAGATATGGCAGTTTGGATGTAAGAAACGCTTGAGAAACTCAAAATTTTCGCAGTTCTGATGCTCGAAACGAACAACTAGAACGGCCTAGGGGAAAAGTACGTATACAGTTGTAATCGGGCGAGTTTCTACTTTCAGATGCAACAGAAATTTTGCGGATTGGTCAATCCGTTCGCGAGATATGGCAGTTTGGAGGTAAGAAACGCTTGAGAAACTCAAAATTTTCGCAGTTCTGATGCTCGAAACGAACAACTAGAACGGCCTAGGGGAAAAGTACGCATAGTTTTGTAATCGGGCGAGTTTCTACTTTCAGATGCAACAGGAATTTTGCGGATTGGTCAATCCGTTCGCGAGATATGGCAGTTTGGAGGTAAGAAACGCTTGAGAAACTCAAAATTTTCGCAGTTCTGATGCTCGAAACGAATTACTAGGGCGGCCTAGGGGAAAAGTACGCATACCGTTGTAATCGGGCGAGTCTCTACTTTCAGATGCAACAGAAATTTTGCGGATTGGTCAATCCGTTCGCGAGATATGGCAGTTTGGAGGTAAGAAACGCTTGAGAAACTCCAAATTTTCGCAGTTCTGATGCTCGAAACGAATAACTAGAACGGACTGGGGGAAAAGTACGCTTAGTGTTGTAATCGGGCGAGTTTCTACTTTCAGATGCAACAGAAATTTTGCGGATTGGTCAATCCGTTCGCGAGATATGGCAGTTTGGAGGTAAGAAACGCTTGAGAAACTAAAAATTTTCGCAGTTCTGATGCTCGAAACGAACAACTAGAACGGCCTAGGGGAAAAGTACGCATAGTGTTGTAATCGGGCGAGTTTCTACTTTCAGATGCAACAGAAATTTTGCGGATTGGTCAATCCGTTCGCGAGATATGGCAGTTTGGAGGTAAGAAACGCTTGAGAAACTCAAAATTTTCGCAGTTCTGATGCTCGAAACGAACAACTAGAACGGCCTAGGGGAAAAGTACGCATAGTGTTATAATCGGGCGAGTTTCTACTTTCAGATGCAACAGAAATTTTGCGGATTGGTCAATCCGTTCGCGAGATATGGCAGTTTGGAGGTAAGAAACGCTTGAGAAACTCAAAATTTTCACAGTTCTGATGCTCGAAACGATTAACCAGAACGGCCTAGGGGAAAAGTACGCATACCGTTGTAATCGGGCGAGTCTCTACTTTCAGATGCAACAGAAATTTTGCGGATTGGTCAATCCGTTCGCGAGATATGGCAGTTTGGAGGTAAGAAACGCTTGAGAAACTCAAAATTTTCGCAGTTCTGATGCTCGAAACGAATAACTAGAACGGTCTAGGGGAAAAGTACGCATACAGTTGTAATCGGGCGAGTTTCTACCTTCAGATGCAACAGAAATTTTGCGGATTGGTCAATCCGTTCGCGAGATATGGCAGTTTGGAGGTAAGAAACGCTTGAGAAATTCCAAATTTTCGCAGTTCTGATGCTCGAAACGAATAACTAGAACGGACTGGGGGGAAAGTACGCATACAGTTGTAATCGGGCGAGTTTCTACTTTCAGATGCAACAGAAATTTTGCGGATTGGTCAATCCGTTCGCGAGATATGGCAGTTTGGATGTAAGAAACGCTTGAGAAACTCAAAATTTTCGCAGTTATGATGCTCGAAACGAACAACTAGAACGGCCTAGGGGAAAAGTACGCATAGTGTTGTAATCGGGCGAGATTCTACTTTCAGATGCAACAGAAATTTTGCGGATTGGTCAATCCGTTCGCGAGATATGGCAGTTTGGAGGTAAGAAACGCTTGAGAAACTCAAAATTTTCGCAGTTCTGGTGCTCGGAACGAATAACTAGAACGGTCTAGTGGAAAAGTACGCATACAGTTGTAATCGGGCGAGTTTCTACCTTCAGATTCAACAGAAATTTTGCGGATTGGTCAATCCGTTCGCGAGATATGGCAGTTTGGAGGTAAGAAACGCTTGAGAAACTCCAAATTTTCGCAGTTCTGATGCTCGAAACGAATAACTAGAACGGACTGGGGGAAAAGTACGCATACAGTTGTAATCGGGCGAGTTTCTACTTTCAGATGCAACAGAAATTTTGCGGATTGGTCAATCCGTTCGCGAGATATGGCAGTTTGGATGTAAGAAACGCTTGAGAAACTCAAAATTTTCGCAGTTCTGGTGCTCGGAACGAATAACTAGAACGGTCTAGTGGAAAAGTACGCATACAGTTGTAATCGGGCGAGTTTCTACTTTCAGATGCAACAGAAATTTTGCGGATTGGTCAATCCGTTCGCGAGATATGGCAGTTTGGAAGTAAGAAACGCTTGAGAAACTCAAAATTTACACAGTTCTGATGCTCGAAACGAATAACCAGAACGGCCTAGGGGAAAAGTACGCTTACCGATGTAATCGGGCGAGTCTCTACTTTCAGATGCAACAGAAATTTTGCGGATTGGTCAATCCGTTCGCGAGATATGGCAGTTTGGAGGTAAGAAACGCTAGAGAAACTCAAAATTTTCGCAGTTCTGATGCTCGAAACGAATAACTAGAACGGTCTAGGGGAAAAGTACGCATACAGTTGTAATCGGGCGAGTTTCTACCTTCAGATGCAACAGAAATTTTGCGGATTGGTCAATCCGTTCGCGAGATATGGCAGTTTGGAGGTAAGAAACGCTTGAGAAATTCCAAATTTTCGCAGTTCTGATGCTCGAAACGAATAACTAGAACGGACTGGGGGAAAAGTACGCATACAGTTGTAATCGGGCGAGTTTCTACTTTCAGATGCAACAGAAATTTTGCGGATTGGTCAATCCGTTCGCGAGATATGGCAGTTTGGATGTAAGAAACGCTTGAGAAACTCAAAATTTTCGCAGTTATGATGCTCGAAACGAACAACTAGAACGGCCTAGGGGAAAAGTACGCATAGTGTTGTAATCGGGCGAGATTCTACTTTCAGATGCAACAGAAATTTTGCGGATTGGTCAATCCGTTCGCGAGATATGGCAGTTTGGAGGTAAGAAACGCTTGAGAAACTCAAAATTTTCGCAGTTCTGGTGCTCGGAACGAATAACTAGAACGGTCTAGTGGAAAAGTACGCATACAGTTGTAATCGGGCGAGTTTCTACCTTCAGATTCAACAGAAATTTTGCGGATTGGTCAATCCGTTCGCGAGATATGGCAGTTTGGAGGTAAGAAACGCTTGAGAAACTCCAAATTTTCGCAGTTCTGATGCTCGAAACGAATAACTAGAACGGACTGGGGGAAAAGTACGCATACAGTTGTAATCGGGCGAGTTTCTACTTTCAGATGCAACAGAAATTTTGCGGATTGGTCAATCCGTTCGCGAGATATGGCAGTTTGGATGTAAGAAACGCTTGAGAAACTCAAAATTTTCGCAGTTCTGGTGCTCGGAACGAATAACTAGAACGGTCTAGTGGAAAAGTACGCATACAGTTGTAATCGGGCGAGTTTCTACTTTCAGATGCAACAGAAATTTTGCGGATTGGTCAATCCGTTCGCGAGATATGGCAGTTTGGAAGTAAGAAACGCTTGAGAAACTCAAAATTTACACAGTTCTGATGCTCGAAACGAATAACCAGAACGGCCTAGGGGAAAAGTACGCTTACCGATGTAATCGGGCGAGTCTCTACTTTCAGATGCAACAGAAATTTTGCGGATTGGTCAATCCGTTCGCGAGATATGGCAGTTTGGAGGTAAGAAACGCTTGAGAAACTCAAAATTTTCGCAGTTCTGATGCTCGAAACGAATAACTAGAACGGTCTAGGGGAAAAGTACGCATACAGTTGTAATCGGGCGAGTTTCTACCTTCCGATGCAACAGAAATTTTGCGGATTGGTCAATCCGTTCGCGAGATATGGCAGTTTGGAGGTAAGAAACGCTTGAGAAATTCCAAATTTTCGCAGTTCTGATGCTCGAAACGAACAACTAGAACGGCCTAGGGGAAAAGTACGTATACAGTTGTAATCGGGCGAGTTTCTACTTTCAGATGCAACAGAAATTTTGCGGATTGGTCAATCCGTTCGCGAGATATGGCAGTTTGGAGGTAAGAAACGCTTGAGAAACTCAAAATTTTCGCAGTTCTGATGCTCGAAACGAACAACTAGAACGGCCTAGGGGAAAAGTACGCATAGTTTTGTAATCGGGCGAGTTTCTACTTTCAGATGCAACAGGAATTTTGCGGATTGGTCAATCCGTTCGCGAGATATGGCAGTTTGGAGGTAAGAAACGCTTGAGAAACTAAAAATTTTCGCAGTTCTGATGCTCGAAACGAACAACTAGAACGGCCTAGGGGAAAAGTACGCATAGTGTTGTAATCGGGCGAGTTTCTACTTTCAGATGCAACAGAAATTTTGCGGATTGGTCAATCCGTTCGCGAGATATGGCAGTTTGGAGGTAAGAAACGCTTGAGAAACTCAAAATTTTCGCAGTTCTGATGCTCGAAACGAACAACTAGAACGGCCTAGGGGAAAAGTACGCATAGTGTTATAATCGGGCGAGTTTCTACTTTCAGATGCAACAGAAATTTTGCGGATTGGTCAATCCGTTCGCGAGATATGGCAGTTTGGAGGTAAGAAACGCTTGAGAAACTCAAAATTTTCACAGTTCTGATGCTCGAAACGATTAACCAGAACGGCCTAGGGGAAAAGTACGCATACCGTTGTAATCGGGCGAGTCTCTACTTTCAGATGCAACAGAAATTTTGCGGATTGGTCAATCCGTTCGCGAGATATGGCAGTTTGGAGGTAAGAAACGCTTGAGAAACTCAAAATTTTCGCAGTTCTGATGCTCGAAACGAATAACTAGAACGGTCTAGGGGAAAAGTACGCATACAGTTGTAATCGGGCGAGTTTCTACCTTCAGATGCAACAGAAATTTTGCGGATTGGTCAATCCGTTCGCGAGATATGGCAGTTTGGAGGTAAGAAACGCTTGAGAAATTCCAAATTTTCGCAGTTCTGATGCTCGAAACGAATAACTAGAACGGACTGGGGGGAAAGTACGCATACAGTTGTAATCGGGCGAGTTTCTACTTTCAGATGCAACAGAAATTTTGCGGATTGGTCAATCCGTTCGCGAGATATGGCAGTTTGGATGTAAGAAACGCTTGAGAAACTCAAAATTTTCGCAGTTATGATGCTCGAAACGAACAACTAGAACGGCCTAGGGGAAAAGTACGCATAGTGTTGTAATCGGGCGAGATTCTACTTTCAGATGCAACAGAAATTTTGCGGATTGGTCAATCCGTTCGCGAGATATGGCAGTTTGGAGGTAAGAAACGCTTGAGAAACTCAAAATTTTCGCAGTTCTGGTGCTCGGAACGAATAACTAGAACGGTCTAGTGGAAAAGTACGCATACAGTTGTAATCGGGCGAGTTTCTACCTTCAGATTCAACAGAAATTTTGCGGATTGGTCAATCCGTTCGCGAGATATGGCAGTTTGGAGGTAAGAAACGCTTGAGAAACTCCAAATTTTCGCAGTTCTGATGCTCGAAACGAATAACTAGAACGGACTGGGGGAAAAGTACGCATACAGTTGTAATCGGGCGAGTTTCTACTTTCAGATGCAACAGAAATTTTGCGGATTGGTCAATCCGTTCGCGAGATATGGCAGTTTGGATGTAAGAAACGCTTGAGAAACTCAAAATTTTCGCAGTTCTGGTGCTCGGAACGAATAACTAGAACGGTCTAGTGGAAAAGTACGCATACAGTTGTAATCGGGCGAGTTTCTACTTTCAGATGCAACAGAAATTTTGCGGATTGGTCAATCCGTTCGCGAGATATGGCAGTTTGGAAGTAAGAAACGCTTGAGAAACTCAAAATTTACACAGTTCTGATGCTCGAAACGAATAACCAGAACGGCCTAGGGGAAAAGTACGCTTACCGATGTAATCGGGCGAGTCTCTACTTTCAGATGCAACAGAAATTTTGCGGATTGGTCAATCCGTTCGCGAGATATGGCAGTTTGGAGGTAAGAAACGCTTGAGAAACTCAAAATTTTCGCAGTTCTGATGCTCGAAACGAATAACTAGAACGGTCTAGGGGAAAAGTACGCATACAGTTGTAATCGGGCGAGTTTCTACCTTCAGATGCAACAGAAATTTTGCGGATTGGTCAATCCGTTCGCGAGATATGGCAGTTTGGAGGTAAGAAACGCTTGAGAAATTCCAAATTTTCGCAGTTCTGATGCTCGAAACGAATAACTAGAACGGACTGGGGGAAAAGTACGCATACAGTTGTAATCGGGCGAGTTTCTACTTTCAGATGCAACAGAAATTTTGCGGATTGGTCAATCCGTTCGCGAGATATGGCAGTTTGGATGTAAGAAACGCTTGAGAAACTCAAAATTTTCGCAGTTATGATGCTCGAAACGAACAACTAGAACGGCCTAGGGGAAAAGTACGCATAGTGTTGTAATCGGGCGAGATTCTACTTTCAGATGCAACAGAAATTTTGCGGATTGGTCAATCCGTTCGCGAGATATGGCAGTTTGGAGGTAAGAAACGCTTGAGAAACTCAAAATTTTCGCAGTTCTGGTGCTCGGAACGAATAACTAGAACGGTCTAGTGGAAAAGTACGCATACAGTTGTAATCGGGCGAGTTTCTACCTTCAGATTCAACAGAAATTTTGCGGATTGGTCAATCCGTTCGCGAGATATGGCAGTTTGGAGGTAAGAAACGCTTGAGAAACTCCAAATTTTCGCAGTTCTGATGCTCGAAACGAATAACTAGAACGGACTGGGGGAAAAGTACGCATACAGTTGTAATCGGGCGAGTTTCTACTTTCAGATGCAACAGAAATTTTGCGGATTGGTCAATCCGTTCGCGAGATATGGCAGTTTGGATGTAAGAAACGCTTGAGAAACTCAAAATTTTCGCAGTTCTGGTGCTCGGAACGAATAACTAGAACGGTCTAGTGGAAAAGTACGCATACAGTTGTAATCGGGCGAGTTTCTACTTTCAGATGCAACAGAAATTTTGCGGATTGGTCAATCCGTTCGCGAGATATGGCAGTTTGGAAGTAAGAAACGCTTGAGAAACTCAAAATTTACACAGTTCTGATGCTCGAAACGAATAACCAGAACGGCCTAGGGGAAAAGTACGCTTACCGATGTAATCGGGCGAGTCTCTACTTTCAGATGCAACAGAAATTTTGCGGATTGGTCAATCCGTTCGCGAGATATGGCAGTTTGGAGGTAAGAAACGCTTGAGAAACTCAAAATTTTCGCAGTTCTGATGCTCGAAACGAATAACTAGAACGGTCTAGGGGAAAAGTACGCATACAGTTGTAATCGGGCGAGTTTCTACCTTCCGATGCAACAGAAATTTTGCGGATTGGTCAATCCGTTCGCGAGATATGGCAGTTTGGAGGTAAGAAACGCTTGAGAAATTCCAAATTTTCGCAGTTCTGATGCTCGAAACGAATAACTAGAACGGACTGGGGGAAAAGTACGCATACAGTTGCAATCGGGCGAGTTTCTACTTTCAGATGCAACAGGAATTTTACGGATTGGTCAATCCGTTCGCGAGATATGGCAGTTTGGATGTAAGAAACGCTTGAGAAACTCAAAATTTTCGCAGTTCTGATGCTCGAAACGAACAACTAGAACGGCCTAGGGGAAAAGTACGTATACAGTTGTAATCGGGCGAGTTTCTACTTTCAGATGCAACAGAAATTTTGCGGATTGGTCAATCCGTTCGCGAGATATGGCAGTTTGGAGGTAAGAAACGCTTGAGAAACTCAAAATTTTCGCAGTTCTGATGCTCGAAACGAACAACTAGAACGGCCTAGGGGAAAAGTACGCATAGTTTTGTAATCGGGCGAGTTTCTACTTTCAGATGCAACAGGAATTTTGCGGATTGGTCAATCCGTTCGCGAGATATGGCAGTTTGGAGGTAAGAAACGCTTGAGAAACTCAAAATTTTCGCAGTTCTGATGCTCGAAACGAATTACTAGGGCGGCCTAGGGGAAAAGTACGCATACCGTTGTAATCGGGCGAGTCTCTACTTTCAGATGCAACAGAAATTTTGCGGATTGGTCAATCCGTTCGCGAGATATGGCAGTTTGGAGGTAAGAAACGCTTGAGAAACTAAAAATTTTCGCAGTTCTGATGCTCGAAACGAACAACTAGAACGGCCTAGGGGAAAAGTACGCTTAGTGTTGTAATCGGGCGAGTTTCTACTTTCAGATGCAACAGAAATTTTGCGGATTGGTCAATCCGTTCGCGAGATATGGCAGTTTGGAGGTAAGAAACGCTTGAGAAACTAAAAATTTTCGCAGTTCTGATGCTCGAAACGAACAACTAGAACGGCCTAGGGGAAAAGTACGCATAGTGTTGTAATCGGGCGAGTTTCTACTTTCAGATGCAACAGAAATTTTGCGGATTGGTCAATCCGTTCGCGAGATATGGCAGTTTGGAGGTAAGAAACGCTTGAGAAACTCAAAATTTTCGCAGTTCTGATGCTCGAAACGAATAACTAGAACGGCCTAGGGGAAAAGTGCGCATAGTGTTGTAATCGGGCGAGTTTCTACTTTCAGATGCAACAGATATTTTGCGGATTGGTCAATCCGTTCGCGAGATATGGCAGTTTGGAGGTAAGAAACGCTCGAGAAACTCAAAATTTTCGCAGTTCTGATGCTCGAAACGAATAACTAGAACGGCCTAGGGGAAAAGTACGCACACCGTTGTAATCGGGCGAGTTTCTACTTTCAGATGCAACAGAAATTTTGCGGATTGGTCAATCCGTTCGCGAGATATGGCAGTTTGGAAGTAAGAAACGCTTGAGAAACTCAAAATTTTCGCGGTTCTGATGCTCGAAACGAATAACAAGAACGGCCTAGGGGAAAAGTACGCACACCGTTGTAATCGGGCGAGTTTCTACTTTCAGATGCAATAGAAATTTTGCGGATTGGTCAATCCGTTCGCGAGATATGGCAGTTTGGAGGTAAGAAACGCTCGAGTAACTCAAAATTTTCGCAGTTCTGATGCTCGACAAGCGTAACTAGAACGGCCTAGGGGAAAAGTACGCACACCGTTGTAATCGGGCGAGTTTCTACTTTCAGATGCAACAGAAATTTTGCGGATTGGTCAATCCGTTCGCGAGATGTGGCAGTTTGTACGTGAGAAACGCTTGAGAAACTCAAAATTTTTGCAGTTCTGTTGCTCGAAACGAATAACTAGAACGAGCTAGGGGAAAAGTACATATACAGTTGTAATCGGGCGAGTTTCTACTTTCAGATGCATCAGAAATTTTGCGGATTGGACAATCCGTTCGCGAGATGTGGCAGTTTGTAGGTGAGAAACGCTTGAGAAACTCAAAATTTTCGCAGTTCTGATGCTCGAAACGAATAACTAGAACGGCCTAGGGGAAAAGTACGCATACCGTTGTAATCGGGCGAGTTTCTACCTTCAGATGCAACAGAAATTTTGCGGATTGGTCAATCCGTTCGCGAGATATGGCAGTTTGGAAGTAAGAAACGCTTGAGAAACTCAAAATTTTCGCAGTTCTGATGCTCGAAAAGAATAACTAGAACGGCCTAGGGGAAAAGTGCGCATACCGTTGTAATCGGGCGAGTTTCTACTTTCAGATGCAACAGAAATTTTGCGGATTGGTCAATCCGTTCGCGAGATGTGGCAGTTTGTAGGTGAGAAACGCTTGAGAAACTCAAAATTTTCGCAGTTCTGATGCTCGAAACGAATAACTAGAACGGCCTAGGGGAAAAGTACGCATACCGTTGTAATCGGGCGAGTTTCTACTTTCAGATGCAACAGAAATTTTGCGGATTGGTCAATCCGTTCGCGAGATATGGCAGTTTGGAAGTAATAAACGCTTGAGAAACTCAAAATTTTCGCAGTTCTGATGCTCGAAACGAATAAGTAGAACGGCCTAGGGGAAAAGTACGCATAGTGTTGTAATCGGGCGAGTTTCTACTTTCAGATGCAACAGAAATTTTGCGGATTGGTCAATCCGTTCGCGAGATATGGCAGTTTCGAAGTAAGAAACGCTTGAGAAACTCAAAATTTTCACAGTTCTGATGCTCGAAACGAATAACTAGAACGGCCTAGTGGAAAAGTACGCATACCGTTGTAATCGGGCGAGTTTCTACTTTCAGATGCAACAGAAATTTTGCGGATTGGTCAATCCGTTCGCGAGATATGGCAGTTTGGAGGTAAGAAACGCTCGAGAAACTCAAAATTTTCGCAGTTCTGATGCTCGAAACGAATAACTAGAACGGTCTAGGGGAAAAGTACGCACACCGTTGTAATCGGGCGAGTTTCTACTTTCAGATACAACAGAAATTTTTCGTATTGGTCAATCCGTTCGAGAGATATGGCATTTTGGATGTAAGAAACGCTTGAGAAACTCAAAATTTTCACAGTTCTGATGCTCGAAACGAATAACTAGAACGGCCTAGGGGAAAAGTACGCATACCGTTGTAATCGGGCGAGTTTCTACTTTCAGATGCAACAGAAATTTTGCGGATTGGTCAATCCGTTCGCGAGATATGGCAGTTTGGAAGTAAGAAACGCTTGAGAAACTCAAAATTTTCGCAGTTCTGATGCTCGAAACGAATAACTAGAACGGCCTAGGGGAAAAGTACGCATACCGTTGTAATCGGGCGAGTTTCTACTTTCAGATGCAACAGAAATTTTGCGGATTGGTCAATCCGTTCGCGAGATATGGCAGTTTGGATGTAAGAAACGCTTGAGAAACTCAAAATTTTCGCAGTTCTGATGCTCGAAACGAATAACTAGAACTGCCTAGGGGAAAAGTGCGCTTAGTGTTGTAATCGGGCGAGTTTCTACTTTCAGATGCAACAGAAATTTTGCGGATTGGTCAATCCGTTCGCGAGATATGGCAGTTTGGAAGTAAGAAACGCTTGAGAAACTCAAAATTTTCACAGTTCTGATGCTCGAAACGAATAACTAGAACGGCCTAGGGGAAAAATACGCATAGTGTTGTAATCGGGCGAGTTTCTACTTTCAGATGCAACAGAAATTTTGCGGATTGGTCAATCCGTTCGCGAGATATGGCAGTTTGGAAGTAAGAAACGCTTGAGAAACTCAAAATTTTCGCAGTTCTGATGCTCGAAACGAATAACTAGAACGGCCTAGGGGAAAAGTACGCATACCGTTGTAATCGGGCGAGTTTCTACTTTCAGATGCAACAGAAATTTTGCGGATTGGTCAATCCGTTCGCGAGATATGGCAGTTTGGATGTAAGAAACGCTTGAGAAACTCAAAATTTTCGCAGTTCTGATGCTCGAAACGAATAACTAGAACTGCCTAGGGGAAAAGTGCGCTTAGTGTTGTAATCGGGCGAGTTTCTACTTTCAGATGCAACAGAAATTTTGCGGATTGGTCAAGCCGTTCGCGAGATATGGCAGTTTGGAGGTAAGAAACGCTCGAGAAACTCAAAATTTTCGCAGTTCTGATGCTCGAAACGAATAACTAGAACGGCCTAGGGGAAAAGTACGCACACCGTTGTAATCGGGCGAGTTTCTACTTTCAGATGCAACAGAAATTTTGCGGATTGGTCAATCCGTTCGCGAGATATGGCAGTTTGGATGTAAGAAACGCTTGAGAAACTCAAAATTTTCGCAGTTCTGATGCTCGAAACGAATAACTAGAACTGCCTAGGGGAAAAGTGCGCTTAGTGTTGTAATCGGGCGAGTTTCTACTTTCAGATGCAACAGAAATTTTGCGGATTGGTCAAGCCGTTCGCGAGATATGGCAGTTTGGAGGTAAGAAACGCTCGAGAAACTCAAAATTTTCGCAGTTCTGATGCTCGAAACGAATAACTAGAACGGCCTAGGGGAAAGTACGCACACCGTTGTAATCGGGCGAGTTTCTACTTTCAGATGCAACAGAAATTTTGCGGATTGGTCAATCCGTTCGCGAGATATGGCAGTTTGGAGGTAAGAAACGCTTGAGAAACTCAAAATTTTCGCAGTTCTGATGCTCGAAACGAATAACTAGAACGGCCTAGGGGAAAAGTACGCATAGTGTTGTAATCGGGCGAGTTTCTACTATCAGATGCAACAGAAATTTTGCGGATTGGTCAATCCGTTCGCGAGATATGGCAGTTTGGAAGTAAGAAACGCTTGAGAAACTCAAAATTTTCACAGTTCTGATGCACGAAACGAATAACTAGAACGGCCTAGGGGAAAAATACGCATAGTGTTGTAATCGGGCGAGTTTCTACTTTCAGATGCAACAGAAATTTTGCGGATTGGTCAATCCGTTCGCGAGATATGGCAGTTTGGAAGTAAGAAACGCTTGAGAAACTCAAAATTTTTGCAGTTCTGATGCTCGAAACGAATAACTAGGGCGGCCTAGGGGAAAAGTACGCATAGTGTTGTAATCGGGCGAGTTTCTACTTTCAGATGCAACAGAAATTTTGCGGATTGGTCAATCCGTTCGCGAGATATGGCAGTTTGGAGGTAAGAAACGCTTGAGAAACTCAAAATTTTCGCAGTTCTGGTGCTCGAAACGAATAACTAGAACGGCCTAGGGGAAAAGTACGAATAGTGTTGTAATCGGGCGAGTTTCTACTTTCAGATGCAACAGAAATTGTGCGGATTGGTCAATCCGTTCGCGAGATATGGCAGTTAGGAGGTAACAAACGCTCGAGAAACTCAAAATTTTCGCAGTTCTGATGCTCGAAACGAATAACTAGAACGGCCTAGGGGAAAAGTACGCACACCGTTGTAATCGGGCGAGTTTCTACTTTCAGATGCAACAGAAATTTTGCGGATTGGTAAATCCGTTCGCGAGATATGGCAGTTTGGATGTAAGAAACGCTTGAGAAACTCAAAATTTTCGCAGATCTGATGCTCGAAACGAATAGCTAGAACGGCCTAGTGGAAAAGTACGCATACCGTTGTAAACGGGCGAGTTTCTACTTTCAGATGCAACAGAAATTTTGCGGATTGGTCAATCCGTTCGCGAGATATGGCAGTTTGGAGGTAAGAAACGCTTGAGAAACTCAAAATTTTCGCAGTTCTGATGCTCGAAACGAATAACTAGAACGGCCTAGGGGAAAAGTGCGCATAGTGTTGTAATCGGGCGAGTTTCTACTTTCAGATGCAACAGAAATTTTGCGGATTGGTCAATCCGTTCGCGAGATATGGCAGTTTGGAAGTAAGAAACGCTTGAGAAACTCAACATTTTCACAGTTCTGATGCTCGAAACGAATAACTAGAACGGCCTAGGGGAAAAGTACGCATACCGTTGTAATCGGGCGAGTTTCTACTTTCAGATGCAACAGAAATTTTGCGGATTGGTCAATCCGTTCGCGAGATATGGCAGTTTGGAAGTAAGAAACGCTTGAGAAACTCAAAATTTTCGCAGTTCTGATGCTCGAAACGAATAACTAGAACGGCCTAGGGGAAAAGTACGCAAACCGTTGTAATCGGGCGAGTTTCTACTTTCAGATGCAAGAGAAATTTTGCGGATTGGAAAATCCGTTCGCGAGATATGGCAGTTTGGATGTAAGAAACGCTTGAGAAACTCAAAATTTTCGCAGTTCTGATGCTCGAAACGAATAACTAGAACGGCCTAGGGGAAAAGTACGCACACCGTTGTAATCGGGCGAGTTTCTACTTTCAGATGCAACAGAAATTTTGCGGATTGGTCAATCCGTTCGCGAGATATGGCAGTTTGGAGGTAAGAAACGGTTGAGAAACTCAAAATTTTCACAGTTCTGATGCTCGAAACGAATAACTAGAACGGGCTAGGGGAAAAGTACGCATACAGTTGTAATCGGGCGAGTTTCTACTTTCAGATGCAACAGAAATTTTGCGGATTGGTAAATCCGTTCGCGAGATATGGCAGTTTGGATGTAAGAAACGCTTGAGAAACTCAAAATTTTCGCAGATCTGATGCTCGAAACGAATAGCTAGAACGGCCTAGTGGAAAAGTACGCATACCGTTGCAATCGGGCGAGTTTCTACTTTCAGATGCAACAGAAATTTTGCGGATTGGTCAATCCGTTCGCGAGATATGGCAGTTTGGAGGTAAGAAACGCTTGGGAAACTCAAAATTTTCGCAGTTCTGATGCTCGAAACGAATAACTAGAACGGCCTAGGGGAAAAGTGCGCATAGTGTTGTAATCGGGCGAGTTTCTACTTTCAGATGCAACAGAAATTTTGCGGATTGGTCAATCCGTTCGCGAGATATGGCAGTTTGGAGGTAAGAAACGCTCGAGAAACTCAAAATTTTCGCAGTTCTGATGCTCGAAACGAATAACTAGAACGGCCTAGGGGAAAAGTACGCACACCGTTGTAATCGGGCGAGTTTCTACTTTCAGATGCAACAGAAATTTTGCGGATTGGTCAATCCGTTCGCGAGATATGGCAGTTTGGAAGTAAGAAACGCTTGAGAAACTCAAAATTTTTGCAGTTCTGATGCTCGAAACGAATAACTAGGGCGGCCTAGGGGAAAAGTACGCATAGTGTTGTAATCGGGCGAGTTTCTACTTTCAGATGCAACAGAAATTTTGCGGATTGGTCAATCCGTTCGCGAGATATGGCAGTTTGGAGGTAAGAAACGCTCGAGAAACTCAAAATTTTCGCAGTTCTGATGCTCGAAACGAATAACTAGAACGGCCTAGGGGAAAAGTACGCACACCGTTGTAATCGGGCGAGTTTCTACTTTCAGATGCAACAGAAATTTTGCGGATTGGTCAATCCGTTCGCGAGATATGGCAGTTTGGAAGTAAGAAACGCTTGAGAAACTCAAAATTTTTGCAGTTCTGATGCTCGAAACGAATAACTAGGGCGGCCTAGGGGAAAAGTACGCATAGTGTTGTAATCGGGCGAGTTTCTACTTTCAGATGCAACAGAAATTTTGCGGATTGGTCAATCCGTTCGCGAGATATGGCAGTTTGGAGGTAAGAAACGCTTGAGAAACTCAAAATTTTCGCAGTTCTGGTGCTCGAAACGAATAACTAGAACGGCCTAGGGGAAAAGTACGAATAGTGTTGTAATCGGGCGAGTTTCTACTTTCAGATGCAACAGAAATTGTGCGGATTGGTCAATCCGTTCGCGAGATATGGCAGTTTGGAAGTAAGAAACGCTTGAGAAACTCAAAATTTTCGCAGTTCTGTTGCTCGAAACGAATAACTAGAACGGGCTAGGGGAAAAGTACGCATACAGTTGTAATCGGGCGAGTTTCTACTTTCAGATGCAACAGAAATTTTGCGGATTGGTAAATCCGTTCGCGAGATATGGCAGTTTGGATGTAAGAAACGCTTGAGAAACTCAAAATTTTCGCAGATCTGATGCTCGAAACGAATAGCTAGAACGGCCTAGTGGAAAAGTACGCATACCGTTGTAATCGGGCGAGTTTCTACTTTCAGATGCAACAGAAATTTTGCGGATTGGTCAATCCGTTCGCGAGATATGGCAGTTTGGAGGTAAGAAACGCTTGAGAAACTCAAAATTTTCGCAGTTCTGATGCTCGAAACGAATAACTAGAACGGCCTAGGGGAAAAGTGCGCATAGTGTTGTAATCGGGCGAGTTTCTACTTTCAGATGCAACAGAAATTTTGCGGATTGGTCAATTCGTTCGCGAGATATGGCAGTTTGGAAGTAAGAAACGCTTGATAAACTCAAAATTTTCACAGTTCTGATGCTCGAAACGAATAACTAGAACGGCCTAGGGGAAAAGTACGCATACCGTTGTAATAGGGCGAGTTTCTACTTTCAGATGCAACAGAAATTTTGCGGATTGGTCAATCCGTTCGCGAGATATGGCAGTTTGGAGGTAAGAAACGCTCGAGAAACTCAAAATTTTCGCAGTTCTGATGCTCGAAACGAATAACTAGAACGGCCTAGGGGAAAAGTACGCACACCGTTGTAATCGGGCGAGTTTCTACTTTCAGATGCAACAGAAATTTTGCGGATTGGTCAATCCGTTCGCGAGATATGGCAGTTTGGAAGTAAGAAACGCTTGAGAAACTCAAAATTTTTGCAGTTCTGATGCTCGAAACGAATAACTAGGGCGGCCTAGGGAAAAGTACGCATAGTGTTGTAATCGGGCGAGTTTCTACTTTCAGATGCAACAGAAATTTTGCGGATTGGTCAATCCGTTCGCGAGATATGGCAGTTTGGAGGTAAGAAACGCTTGAGAAACTCAAAATTTTCGCAGTTCTGGTGCTCGAAACGAATAACTAGAACGGCCTAGGGGAAAAGTACGAATAGTGTTGTAATCGGGCGAGTTTCTACTTTCAGATGCAACAGAAATTGTGCGGATTGGTCAATCCGTTCGCGAGATATGGCAGTTTGGAAGTAAGAAACGCTTGAGAAACTCAAAATTTTCGCAGTTCTGTTGCTCGAAACGAATAACTAGAACGGGCTAGGGGAAAAGTACGCATACAGTTGTAATCGGGCGAGTTTCTACTTTCAGATGCAACAGAAATTTTGCGGATTGGTAAATCCGTTCGCGAGATATGGCAGTTTGGATGTAAGAAACGCTTGAGAAACTCAAAATTTTCGCAGATCTGATGCTCGAAACGAATAGCTAGAACGGCCTAGTGGAAAAGTACGCATACCGTTGTAATCGGGCGAGTTTCTACTTTCAGATGCAACAGAAATTGTGCGGATTGGTCAATCCGTTCGCGAGATATGGCAGTTTGGAAGTAAGAAACGCTTGAGAAACTCAAAATTTTCGCAGTTCTGTTGCTCGAAACGAATAACTAGAACGGGCTAGGGGAAAAGTACGCATACAGTTGTAATCGGGCGAGTTTCTACTTTCAGATGCAACAGAAATTTTGCGGATTGGTAAATCCGTTCGCGAGATATGGCAGTTTGGATGTAAGAAACGCTTGAGAAACTCAAAATTTTCGCAGATCTGATGCTCGAAACGAATAGCTAGAACGGCCTAGTGGAAAAGTACGCATACCGTTGTAATCGGGCGAGTTTCTACTTTCAGATGCAACAGAAATTTTGCGGATTGGTCAATCCGTTCGCGAGATATGGCAGTTTGGAGGTAAGAAACGCTTGAGAAACTCAAAATTTTCGCAGTTCTGATGCTCGAAACGAATAACTAGAACGGCCTAGGGGAAAAGTGCGCATAGTGTTGTAATCGGGCGAGTTTCTACTTTCAGATGCAACAGAAATTTTGCGGATTGGTCAATTCGTTCGCGAGATATGGCAGTTTGGAAGTAAGAAACGCTTGATAAACTCAAAATTTTCACAGTTCTGATGCTCGAAACGAATAACTAGAACGGCCTAGGGGAAAAGTACGCATACCGTTGTAATAGGGCGAGTTTCTACTTTCAGATGCAACAGAAATTTTGCGGATTGGTCAATCCGTTCGCGAGATATGGCAGTTTGGAGGTAAGAAACGCTCGAGAAACTCAAAATTTTCGCAGTTCTGATGCTCGAAACGAATAACTAGAACGGCCTAGGGGAAAAGTACGCACACCGTTGTAATCGGGCGAGTTTCTACTTTCAGATGCAACAGAAATTTTGCGGATTGGTCAATCCGTTCGCGAGATATGGCAGTTTGGAAGTAAGAAACGCTTGAGAAACTCAAAATTTTTGCAGTTCTGATGCTCGAAACGAATAACTAGGGCGGCCTAGGGAAAAGTACGCATAGTGTTGTAATCGGGCGAGTTTCTACTTTCAGATGCAACAGAAATTTTGCGGATTGGTCAATCCGTTCGCGAGATATGGCAGTTTGGAGGTAAGAAACGCTTGAGAAACTCAAAATTTTCGCAGTTCTGGTGCTCGAAACGAATAACTAGAACGGCCTAGGGGAAAAGTACGAATAGTGTTGTAATCGGGCGAGTTTCTACTTTCAGATGCAACAGAAATTGTGCGGATTGGTCAATCCGTTCGCGAGATATGGCAGTTTGGAAGTAAGAAACGCTTGAGAAACTCAAAATTTTCGCAGTTCTGTTGCTCGAAACGAATAACTAGAACGGGCTAGGGGAAAAGTACGCATACAGTTGTAATCGGGCGAGTTTCTACTTTCAGATGCAACAGAAATTTTGCGGATTGGTAAATCCGTTCGCGAGATATGGCAGTTTGGATGTAAGAAACGCTTGAGAAACTCAAAATTTTCGCAGATCTGATGCTCGAAACGAATAGCTAGAACGGCCTAGTGGAAAAGTACGCATACCGTTGTAATCGGGCGAGTTTCTACTTTCAGATGCAACAGAAATTTTGCGGATTGGTCAATCCGTTCGCGAGATATGGCAGTTTGGAGGTAAGAAACGCTTGAGAAACTCAAAATTTTCGCAGTTCTGATGCTCGAAACGAATAACTAGAACGGCCTAGGGGAAAAGTGCGCATAGTGTTGTAATCGGGCGAGTTTCTACTTTCAGATGCAACAGAAATTTTGCGGATTGGTCAATCCGTTCGCGAGATATGGCAGTTTGGAGGTAAGAAACGCTCGAGAAACTCAAAATTTTCGCAGTTCTGATGCTCGAAACGAATAACTAGAACGGCCTAGGGGAAAAGTACGCACACCGTTGTAATCGGGCGAGTTTCTACTTTCAGATGCAACAGAAATTTTGCGGATTGGTCAATCCGTTCGCGAGATATGGCAGTTTGGAAGTAAGAAACGCTTGAGAAACTCAAAATTTTCGCGGTTCTGATGCTCGAAACGAATAACAAGAACGGCCTAGGGGAAAAGTACGCACACCGTTGTAATCGGGCGAGTTTCTACTTTCAGATGCAATAGAAATTTTGCGGATTGGTCAATCCGTTCGCGAGATATGGCAGTTTGGAAGTAAGAAACGCTCGAGTAACTCAAAATTTTCGCAGTTCTGATGCTCGACAAGCGTAACTAGAACGGCCTAGGGGAAAAGTACGCACACCGTTGTAATCGGGCGAGTTTCTACTTTCAGATGCAACAGAAATTTTGCGGATTGGTCAATCCGTTCGCGAGATATGGCAGTTTGGAGGTAAGAAACGCTTGAGAAACTCAAAATTTTCGCAGTTCTGATGCTCGAAACGAATAACTAGAACGGGCTAGGGGAAAAGTACGCATACAGTTGTAATCGGGCGAGTTTCTACTTTCAGATGCAACAGAAATTTTGCGGATTGGTAAATCCGTTCGCGAGATATGGCAGTTTGGATGTAAGAAACGCTTGAGAAACTCAAAATTTTCGCAGATCTGATGCTCGAAACGAATAGCTAGAACGGCCTAGTGGAAAAGTACGCATACCGTTGTAATCGGGCGAGTTTCTACTTTCAGATGCAACAGAAATTTTGCGGATTGGTCAATCCGTTCGCGAGATATGGCAGTTTGGAGGTAAGAAACGCTTGAGAAACTCAAAATTTTCGCAGTTCTGATGCTCGAAACGAATAACTAGAACGGCCTAGGGGAAAAGTGCGCATAGTGTTGTAATCGGGCGAGTTTCTACTTTCAGATGCAACAGAAATTTTGCGGATTGGTCAATCCGTTCGCGAGATATGGCAGTTTGGAGGTAAGAAACGCTCGAGAAACTCAAAATTTTCGCAGTTCTGATGCTCGAAACGAATAACTAGAACGGCCTAGGGGAAAAGTACGCACACCGTTGTAATCGGGCGAGTTTCTACTTTCAGATGCAACAGAAATTTTGCGGATTGGTCAATCCGTTCGCGAGATATGGCAGTTTGGAAGTAAGAAACGCTTGAGAAACTCAAAATTTTCGCGGTTCTGATGCTCGAAACGAATAACAAGAACGGCCTAGGGGAAAAGTACGCACACCGTTGTAATCGGGCGAGTTTCTACTTTCAGATGCAATAGAAATTTTGCGGATTGGTCAATCCGTTCGCGAGATATGGCAGTTTGGAAGTAAGAAACGCTCGAGTAACTCAAAATTTTCGCAGTTCTGATGCTCGACAAGCGTAACTAGAACGGCCTAGGGGAAAAGTACGCACACCGTTGTAATCGGGCGAGTTTCTACTTTCAGATGCAACAGAAATTTTGCGGATTGGTCAATCCGTTCGCGAGATATGGCAGTTTGGAGGTAAGAAACGCTTGAGAAACTCAAAATTTTCGCAGTTCTGATGCTCGAAACGAATAACTAGAACGGCCTAGGGGAAAAGTGCGCATAGTGTTGTAATCGGGCGAGTTTCTACTTTCAGATGCAACAGAAATTTTGCGGATTGGTCAATTCGTTCGCGAGATATGGCAGTTTGGAAGTAAGAAACGCTTAAGAAACTCAAAATTTTCACAGTTCTGATGCTCGAAACGAATAACTAGAACGGCCTAGGGGAAAAGTACGCATACCGTTGTAATCGGGCGAGTTTCTACTTTCAGATGCAACAGAAATTTTGCGGATTGGTCAATCCGTTCGCGAGATATGGCAGTTTGGAGGTAAGAAACGCTCGAGAAACTCAAAATTTTCGCAGTTCTGATGCTCGAAACGAATAACTAGAACGGCCTAGGGGAAAAGTACGCACACCGTTGTAATCGGGCGAGTTTCTACTTTCAGATGCAACAGAAATTTTGCGGATTGGTCAATCCGTTCGCGAGATATGGCAGTTTGGATGTAAGAAACGCTTGAGAAACTCAAAATTTTTGCAGTTCTGATGCTCGAAACGAATAACTAGGGCGGCCTAGGGGAAAAGTACGCATAGTGTTGTAATCGGGCGAGTTTCTACTTTCAGATGCAACAGAAATTTTGCGGATTGGTCAATCCGTTCGCGAGATATGGCAGTTTGGAAGTAAGAAACGCTTGAGAAACTCAAAATTTTCGCGGTTCTGATGCTCGAAACGAATAACAAGAACGGCCTAGGGGAAAAGTACGCACACCGTTGTAATCGGGCGAGTTTCTACTTTCAGATGCAACAGAAATTTTGCGGATTGGTCAATCCGTTCGCGAGATATGGCAGTTTGGAGGTAAGAAACGCTTGAGAAACTCAAAATTTTCGCAGATCTGATGCTCGAAACGAATAGCTAGAACGGCCTAGTGGAAAAGTACGCATACCGTTGTAATCGGGCGAGTTTCTACTTTCAGATGCAATAGAAATTTTGCGGATTGGTCAATCCGTTCGCGAGATATGGCAGTTTGGAGGTAAGAAACGCTTGAGAAACTCAAAATTTTCGCTGTTCTGATGCTCGAAACGAATAACTAGAACGGCCTAGGGGAAAAGTGCGCATAGTGTTGTAATCGGGCGAGTTTCTACTTTCAGATGCAACAGAAATTTTGCGGATTGGTCAATCCGTTCGCGAGATATGGCAGTTTGGAGGTAAGAAACGCTCGAGAAACTCAAAATTTTCGCAGTTCTGATGCTCGAAACGAATAACTAGAACGGCCTAGGGGAAAAGTACGCACACCGTTGTAATCGGGCGAGTTTCTACTTTCAGATGCAACAGAAATTTTGCGGATTGGTCAATCCGTTCGCGAGATATGGCAGTTTGGAAGTAAGAAACGCTTGAGAAACTCAAAATTTTCGCGGTTCTGATGCTCGAAACGAATAACAAGAACGGCCTAGGGGAAAAGTACGCACACCGTTGTAATCGGGCGAGTTTCTACTTTCAGATGCAATAGAAATTTTGCGGATTGGTCAATCCGTTCGCGAGATATGGCAGTTTGGAAGTAAGAAACGCTTGAGAAACTCAAAATTTTCGCAGTTCTGTTGCTCGAAATGAATAACTAGAACGGGCTAGGGGAAAAGTACATATACAGTTGTAATCGGGCGAGTTTCTACTTTCAGATGCATCAGAAATTTTGCGGATTGGACAATCCGTTCGCGAGATGTGGCAGTTTGTAGGTGAGAAACGCTTGAGAAACTCAAAATTTTCGCAGTTCTGATGCTCGAAACGAATAACTAGAACGGCCTAGGGGAAAAGTACGCATACCGTTGTAATCGGGCGAGTTTCTACCTTCAGATGCAACAGAAATTTTGCGGATTGGTCAATCCGTTCGCGAGATATGGCAGTTTGGAAGTAAGAAACGCTTTAGAAACTCAAAATTTTCGCAGTTCTGATGCTCGAAACGAATAACTAGAACGGCCTAGGGGAAAAGAGCGCATACCGTTGTAATCGGGCGAATTTCTACTTTCAGATGCAACAGAAATTTTGCGGATTGGTCAATCCTTTCGCGAGATATGGCAGTTTGGAGATAAGAAACGCTCGAGAAACTCAAAATTTTCGCAGTTCTGATGCTCGACAAGCATAACTAGAACGGCCTAGGGGAAAAGTACGCATAGTGTTGTAATCGGGCGAGTTTCTACTTTCAGATGCAACAGAAATTTTGCGGATTGGTCAATCCGTTCGCGAGATATGGCAGTTTGGAGGTAAGAAACGCTTGAGAAACTCAAAATTGTCACAGTTCTGATGCTCGAAACGAATAACTAGGACGGCCTAGGGGAAAAGTACGCATACCGTTGTAATCGGGCGAGTTTCTACTTTCAGATGCAACAGAAATTTTGCGGATTGGTCAATCCGTTCGCGAGATATGGCAGTTTGGAAGTAAGAAACGCTTGAGAAACTCAAAATTTTTGCAGTTCTGATGCTCGAAACGAATAACTAGGGCGGCCTAGGGGAAAAGTACGCATACCGTTGTAATCGGGCGAGTTTCTACTTTCAGATGCATCAGAAATTTTGCGGATTGGACAATCCGTTCGCGAGATGTGGCAGTATGTACGTGAGAAACGCTTGAGAAACTCAAAATTTTCGCAGTTCTGATGCTCGAAACAAATAACTAGAACGGCCTAGGGGAAAAGTACGCATACCGTTATAATCGGGCGAGTTTCTACCTTCAGATGCAACAGAAATTTTGCGGATTGGTCAATCCGTTTGCGAGATATGGCAGTTTGGAGGTAAGAAACGCTTGAGAAACTCAAAATTTTCGCAGTTCTGATGCTCGAAACGAATAACTAGAACGGCCTAGGGGAAAAGTGCGCATAGTGTTGTAATCGGGCGAGTTTCTACTTTCAGATGCAACAGAAATTGTGCGGATTGGTCAATCCGTTCGCGAGATATGGCAGTTTGGAAGTAAGAAACGCTTGAGAAACTCAAAATTTTCGCAGTTCTGTTGCTCGAAACGAATAACTAGAACGGGCTAGGGGAAAAGTACGCATACAGTTGTAATCGGGCTAGTTTCTACTTTCAGATGCAACAGAAATTTTGCGGATTGGTAAATCCGTTCGCGAGATATGGCAGTTTGGATGTAAGAAACGCTTGAGAAACTCAAAATTTTCACAGTTCTGATGCTCGAAACGAATAACTAGAACGGCCTAGGGGAAAAGTGCGCATAGTGTTGTAATCGGGCGAGTTTCTACTTTCAGATGCAACAGAAATTTTGCGGATTGGTCAATCCGTTCGCGAGATATGGCAGTTTGGAAGTAAGAAACGCTTGAGAAACTCAAAATTTTCACAGTTCTGATGCGCCAAACGAATAACTAGAACGGCCTAGGGGAAAAGTACGCATACCGTTGTAATCGGGCGAGTTTCTACTTTCAGATGCAACAGAAATTTTGCGGATTGGTCAATCCGTTCGCGAGATATGGCAGTTTGGAAGTAAGAAACGCTTGAGAAACTCAAAATTTTTGCAGTTCTGATGCTCGAAACGAATAACTAGGGCGGCCTAGGGGAAAAGTACGCATAGTGTTGTAATCGGGCGAGTTTCTACTTTCAGATGCAACAGAAATTGTGCGGATTGGTCAATCCGTTCGCGAGATATGGCAGTTTGGAAGTAAGAAACGCTTGAGAAACTCAAAATTTTCGCAGTTCTGTTGCTCGAAACGAATAACTAGAACGGGCTAGGGGAAAAGTACGCATACAGTTGTAATCGGGCTAGTTTCTACTTTCAGATGCAACAGAAATTTTGCGGATTGGTAAATCCGTTCGCGAGATATGGCAGTTTGGATGTAAGAAACGCTTGAGAAACTCAAAATTTTCACAGTTCTGATGCTCGAAACGAATAACTAGAACGGCCTAGGGGAAAAGTGCGCATAGTGTTGTAATCGGGCGAGTTTCTACTTTCAGATGCAACAGAAATTTTGCGGATTGGTCAATCCGTTCGCGAGATATGGCAGTTTGGAAGTAAGAAACGCTTGAGAAACTCAAAATTTTCACAGTTCTGATGCGCCAAACGAATAACTAGAACGGCCTAGGGGAAAAGTACGCATACCGTTGTAATCGGGCGAGTTTCTACTTTCAGATGCAACAGAAATTTTGCGGATTGGTCAATCCGTTCGCGAGATATGGCAGTTTGGAAGTAAGAAACGCTTGAGAAACTCAAAATTTTTGCAGTTCTGATGCTCGAAACGAATAACTAGGGCGGCCTAGGGGAAAAGTACGCATAGTGTTGTAATCGGGCGAGTTTCTACTTTCAGATGCAACAGAAATTGTGCGGATTGGTCAATCCGTTCGCGAGATATGGCAGTTTGGAAGTAAGAAACGCTTGAGAAACTCAAAATTTTCGCAGTTCTGTTGCTCGAAACGAATAACTAGAACGGGCTAGGGGAAAAGTACGCATACAGTTGTAATCGGGCTAGTTTCTACTTTCAGATGCAACAGAAATTTTGCGGATTGGTAAATCCGTTCGCGAGATATGGCAGTTTGGATGTAAGAAACGCTTGAGAAACTCAAAATTTTCACAGTTCTGATGCTCGAAACGAATAACTAGAACGGCCTAGGGGAAAAGTGCGCATAGTGTTGTAATCGGGCGAGTTTCTACTTTCAGATGCAACAGAAATTTTGCGGATTGGTCAATCCGTTCGCGAGATATGGCAGTTTGGAAGTAAGAAACGCTTGAGAAACTCAAAATTTTCACAGTTCTGATGCGCCAAACGAATAACTAGAACGGCCTAGGGGAAAAGTACGCATACCGTTGTAATCGGGCGAGTTTCTACTTTCAGATGCAACAGAAATTTTGCGGATTGGTCAATCCGTTCGCGAGATATGGCAGTTTGGAAGTAAGAAACGCTTGAGAAACTCAAAATTTTCGCAGTTCTGTTGCTCGAAACGAATAACTAGAACGGGCTAGGGGAAAAGTACGCATAGTGTTGTAATGGGGCGAGTTTCTACTTTCAGATGCAACAGAAATTTTTCGGATTGGTCAATCCGTTCGAGAGATATGGCAGTTTGGATGTAAGAAACGCTTGAGAAACTCAAAATTTTCGCAGTTCTGATGCTCGAAACGAATAACTAGAACGGCCTAGGGGAAAAGTACGCAGACCGTTGTAATCGGGCGAGTTTCTACTTTCAGATGCAACAGAAATTTTGCGGATTGGTCAATCCGTTCGCGAGATATGGCAGTTTGGATGTAAGAAACGCTTGAGAAACTCAAAATTTTCGCAGTTCTGATGCTCGAAACGAATAACTAGAACTGCCTAGGGGAGAAGTGCGCTTAGTGTTGTAATCGGGCGAGTTTCTACTTTCAGATGCAACAGAAATTTTGCGGATTGGTCAATCCGTTCGCGAGATATGGCAGTTTGGAGGTAAGAAACGCTCGAGAAACTCAAAATTTTCGCAGTTCTGATGCTCGAAACGAATAACTAGAACGGCCTAGGGGAAAAGTACGCACACCGTTGTAATCGGGCGAGTTTCTACTTTCAGATGCAACAGAAATTTTGCGGATTGGTCAATCCGTTCGCGAGATATGGCAGTTTGGAGGTAAGAAACGCTTGAGAAACTCAAAATTTTCGCAGTTCTGATGCTCGAAACGAATAACTAGAACGGCCTAGGGGAAAAGTACGCATAGTGTTGTAATCGGGCGAGTTTCTACTATCAGATGCAACAGAAATTTTGCGGATTGGTCAATCCGTTCGCGAGATATGGCAGTTTGGAAGTAAGAAACGCTTGAGAAACTCAAAATTTTCACAGTTCTGATGCTCGACACGAATAACTAGAACGGCCTAGGGGAAATGTACGCATACCGTTGTAATCGGTCGAGTTTCTACTTTCAGATGCAACAGAAATTTTGCGGTTTGGTCAATCCGTTCGCGAGATATGGCAGTTTGGAAGTAAGAAACGCTTCAGAAACTCAAAATTTTCACAGTTCTGATGCTCGAAACGAATAACTAGAACGGCCTAGGGGAAAAGTACGCATACCGTTGTAATCGGGCGAGTTTCTACTTTCAGATGCAACAGAAATTTTGCGGATTGGTCAATCCGTTCGCGAGATATGGCAGTTTGGAAGTAAGAAACGCTTGAGAAACTCAAAATTTTCGCAGTTCTGTTGCTCGAAACGAATAACTAGAACGGGCTAGGGGAAAAGTACGCATACAGTTGTAATCGGGCGAGTTTCTACTTTCAGATGCAACAGAAATTTTGCGGATTGGTCAATCCGTTCGCGAGATATGGCAGTTTGGATGTAAGAAACGCTTGAGAAACTCAAAATTTTCGTAGTTCTGATGCTCGAAACGAATAACTAGAACGGCCTAGGGGAAAAGTGTGCATAGTGTTGTTATCGGGCGAGTTTCTACTTTCAGATGCAACAGAAATTTTGCGGATTGGTCAATCCGTTCGCGAGATATGGCAGTTTGGATGTAAGAAACGCTCGAGAAACTCAAAATTTTCGCAGTTCTGATGCTCGAAACGAATAACTAGAACGGCCTAGGGGAAAAGTACGCACACCGTTGTAATCGGGCGAGTTCCTACTTTCAGATGCAACAGAAATTTTGCGGATTGGTCAATCCGTTCGCGAGATATGGCAGTTTGGAGGTAAGAAACGCTTGAGAAACTCAAAATTTTCGCAGTTCTGATGCTCGAAACGAATAACTAGAACGGCCTAGGGGAAAAGTACGCAGACCGTTGTAATCGGGCGAGTTTCTACTTTCAGATGCAACAGAAATTTTGCGGATTGGTCAATCCGTTCGCGAGATATGGCAGTTTGGATGTAAGAAACGCTTGAGAAACTCAAAATTTTCGCAGTTCTGATGCTCGAAACGAATAACTAGAACTGCCTAGGGGAAAAGTACGCATACCGTTGTAATCGGGCGAGTTTCTACTTTCAGATGCAACAGAAATTTTGCGGATTGGTCAATCCGTTCGCGAGATATGGCAGTTTGGAGGTAAGAAACGCTCGAGAAACTCAAAATTTTCGCAGTTCTGATGCTCGAAACGAATAACTAGAACGGCCTAGGGGAAAAGTACGCACACCGTTGTAATCGGGCGAGTTTCTACTTTCAGATGCAACAGAAATTTTGCGGATTGGTCAATCCGTTCGCGAGATATGGCAGTTTGGAGGTAAGAAACGCTTGAGAAACTCAAAATTTTCGCAGTTCTGATGCTCGAAACGAATAACTAGAACGGCCTAGGGGAAAAGTACGCATAGTGTTGTAATCGGGCGAGTTTCTACTATCAGATGCAACAGAAATTTTGCGGATTGGTCAATCCGTTCGCGAGATATGGCAGTTTGGAAGTAAGAAACGCTTGAGAAACTCAAAATTTTCACAGTTCTGATGCTCGACACGAATAACTAGAACGGCCTAGGGGAAATGTACGCATACCGTTGTAATCGGTCGAGTTTCTACTTTCAGATGCAACAGAAATTTTGCGGTTTGGTCAATCCGTTCGCGAGATATGGCAGTTTGGAAGTAAGAAACGCTTCAGAAACTCAAAATTTTCACAGTTCTGATGCTCGAAACGAATAACTAGAACGGCCTAGGGGAAAAGTACGCATACCGTTGTAATCGGGCGAGTTTCTACTTTCAGATGCAACAGAAATTTTGCGGATTGGTCAATCCGTTCGCGAGATATGGCAGTTTGGAAGTAAGAAACGCTTGAGAAACTCAAAATTTTCGCAGTTCTGTTGCTCGAAACGAATAACTAGAACGGGCTAGGGGAAAAGTACGCATACAGTTGTAATCGGGCGAGTTTCTACTTTCAGATGCAACAGAAATTTTGCGGATTGGTCAATCCGTTCGCGAGATATGGCAGTTTGGATGTAAGAAACGCTTGAGAAACTCAAAATTTTCGTAGTTCTGATGCTCGAAACGAATAACTAGAACGGCCTAGGGGAAAAGTGTGCATAGTGTTGTAATCGGGCGAGTTTCTACTTTCAGATGCAACAGAAATTTTGCGGATTGGTCAATCCGTTCGCGAGATATGGCAGTTTGGATGTAAGAAACGCTCGAGAAACTCAAAATTTTCGCAGTTCTGATGCTCGAAACGAATAACTAGAACGGCCTAGGGGAAAAGTACGCACACCGTTGTAATCGGGCGAGTTTCTACTTTCAGATGCAACAGAAATTTTGCGGATTGGTCAATCCGTTCGCGAGATATGGCAGTTTGGAGGTAAGAAACGCTTGAGAAACTCAAAATTTTCGCAGTTCTGATGCTCGAAACGAATAACTAGAACGGCCTAGGGGAAAAGTACGCATAGTGTTGTAATCGGGCGAGTTTCTACTATCAGATGCATCAGAAATTTTGCGGATTGGTCAATCCGTTCGCGAGATATGGCAGTTTGGAAGTAAGAAACGCTTGAGAAACTCAAAATTTTCACAGTTCTGATGCTCGACACGAATAACTAGAACGGCCTAGGGGAAATGTACGCATACCGTTGTAATCGGTCGAGTTTCTACTTTCAGATGCAACAGAAATTTTGCGGTTTGGTCAATCCGTTCGCGAGATATGGCAGTTTGGAAGTAAGAAACGCTTCAGAAACTCAAAATTTTCACAGTTCTGATGCTCGAAACGAATAACTAGAACGGCCTAGGGGAAAAGTACGCATACCGTTGTAATCGGGCGAGTTTCTACTTTCAGATGCAACAGAAATTTTGCGGATTGGTCAATCCGTTCGCGAGATATGGCAGTTTGGAGGTAAGAAACGCTCGAGAAACTCAAAATTTTCGCAGTTCTGATGCTCGAAACGAATAACTAGAACGGCCTAGGGGAAAAGTACGCACACCGTTGTAATCGGGCGAGTTTCTACTTTCAGATGCAACAGAAATTTTGCGGATTGGTCAATCCGTTCGCGAGATATGGCAGTTTGGAGGTAAGAAACGCTTGAGAAACTCAAAATTTTCGCAGTTCTGATGCTCGAAACGAATAACTAGAACGGCCTAGGGGAAAAGTACGCATAGTGTTGTAATCGGGCGAGTTTCTACTATCAGATGCAACAGAAATTTTGCGGATTGGTCAATCCGTTCGCGAGATATGGCAGTTTGGAAGTAAGAAACGCTTGAGAAACTCAAAATTTTCACAGTTCTGATGCTCGACACGAATAACTAGAACGGCCTAGGGGAAATGTACGCATACCGTTGTAATCGGTCGAGTTTCTACTTTCAGATGCAACAGAAATTTTGCGGTTTGGTCAATCCGTTCGCGAGATATGGCAGTTTGGAAGTAAGAAACGCTTCAGAAACTCAAAATTTTCACAGTTCTGATGCTCGAAACGAATAACTAGAACGGCCTAGGGGAAAAGTACGCATACCGTTGTAATCGGGCGAGTTTCTACTTTCAGATGCAACAGAAATTTTGCGGATTGGTCAATCCGTTCGCGAGATATGGCAGTTTGGATGTAAGAAACGCTTGAGAAACTCAAAATTTTCGCAGTTCTGTTGCTCGAAACGAATAACTAGAACGGGCTAGGGGAAAAGTACGCATACAGTTGTAATCGGGCGAGTTTCTACTTTCAGATGCAACAGAAATTTTGCGGATTGGTCAATCCGTTCGCGAGATATGGCAGTTTGGATGTAAGAAACGCTTGAGAAACTCAAAATTTTCGTAGTTCTGATGCTCGAAACGAATAACTAGAACGGCCTAGGGGAAAAGTGTGCATAGTGTTGTAATCGGGCGAGTTTCTACTTTCAGATGCAACAGAAATTTTGCGGATTGGTCAATCCGTTCGCGAGATATGGCAGTTTGGATGTAAGAAACGCTCGAGAAACTCAAAATTTTCGCAGTTCTGATGCTCGAAACGAATAACTAGAACGGCCTAGGGGAAAAGTACGCACACCGTTGTAATCGGGCGAGTTTCTACTTTCAGATGCAACAGAAATTTTGCGGATTGGTCAATCCGTTCGCGAGATATGGCAGTTTGGAGGTAAGAAACGCTTGAGAAACTCAAAATTTTCGCAGTTCTGATGCTCGAAACGAATAACTAGAACGGCCTAGGGGAAAAGTACGCATAGTGTTGTAATCGGGCGAGTTTCTACTATCAGATGCAACAGAAATTTTGCGGATTGGTCAATCCGTTCGCGAGATATGGCAGTTTGGAAGTAAGAAACGCTTGAGAAACTCAAAATTTTCACAGTTCTGATGCTCGAAACGAATAACTAGAACGGCCTAGGGGAAAAGTACGCATAGTGTTGTAATCGGGCGAGTTTCTACTTTCAGATGCAACAGAAATTTTGCGGATTGGTCAATCCGTTCGCGAGATATGGCAGTTTGGAAGTAAGAAACGCTTGAGAAACTCAAAATTTTCACAGTTCTGATGCTCGACACGAATAACTAGAACGGCCTAGGGGAAATGTACGCATACCGTTGTAATCGGGCGAGTTTCTACTTTCAGATGCAACAGAAATTTTGCGGATTGGTCAATCCGTTCGCGAGATATGGCAGTTTGGAAGTAAGAAACGCTTCAGAAACTCAAAATTTTCGCAGTTCTGGTGCACGAAACGAATAACTAGAACGGCCTAGGGGAAAAGTACGCATAGTGTTGTAATCGGGCGAGTTTCTACTTTCAGATGCAACAGAAATTTTGCGGATTGGTCAATCCGTTCGCGAGATATGGCAGTTTGGATGTAAGAAACGCTTGAGAAACTCAAAATTTTCGCAGTTCTGTTGCTCGAAACGAATAACTAGAACGGGCTAGGGGAAAAGTACGCATACAGTTGTAATCGGGCGAGTTTCTACTTTCAGATGCAACAGAAATTTTGCGGATTGGTCAATCCGTTCGCGAGATATGGCAGTTTGGAAGTAAGAAACGCTTCAGAAACTCAAAATTTTCACAGTTCTGATGCTCGAAACGAATAACTAGAACGGCCTAGGGGAAAAGTACGCATACCGTTGTAATCGGGCGAGTTTCTACTTTCAGATGCAACAGAAATTTTGCGGATTGGTCAATCCGTTCGCGAGATATGGCAGTTTGGAGGTAAGAAACGCTCGAGAAACTCAAAATTTTCGCAGTTCTGATGCTCGAAACGAATAACTAGAACGGCCTAGGGGAAAAGTACGCACACCGTTGTAATCGGGCGAGTTTCTACTTTCAGATGCAACAGAAATTTTGCGGATTGGTCAATCCGTTCGCGAGATATGGCAGTTTGGAGGTAAGAAACGCTTGAGAAACTCAAAATTTTCGCAGTTCTGATGCTCGAAACGAATAACTAGAACGGCCTAGGGGAAAAGTACGCATAGTGTTGTAATCGGGCGAGTTTCTACTATCAGATGCAACAGAAATTTTGCGGATTGGTCAATCCGTTCGCGAGATATGGCAGTTTGGAAGTAAGAAACGCTTGAGAAACTCAAAATTTTCACAGTTCTGATGCTCGACACGAATAACTAGAACGGCCTAGGGGAAATGTACGCATACCGTTGTAATCGGTCGAGTTTCTACTTTCAGATGCAACAGAAATTTTGCGGTTTGGTCAATCCGTTCGCGAGATATGGCAGTTTGGAAGTAAGAAACGCTTCAGAAACTCAAAATTTTCACAGTTCTGATGCTCGAAACGAATAACTAGAACGGCCTAGGGGAAAAGTACGCATACCGTTGTAATCGGGCGAGTTTCTACTTTCAGATGCAACAGAAATTTTGCGGATTGGTCAATCCGTTCGCGAGATATGGCAGTTTGGATGTAAGAAACGCTTGAGAAACTCAAAATTTTCGCAGTTCTGTTGCTCGAAACGAATAACTAGAACGGGCTAGGGGAAAAGTACGCATACAGTTGTAATCGGGCGAGTTTCTACTTTCAGATGCAACAGAAATTTTGCGGATTGGTCAATCCGTTCGCGAGATATGGCAGTTTGGATGTAAGAAACGCTTGAGAAACTCAAAATTTTCGTAGTTCTGATGCTCGAAACGAATAACTAGAACGGCCTAGGGGAAAAGTGTGCATAGTGTTGTAATCGGGCGAGTTTCTACTTTCAGATGCAACAGAAATTTTGCGGATTGGTCAATCCGTTCGCGAGATATGGCAGTTTGGATGTAAGAAACGCTCGAGAAACTCAAAATTTTCGCAGTTCTGATGCTCGAAACGAATAACTAGAACGGCCTAGGGGAAAAGTACGCACACCGTTGTAATCGGGCGAGTTTCTACTTTCAGATGCAACAGAAATTTTGCGGATTGGTCAATCCGTTCGCGAGATATGGCAGTTTGGAGGTAAGAAACGCTTGAGAAACTCAAAATTTTCGCAGTTCTGATGCTCGAAACGAATAACTAGAACGGCCTAGGGGAAAAGTACGCATAGTGTTGTAATCGGGCGAGTTTCTACTATCAGATGCAACAGAAATTTTGCGGATTGGTCAATCCGTTCGCGAGATATGGCAGTTTGGAAGTAAGAAACGCTTGAGAAACTCAAAATTTTCACAGTTCTGATGCTCGAAACGAATAACTAGAACGGCCTAGGGGAAAAGTACGCATAGTGTTGTAATCGGGCGAGTTTCTACTTTCAGATGCAACAGAAATTTTGCGGATTGGTCAATCCGTTCGCGAGATATGGCAGTTTGGAAGTAAGAAACGCTTGAGAAACTCAAAATTTTCACAGTTCTGATGCTCGACACGAATAACTAGAACGGCCTAGGGGAAATGTACGCATACCGTTGTAATCGGGCGAGTTTCTACTTTCAGATGCAACAGAAATTTTGCGGATTGGTCAATCCGTTCGCGAGATATGGCAGTTTGGAAGTAAGAAACGCTTCAGAAACTCAAAATTTTCGCAGTTCTGGTGCACGAAACGAATAACTAGAACGGCCTAGGGGAAAAGTACGCATAGTGTTGTAATCGGGCGAGTTTCTACTTTCAGATGCAACAGAAATTTTGCGGATTGGTCAATCCGTTCGCGAGATATGGCAGTTTGGAAGTAAGAAACGCTTGAGAAACTCAAAATTTTCACAGTTCTGATGCTCGAAACGAATAACTAGAACGGCCTAGGGGAAAAGTACGCAGACCGTTGTAATCGGGCGAGTTTCTACTTTCAGATGCAACAGAAATTTTGCGGATTGGTCAATCCGTTCGCGAGATATGGCAGTTTGGATGTAAGAAACGCTTGAGAAACTCAAAATTTTCGCAGTTCTGATGCTCGAAACGAATAACTAGAACTGCCTAGGGGAAAAGTACGCATACCGTTGTAATCGGGCGAGTTTCTACTTTCAGATGCAACAGAAATTTTGCGGATTGGTCAATCCGTTCGCGAGATATGGCAGTTTGGAGGTAAGAAACGCTCGAGAAACTCAAAATTTTCGCAGTTCTGATGCTCGAAACGAATAACTAGAACGGCCTAGGGGAAAAGTACGCACACCGTTGTAATCGGGCGAGTTTCTACTTTCAGATGCAACAGAAATTTTGCGGATTGGTCAATCCGTTCGCGAGATATGGCAGTTTGGAGGTAAGAAACGCTTGAGAAACTCAAAATTTTTGCAGTTCTGATGCTCGAAACGAATAACTAGAACGGCCTAGGGGAAAAGTACGCATAGTGTTGTAATCGGGCGAGTTTCTACTATCAGATGCAACAGAAATTTTGCGGATTGGTCAATCCGTTCGCGAGATATGGCAGTTTGGAAGTAAGAAACGCTTGAGAAACTCAAAATTTTCACAGTTCTGATGCTCGACACGAATAACTAGAACGGCCTAGGGGAAATGTACGCATACCGTTGTAATCGGTCGAGTTTCTACTTTCAGATGCAACAGAAATTTTGCGGTTTGGTCAATCCGTTCGCGAGATATGGCAGTTTGGAAGTAAGAAACGCTTCAGAAACTCAAAATTTTCACAGTTCTGATGCTCGAAACGAATAACTAGAACGGCCTAGGGGAAAAGTACGCATACCGTTGTAATCGGGCGAGTTTCTACTTTCAGATGCAACAGAAATTTTGCGGATTGGTCAATCCGTTCGCGAGATATGGCAGTTTGGAAGTAAGAAACGCTTGAGAAACTCAAAATTTTCGCAGTTCTGTTGCTCGAAACGAATAACTAGAACGGGCTAGGGGAAAAGTACGCATACAGTTGTAATCGGGCGAGTTTCTACTTTCAGATGCAACAGAAATTTTGCGGATTGGTCAATCCGTTCGCGAGATATGGCAGTTTGGATGTAAGAAACGCTTGAGAAACTCAAAATTTTCGTAGTTCTGATGCTCGAAACGAATAACTAGAACGGCCTAGGGGAAAAGAGTGCATAGTGTTGTAATCGGGCGAGTTTCTACTTTCAGATGCAACAGAAATTTTGCGGATTGGTCAATCCGTTCGCGAGATATGGCAGTTTGGATGTAAGAAACGCTCGAGAAACTCAAAATTTTCGCAGTTCTGATGCTCGAAACGAATAACTAGAACGGCCTAGGGGAAAAGTACGCACACCGTTGTAATCGGGCGAGTTTCTACTTTCAGATGCAACAGAAATTTTGCGGATTGGTCAATCCGTTCGCGAGATATGGCAGTTTGGAGGTAAGAAACGCTTGAGAAACTCAAAATTTTCGCAGTTCTGATGCTCGAAACGAATAACTAGAACGGCCTAGGGGAAAAGTACGCATAGTGTTGTAATCGGGCGAGTTTCTACTATCAGATGCAACAGAAATTTTGCGGATTGGTCAATCCGTTCGCGAGATATGGCAGTTTGGAAGTAAGAAACGCTTGAGAAACTCAAAATTTTCACAGTTCTGATGCTCGACACGAATAACTAGAACGGCCTAGGGGAAATGTACGCATACCGTTGTAATCGGTCGAGTTTCTACTTTCAGATGCAACAGAAATTTTGCGGTTTGGTCAATCCGTTCGCGAGATATGGCAGTTTGGAAGTAAGAAACGCTTCAGAAACTCAAAATTTTCACAGTTCTGATGCTCGAAACGAATAACTAGAACGGCCTAGGGGAAAAGTACGCATACCGTTGTAATCGGGCGAGTTTCTACTTTCAGATGCAACAGAAATTTTGCGGATTGGTCAATCCGTTCGCGAGATATGGCAGTTTGGAGGTAAGAAACGCTCGAGAAACTCAAAATTTTCGCAGTTCTGATGCTCGAAACGAATAACTAGAACGGCCTAGGGGAAAAGTACGCACACCGTTGTAATCGGGCGAGTTTCTACTTTCAGATGCAACAGAAATTTTGCGGATTGGTCAATCCGTTCGCGAGATATGGCAGTTTGGATGTAAGAAACGCTTGAGAAACTCAAAATTTTCGTAGTTCTGATGCTCGAAACGAATAACTAGAACGGCCTAGGGGAAAAGTGTGCATAGTGTTGTAATCGGGCGAGTTTCTACTTTCAGATGCAACAGAAATTTTGCGGATTGGTCAATCCGTTCGCGAGATATGGCAGTTTGGATGTAAGAAACGCTCGAGAAACTCAAAATTTTCGCAGTTCTGATGCTCGAAACGAATAACTAGAACGGCCTAGGGGAAAAGTACGCACACCGTTGTAATCGGGCGAGTTTCTACTTTCAGATGCAACAGAAATTTTGCGGATTGGTCAATCCGTTCGCGAGATATGGCAGTTTGGAGGTAAGAAACGCTTGAGAAACTCAAAATTTTCGCAGTTCTGATGCTCGAAACGAATAACTAGAACGGCCTAGGGGAAAAGTACGCATAGTGTTGTAATCGGGCGAGTTTCTACTATCAGATGCAACAGAAATTTTGCGGATTGGTCAATCCGTTCGCGAGATATGGCAGTTTGGAAGTAAGAAACGCTTGAGAAACTCAAAATTTTCACAGTTCTGATGCTCGAAACGAATAACTAGAACGGGCTAGGGGAAAAGTACGCATACAGTTGTAATCGGGCGAGTTTCTACTTTCAGATGCAACAGAAATTTTGCGGTTTGGTCAATCCGTTCGCGAGATATGGCAGTTTGGATGTAAGAAACGCTTGAGAAACTCAAAATTTTCGCAGATCTGATGCTCGAAACGAATAACTAGAACGGCCTACGGGAAAAGTACGCATACCGTTGTAATCGGGCGAGTTTCTACTTTCAGATGCAACAGAAATTTTGCGGATTGGTCAATCCGTTCGCGAGATATGGCAGTTTCGAGGTAAGAAACGCTTGAGAAACTCAAAATTTTCGTAGTTCTGATGCTCGAAACGAATAACTAGAACGGCCTAGGGGAAAAGTGTGCATAGTGTTGTAATCGGGCGAGTTTCTACTTTCAGATGCAACAGAAATTTTGCGGATTGGTCAATCCGTTCGCGAGATATGGCAGTTTGGATGTAAGAAACGCTCGAGAAACTCAAAATTTTCGCAGTTCTGATGCTCGAAACGAATAACTAGAACGGCCTAGGGGAAAAGTACGCACACCGTTGTAATCGGGCGAGTTTCTACTTTCAGATGCAACAGAAATTTTGCGGATTGGTCAATCCGTTCGCGAGATATGGCAGTTTGGAGGTAAGAAACGCTTGAGAAACTCAAAATTTTCGCAGTTCTGATGCTCGAAACGAATAACTAGAACGGCCTAGGGGAAAAGTACGCATAGTGTTGTAATCGGGCGAGTTTCTACTATCAGATGCAACAGAAATTTTGCGGATTGGTCAATCCGTTCGCGAGATATGGCAGTTTGGAAGTAAGAAACGCTTGAGAAACTCAAAATTTTCACAGTTCTGATGCTCGAAACGAATAACTAGAACGGCCTAGGGGAAAAGTACGCATAGTGTTGTAATCGGGCGAGTTTCTACTTTCAGATGCAACAGAAATTTTGCGGATTGGTCAATCCGTTCGCGAGATATGGCAGTTTGGAAGTAAGAAACGCTTGAGAAACTCAAAATTTTCACAGTTCTGATGCTCGACACGAATAACTAGAACGGCCTAGGGGAAATGTACGCATACCGTTGTAATCGGGCGAGTTTCTACTTTCAGATGCAACAGAAATTTTGCGGATTGGTCAATCCGTTCGCGAGATATGGCAGTTTGGAAGTAAGAAACGCTTCAGAAACTCAAAATTTTCGCAGTTCTGGTGCACGAAACGAATAACTAGAACGGCCTAGGGGAAAAGTACGCATAGTGTTGTAATCGGGCGAGTTTCTACTTTCAGATGCAACAGAAATTTTGCGGATTGGTCAATCCGTTCGCGAGATATGGCAGTTTGGAAGTAAGAAACGCTTGAGAAACTCAAAATTTTCACAGTTCTGATGCTCGAAACGAATAACTAGAACGGCCTAGGGGAAAAGTACGCAGACCGTTGTAATCGGGCGAGTTTCTACTTTCAGATGCAACAGAAATTTTGCGGATTGGTCAATCCGTTCGCGAGATATGGCAGTTTGGATGTAAGAAACGCTTGAGAAACTCAAAATTTTCGCAGTTCTGATGCTCGAAACGAATAACTAGAACTGCCTAGGGGAAAAGTACGCATACCGTTGTAATCGGGCGAGTTTCTACTTTCAGATGCAACAGAAATTTTGCGGATTGGTCAATCCGTTCGCGAGATATGGCAGTTTGGAGGTAAGAAACGCTCGAGAAACTCAAAATTTTCGCAGTTCTGATGCTCGAAACGAATAACTAGAACGGCCTAGGGGAAAAGTACGCACACCGTTGTAATCGGGCGAGTTTCTACTTTCAGATGCAACAGAAATTTTGCGGATTGGTCAATCCGTTCGCGAGATATGGCAGTTTGGAGGTAAGAAACGCTTGAGAAACTCAAAATTTTTGCAGTTCTGATGCTCGAAACGAATAACTAGAACGGCCTAGGGGAAAAGTACGCATAGTGTTGTAATCGGGCGAGTTTCTACTATCAGATGCAACAGAAATTTTGCGGATTGGTCAATCCGTTCGCGAGATATGGCAGTTTGGAAGTAAGAAACGCTTGAGAAACTCAAAATTTTCACAGTTCTGATGCTCGACACGAATAACTAGAACGGCCTAGGGGAAATGTACGCATACCGTTGTAATCGGTCGAGTTTCTACTTTCAGATGCAACAGAAATTTTGCGGTTTGGTCAATCCGTTCGCGAGATATGGCAGTTTGGAAGTAAGAAACGCTTCAGAAACTCAAAATTTTCACAGTTCTGATGCTCGAAACGAATAACTAGAACGGCCTAGGGGAAAAGTACGCATACCGTTGTAATCGGGCGAGTTTCTACTTTCAGATGCAACAGAAATTTTGCGGATTGGTCAATCCGTTCGCGAGATATGGCAGTTTGGAAGTAAGAAACGCTTGAGAAACTCAAAATTTTCGCAGTTCTGTTGCTCGAAACGAATAACTAGAACGGGCTAGGGGAAAAGTACGCATACAGTTGTAATCGGGCGAGTTTCTACTTTCAGATGCAACAGAAATTTTGCGGATTGGTCAATCCGTTCGCGAGATATGGCAGTTTGGATGTAAGAAACGCTTGAGAAACTCAAAATTTTCGTAGTTCTGATGCTCGAAACGAATAACTAGAACGGCCTAGGGGAAAAGAGTGCATAGTGTTGTAATCGGGCGAGTTTCTACTTTCAGATGCAACAGAAATTTTGCGGATTGGTCAATCCGTTCGCGAGATATGGCAGTTTGGATGTAAGAAACGCTCGAGAAACTCAAAATTTTCGCAGTTCTGATGCTCGAAACGAATAACTAGAACGGCCTAGGGGAAAAGTACGCACACCGTTGTAATCGGGCGAGTTTCTACTTTCAGATGCAACAGAAATTTTGCGGATTGGTCAATCCGTTCGCGAGATATGGCAGTTTGGAGGTAAGAAACGCTTGAGAAACTCAAAATTTTCGCAGTTCTGATGCTCGAAACGAATAACTAGAACGGCCTAGGGGAAAAGTACGCATAGTGTTGTAATCGGGCGAGTTTCTACTATCAGATGCAACAGAAATTTTGCGGATTGGTCAATCCGTTCGCGAGATATGGCAGTTTGGAAGTAAGAAACGCTTGAGAAACTCAAAATTTTCACAGTTCTGATGCTCGACACGAATAACTAGAACGGCCTAGGGGAAATGTACGCATACCGTTGTAATCGGTCGAGTTTCTACTTTCAGATGCAACAGAAATTTTGCGGTTTGGTCAATCCGTTCGCGAGATATGGCAGTTTGGAAGTAAGAAACGCTTCAGAAACTCAAAATTTTCACAGTTCTGATGCTCGAAACGAATAACTAGAACGGCCTAGGGGAAAAGTACGCATACCGTTGTAATCGGGCGAGTTTCTACTTTCAGATGCAACAGAAATTTTGCGGATTGGTCAATCCGTTCGCGAGATATGGCAGTTTGGAGGTAAGAAACGCTCGAGAAACTCAAAATTTTCGCAGTTCTGATGCTCGAAACGAATAACTAGAACGGCCTAGGGGAAAAGTACGCACACCGTTGTAATCGGGCGAGTTTCTACTTTCAGATGCAACAGAAATTTTGCGGATTGGTCAATCCGTTCGCGAGATATGGCAGTTTGGATGTAAGAAACGCTTGAGAAACTCAAAATTTTCGTAGTTCTGATGCTCGAAACGAATAACTAGAACGGCCTAGGGGAAAAGTGTGCATAGTGTTGTAATCGGGCGAGTTTCTACTTTCAGATGCAACAGAAATTTTGCGGATTGGTCAATCCGTTCGCGAGATATGGCAGTTTGGATGTAAGAAACGCTCGAGAAACTCAAAATTTTCGCAGTTCTGATGCTCGAAACGAATAACTAGAACGGCCTAGGGGAAAAGTACGCACACCGTTGTAATCGGGCGAGTTTCTACTTTCAGATGCAACAGAAATTTTGCGGATTGGTCAATCCGTTCGCGAGATATGGCAGTTTGGAGGTAAGAAACGCTTGAGAAACTCAAAATTTTCGCAGTTCTGATGCTCGAAACGAATAACTAGAACGGCCTAGGGGAAAAGTACGCATAGTGTTGTAATCGGGCGAGTTTCTACTATCAGATGCAACAGAAATTTTGCGGATTGGTCAATCCGTTCGCGAGATATGGCAGTTTGGAAGTAAGAAACGCTTGAGAAACTCAAAATTTTCACAGTTCTGATGCTCGAAACGAATAACTAGAACGGGCTAGGGGAAAAGTACGCATACAGTTGTAATCGGGCGAGTTTCTACTTTCAGATGCAACAGAAATTTTGCGGTTTGGTCAATCCGTTCGCGAGATATGGCAGTTTGGATGTAAGAAACGCTTGAGAAACTCAAAATTTTCGCAGATCTGATGCTCGAAACGAATAACTAGAACGGCCTACGGGAAAAGTACGCATACCGTTGTAATCGGGCGAGTTTCTACTTTCAGATGCAACAGAAATTTTGCGGATTGGTCAATCCGTTCGCGAGATATGGCAGTTTCGAGGTAAGAAACGCTTGAGAAACTCAAAATTTTCGTAGTTCTGATGCTCGAAACGAATAACTAGAACGGCCTAGGGGAAAAGTGTGCATAGTGTTGTAATCGGGCGAGTTTCTACTTTCAGATGCAACAGAAATTTTGCGGATTGGTCAATCCGTTCGCGAGATATGGCAGTTTGGAAGTAAGAAACGCTTGAGAAACTCAAAATTTTCACAGTTCTGATGCTCGAAACGAGTAACTAGAACGGCCTAGGGGAAAAGTACGCATAGTGTTGTAATCGGGCGAGTTTCTACTTTCAGATGCAACAGAAATTTTGCGGATTGGTCAATCCGTTCGCGAGATATGGCAGTTTGGACGTAAGAAACGCTTGAGAAACTCAAAATTTTCGCAGTTCTGATGCTCGAAACGAATAACTAGAACGGCCTAGGGGAAAAGTACGCATAGAGTTGTAATCGGGCGAGTTTCTACTTTCAGATGCAACAGAAATTTTGCGGATTGGTCAATCCGTTCGCGAGATATGGCAGTTTGGAAGTAAGAAACGCTTGAGAAACTCAAAATTTTCGCAGTTCTGATGCTCGAAACGAATAACTAGAACGGCCTAGGGGAAAAGTACGCATAGTGTTGTAATCCGGCGAGTTTCTACTTTCAGATGCAACAGAAATTTTGCGGATTGGTCAATCCGTTCGCGAGATATGGCAGTTTGGAAGTAAGAAACGCTTGAGAAACTCAAAATTTTCACAGTTCTGATGCTCGAAACGAATAACTAGAACGGCCTAGGGGAAAAGTACGCATACCGTTGTAATCGGGCGAGTTTCTACTTTCAGATGCAACAGAAATTTTGCGGATTGGTCAATCCGTTCGCGAGATATGGCAGTTTGGAAGTAAGAAACGCTTGAGAAACTCAAAATTTTTGCAGTTCTGATGCTCGAAACGAATAACTAGGGCGGCCTAGGGGAAAAGTACGCATAGTGTTGTAATCGGGCGAGTTTCTACTTTCAGATGCAACAGAAATTTTGCGGATTGGTCAATCCGTTCGCGAGATATGGCAGTTTGGAGGTAAGAAACGCTTGAGAAACTCAAAATTTTCGCAGTTCTGTTGCTCGAAACGAATAACTAGAACGGCCTAGGGGAAAAGTACGAATAGTGTTGTAATCGGGCGAGTTTCTACTTTCAGATGCAACAGAAATTGTGCAGATTGGTCAATCCGTTCGCGAGATATGTCAGTTTGGAAGTAAGAAACGCTTGAGAAACTCAAAATTTTCGCAGTTCTGTTGCTCGAAACGAATAACTAGAACGGGCTAGGGAAAAAGTACGCATACAGCTGTAATCGGGCGAGTTTCTACTTTCAGATGCAACAGAAATTTTGCGGATTGGTATATCCGTTCGCGAGATATGGCAGTTTGGATGTAAGAAACGCTTGAGAAACTCAAAATTTTCGCAGATCTGATGCTCGAAACGAATAACTAGAACGGCCTAGTGGAAAAGTACGCATACCGTTGTAATCGGGCGAGTTTCTACTTTCAGATGCAGCAGAAATTTTGCGGATTGGTAAATCCGTTCGCGAGATATGGCAGTTTGGAGGTAAGAAACGCTTGAGAAACTCAAAATTTTCGCAGTTCTGATGCTCGAAACGAATAACTAGAACTGCCTAGGGGAAAAGTGCGCATAGTGTTGTAATCGGGCGAGTTTCTACTTTCAGATGCAACAGAAATTTTGCGGATTGGTCAATCCGTTCGCGAGATATGGCAGTTTGGAGGTAAGAAACGCTCGAGGAACTCAAAATTTTCGCAGTTCTGATGCTCGAAACGAATAACTAGAACGGCCTAGGGGAAAAGTACGCGCACCGTTGTAATCGGGCGAGTTTCTACTTTCAGATGCAACAGAAATTTTGCGGATTGGTCAATCCGTTCGCGAGATATGGCAGTTTGGAGGTAAGAAACGCTTGAGAAACTCAAAATTTTCGCAGTTCTGATGCTCGAAACGAATAACTAGAACGGCCTAGGGGAAAAGTACGCATAGTGTTGTAATCGGGCGAGTTTCTACTTTCAGATGCAACAGAAATTTTGCGGATTGGTCAATCCGTTCGCGAGATATGGCAGTTTGGAAGTAAGAAACGCTTGAGAAACTCAAAATTTTCACAGTTCTGATGCTCGACACGAATAACTAGAACGGCCTAGGGGAAATGTACGCATACCGTTGTAATCGGGCGAGTTTCTACTTTCAGATGCAACAGAAATTTTGCGGATTGGTCAATCCGTTCGCGAGATATGGCAGTTTGGAAGTAAGAAACGCTTCAGAAACTCAAAATTTTCGCAGTTCTGGTGCACGAAACGAATAACTAGAACGGCCTAGGGGAAAAGTACGCATAGTGTTGTAATCGGGCGAGTTTCTACTTTCAGATGCAACAGAAATTTTGCGGATTGGTCAATCCGTTCGCGAGATATGGCAGTTTGGAAGTAAGAAACGCTTGAGAAACTCAAAATTTTCACAGTTCTGATGCTCGAAACGAATAACCAGAACGGCCTAGGGGAAAAGTACGCATAACGTTGTAATCGGACGAGTTTGTACTTTCAGATGCAACAGAAATTTTGCGGATTGGTCAATCCGTTCGCGAGATATGGCAGTTTGGAAGTAAGAAACGCTTGAGAAACTCAAAATTTTTGCAGTTCTGATGCTCGAAACGAATAACTAGGACGGCCTAGGGGAAAAGTACGCATAGAGTTGTAATCGGGCGAGTTTCTACTTTCAGATGCAACAGAAATTTTGCGGATTGGTCAATCCGTTCGCGAGATATGGCAGTTTGGAAGTAAGAAACGCTTGAGAAACTCAAAATTTTCACAGTTCTGATGCTCGAAACGAATAACTAGAACGGCCTAGGGGAAAAGTACGTATACCGTTGTAATCGGGCGAGTTTCTACTTTCAGATGCAACAGAAATTTTGCGGATTGGTCAATCCGTTCGCGAGATATGGCAGTTTGGAAGTAAGAAACGCTTGAGAAACTCAAAACTTTCGCAGTTCTGATGCTCGAAACGAATAACTAGAACGGCCTAGGGGAAAAGTACGCATAGTGTTGTAATCGGGCGAGTTTCTACTTTCAGATGCAACAGAAATTTTGCGGATTGGTCAATCCGTTTGCGAGATATGGCAGTTTGGAAGTAAGAAACGCTTCAGAAACTCAAAATTTTCACAGTTCTGATGCTCGAAACGAATAACTAGAACGGCCTAGGGGAAAAGTACGCATACCGTTGTAATCGGGCGAGTTTCTACTTTCAGATGCAACAGAAATTTTGGGGATTGGTCAATCCGTTCGCGAGATATGGCAGTTTGGAAGTAAGAAACGATTGAGAAACTCAAAATTTTTGCAGTTCTGATGCTCGAAACGAATAACTAGGACGGCCTAGGGGAAAAGTACGCATAGAGTTGTAATCGGGCGAGTTTCTACTTTCAGATGCAACAGAAATTTTGCGGATTGGTCAATCCGTTCGCGAGATATGGCAGTTTGGAGGTAAGAAACGCTTGAGAAACTCAAAATTTTCGCAGTTCTGATGCTCGAAACGAATAACTAGGACGGCCTAGGGGAAAAGTACGCATAGAGTTGTAATCGGGCGAGTTTCTACTTTCAGATGCAACAGAAATTTTGCGGATTGGTCAATCCGTTCGCGAGATATGGCAGTTTGGAAGTAAGAAACGCTTGAGAAACTCAAAATTTTCACAGTTCTGATGCTCGAAACGAATAACTAGAACGGCCTAGGGGAAAAGTACGCATACCGTTGTAATCGGGCGAGTTTCTACTTTCAGATGCAACAGAAATTTTGCGGATTGGTCAATCCGTTCGCGAGATATGGCAGTTTGGAAGTAAGAAACGCTTGAGAAACTCAAAACTTTCGCAGTTCTGATGCTCGAAACGAATAACTAGAACGGCCTAGGGGAAAAGTACGCATAGTGTTGTAATCGGGCGAGTTTCTACTTTCAGATGCAACAGAAATTTTGCGGATTGGTCAATCCGTTCGCGAGATATGGCAGTTTGGAAGTAAGAAACGCTTGAGAAACTCAAAATTTTCGCAGTTCTGATGCTCGAAACGAATAACTAGAACGGCCTAGGGGAAAAGCACGAATAGTGTTGTAATCGGGCGAGTTTCTACTTTCAGATGCAACAGAAATTGTGCGGATTGGTCAATCCGTTCGCGAGATATGTCAGTTTGGAAGTAAGAAACGCTTGAGAAACTCAAAATTTTCGCAGTTCTGTTGCTCGAAACGAATAACTAGAACGGGCTAGGGGAAAAGTACGCATACAGCTGTAATCGGGCGAGTTTCTACTTTCAGATGCAACAGAAATTTTGCGGATTGGTAAATCCGTTCGCGAGATATGGCAGTTTGGATGTAAGAAACGCTTGAGAAACTCAAAATTTTCGCAGATCTGATGCTCGAAACGAATAACTAGAACGGCCTAGTGGAAAAGTACGCATACCGTTTTAATCGGGCGAGTTTCTACTTTCAGATGCAACAGAAATTTTGCGGATTGGTAAATCCGTTCGCGAGATATGGCAGTTTGGAGGTAAGAAACGCTTGAGAAACTCAAAATTTTCGCAGTTCTGATGCTCGAAACGAATAACTAGAACTGCCTAGGGGAAAAGTGCGCATGGTGTTGTAATCGGGCGAGTTTCTACTTTCAGATGCAACAGAAATTTTGCGGATTGGTCAATCCGTTCGCGAGATATGGCAGTTTGGAGGTAAGAAACGCTTGAGAAACTCAAAATTTTCGCAGTTCTGATGCTCGAAACGAATAACTAGAACGGCCTAGGGGAAAAGTACGCATAGTGTTGTAATCGGGCGAGTTTCTACTTTCAGATGCAACAGAAATTTTGCGGATTGGTCAATCCGTTCGCGAGATATGGCAGTTTGGAAGTAAGAAACGCTTGAGAAACTCAAAATTTTCACAGTTCTGATGCTCGACACGAATAACTAGAACGGCCTAGGGGAAATGTACGCATACCGTTGTAATCGGGCGAGTTTCTACTTTCAGATGCAACAGAAATTTTGCGGATTGGTCAATCCGTTCGCGAGATATGGCAGTTTGGAAGTAAGAAACGCTTCAGAAACTCAAAATTTTCGCAGTTCTGATGCTCGAAATGAATAACGAGAACGGCCTAGGGGAAAAGTGTGCACAGTGTTGTAATCGGGCGAGTTTCTACTTTCAGATGCAACAGAAATTTTGCGGATTGGTCAATCCGTTCGCGAGATATGGCAGTTTGGAGGTAAGAAACGCTCGAGAAACTCAAAATTTTCGCAGTTCTGATACTCGAAACGAATAACTAGAACGGCCTAGGGGAAAAGTACGCACACCGTTGTAATCGGGCGAGTTTCTACTTTCAGATGCAACAGAAATTTTGCGGATTGGTCAATCCGTTCGCGAGATATGGCAGTTTGGAGGTAAGAAACGCTTGAGAAACTCAAAATTTTCGCAGTTCTGATGCTCGAAACGAATAACTAGAACGGCCTAGGGGAAAAGTACGCATAGCGTTGTAATCGGACGAGTTTGTACTTTCAGATGCAACAGAAATTATGCGGATTGGTCAATCCGTTCGCGAGATATGGCAGTTTGGAAGTAAGAAACGCTTGAGAAACTCAAAATTTTCGTAGTTCTGATGCTCGAAACGAATAACTAGAACGGCCTAGGGGAAAATTGTGCATAGTGTTGTAATCGGGCGAGTTTCTACTTTCAGATGCAACAGAAATTTTGCGGATTGGTCAATCCGTTCGCGAGATATGGCAGTTTGGAGGTAAGAAACGCTCGAGAAACTCAAAATTTCCGCAGTTCTGATACTCGAAACGAATAACTAGAACGGCCCAGGGGAAAAGTACGCACACCGTTGTGATCGGGCGAGTTTCTACTTTCAGATGCAACAGAAATTTTGCGGATTGGTCAATCCGTTCGCGAGATATGGCAGTTTGGAGGTAAGAAACGCTTGAGAAACTCAAAATTTTCGCAGTTCTGATGCTCGAAACGAATAACTAGAACGGCGTAGGGGAAAAGTACGCATAGTGTTGTAATCGGGCGAGTTTCTACTTTCAGATGCAACAGAAATTTTGCGGATTGGTCAATCCGTTCGCGAGATATGGCAGTTTGGAAGTAAGAAACGCTTGAGAAACTCAAAATTTTTGCAGTTCTGATGCTCGAAACGAATAACTAGGGCGGCCTAGGGGAAAAGTACGCATAGTGTTGTAATCGGGCGAGTTTCTACTTTCAGATGCAACAGAAATTTTGCGGATTGGTCAATCCGTTCGCGAGATATGGCAGTTTGGAAGTAAGAAACGCTTGAGAAACTCAAAATTTTCGCAGTTCTGATGCTCGAAACGAATAACTAGAACGGCCTAGGGGAAAAGTACGAATAGTGTTGTAATCGGGCGAGTTTCTACTTTCAGATGCAACAGAAATTGTGCGGATTGGTCAATCCGTTCGCGAGATATGTCAGTTTGGAAGTAAGAAACGCTTGAGAAACTCAAAATTTTCGCAGTTCTGTTGCTCGAAACGAATAACTAGAACGGGCTAGGGGAAAAGTACGCATACAGCTGTAATCGGGCGAGTTTCTACTTTCAGATGTAACAGAAATTTTGCGGATTGGTAAATCCGTTCGCGAGATATGGCAGTTTGGATGTAAGAAACGCTTGAGAAACTCAAAATTTTCGCAGATCTGATGCTCGAAACGAATAACTAGAACGGCCTAGTGGAAAAGTACGCATACCGTTGTAATCGGGCGAGTTTCTACTTTCAGATGCAACAGAAATTTTGCGGAATGGTAAATCCGTTCGCGAGATATGGCAGTTTGGAGGTAAGAAACGCTTGAGAAACTCAAAATTTTCGCAGTTCCGATGCTCGAAACGAATAACTAGAACTGCCTAGGGGAAAAGTGCGCATAGTGTTGTAATCGGGCGAGTTTCTACTTTCAGATGCAACAGAAATTTTGCGGATTGGTCAATCCGTTCGCGAGATATGGCAGTTTGGAGGTAAGAAACGCTCGAGAAACTCAAAATTTTCGCAGTTCTGATGCTCGAAACGAATAACTAGAACGGCCTAGGGGAAAAGTACGCGCACCGTTGTAATCGGGCGAGTTTCTACTTTCAGATGTAACAGAAATTTTGCGGATTGGTCAATCCGTTCGCGAGATATGGCAGTTTGGAGGTAAGAAACGCTTGAGAAACTCAAAATTTTCGCAGTTCTGATGCTCGAAACGAATAACTAGAACGGCCTAGGGGAAAAGTACGCATAGTGTTGTAATCGGGCGAGTTTCTACTTTCAGATGCAACAGAAATTTTGCGGATTGGTCAATCCGTTCGCGAGATATGGCAGTTTGGAAGTAAGAAACGCTTGAGAAACTCAAAATTTTCACAGTTCTGATGCTCGACACGAATAACTAGAACGGCCTAGGGGAAATGTACGCATACCGTTGTAATCGGGCGAGTTTCTACTTTCAGATGCAACAGAAATTTTGCGGATTGGTCAATCCGTTCGCGAGATATGGCAGTTTGGAAGTAAGAAACGCTTCAGAAACTCAAAATTTTCGCAGTTCTGATGCTCGAAACGAATAACTAGAACGGCCTAGGGGAAAAGTACGCATAGTGTTGTAATCGGGCGAGTTTCTACTTTCAGATGCAACAGAAATTTTGCGGATTGGTCAATCCGTTCGCGAGATATGGCAGTTTGGAAGTAAGAAACGCTTGAGAAACTCAAAATTTTCACAGTTCTGATGCTCGAAACGAATAACTAGAACGGCCTAGGGGAAAAGTACGCATACCGTTGTAATCGGACGAGTTTGTACTTTCAGATGCAACAGAAATTTTGCGGATTGGTCAATCCGTTCGCGAGATATGGCAGTTTGGAAGTAAGAAACGCTTGAGAAACTCAAAATTTTTGCAGTTCTGATGCTCGAAACGAATAACTAGGGCGGCCTAGGGGAAAAGTGCGCATAGTGTTGTAATCGGGCGAGTTTCTACTTTCAGTTGCAACAGAAATTTTGCGGATTGGTCAATCCGTTCGCGAGATATGGCAGTTTGGAGGTAAGAAACGCTTGAGAAACTCAAAATTTTCGCAGTTCTGATGCTCGAAACGAATAACTAGAACGGCCTAGGGGAAAAGTACGAACAGTGTTGTAATCGGGCGAGTTTCTACTTTCAGATGCAACAGAAATTGTGCGGATTGGTTAATCCGTTCGCGAGATATGGCAGTTTGGAAGTAAGAAACGCTTGAGAAACTCAAAATTTTCGCAGTTCTGTTGCTCGAAACGAATAACTAGAACGGGCTAGGGGAAAAGTACGCATACAGTTGTAATCGGGCGAGTTTCTACTTTCAGATGCAACAGAAATTTTGCGGATTGGTAAATCCGTTCGCGAGATATGGCAGTTTGGATGTAAGAAACGCTTGAGAAACTCAAAATTTTCGCAGATCTGATGCTCGAAACGAATAACTAGAACGGCCTAGGGGAAAAGTACGCATAGTGTTGTAATCGGGCGAGTTTCTACTTTCAGATGCAACAGAAATTTTGCGGATTGGTCAATCCGTTCGCGAGATATGGCAGTTTGGAGGTAAGAAACGCTTGAGAAACTCAAAATTTTCGCAGTTCTGATGCTCGAAACGAATAACTAGAACTGCCTAGGGGAAAAGTACGCATAGAGTTGTAATCGGGCGAGTTTCTACTTTCAGATGCAACAGAAATTTTGCGGATTGGTCAATCCGTTCGCGAGATATGGCAGTTTGGAAGTAAGAAACGCTTGAGAAACTCAAAATTTTCACAGTTCTGATGCTCGAAACGAATAACTAGAACGGCCTAGGGGAAAAGTACGCATACCATTGTAATCGGGCGAGTTTCTACTTTCAGATGCAACAGAAATTTTGCGGATTGGTCAATCCGTTCGCGAGATATGGCAGTTTGGAAGTAAGAAACGCTTGAGAAACTCAAAACTTTCGCAGTTCTGATGCTCGAAACGAATAACTAGAACGGCCTAGGGGAAAAGTACGCATAGTGTTGTAATCGGGCGAGTTTCTACTTTCAGATGCAACAGAAATTTTGCGGATTGGTCAATCCGTTCGCGAGATATGGCAGTTTGGAAGTAAGAAACGCTTGAGAAACTCAAAATTTTTGCAGTTCTGATGCTCGAAACGAATAACTAGGGCGGCCTAGGGGAAATGTACGCATAGTGTTGTAATCAGGCGAGTTTCTACTTTCAGATGCAACAGAAATTTTGCGGATTGGTCAATCCGTTCGCGAGATATGGCAGTTTGGAGGTAAGAAACGCTTGAGAAACTCAAAATTTTCGCAGTTCTGATGCTCGAAACGAATAACTAGAACGGCCTAGGGGAAAAGTACGAATAGTGTTGTAATCGGGCGAGTTTCTACTTTCAGATGCAACAGAAATTGTGCGGATTGGTCAATCCGATCCCGAGATATGGCAGTTTGGAAGTAAGAAACGCTTGCGAAACTCAAAACTTTCGCAGTTCTGTTGCTCGAAACGAATAACTAGAACGGGCTAGGGGAAAATTACGCATACAGTTGTAATCGGGCTCGTTTCTACTTTCAGATGCAACAGAAATTTTGCGGATTGGTCAATCCGTTCGCGAGATATGGCAGTTTGGAGGTAAGAAACGCTCGAGAAACTCAAAATTTTCGCAGTTCTGATGCTCGAAACGAATAACTAGAACGGCCTAGGGGAAAAGTACGCACACCCTTGTAATCGGGCGAGTTTCTACTTTCAGATGCAACAGAAATTTTGCGGATTGGTCAATCCGTTCGCGAGATATGGCAGTTTGGAAGTAAGAAACGCTTGAGAAACTCAAAATTTTTGCAGTTCTGATGCTCGAAACGAATAACTAGGGCGGCCTAGGGGAAAAGTACGCATAGTGTTGTAATCGGGCGAGTTTCTACTTTCAGATGCAACAGAAATTTTGCGGATTGGTCCATCCGTTCGCGAGATATGGCAGTTTGGAGGTAAGAAACGCTTGAGAAACTCAAAATTTTCGCAGTTCTGGTGCTCGAAACGAATAACTAGAACGGCCTAGGGGAAAAGTACGAATAGTGTTGTAATCGGGCGAGTTTCTACTTTCAGATGGAACAGAAATTGTGCGGATTGGTCAATCCGTTCGCGAGATATGGCAGTTTGGAAGTAAGAAACGCTTGAGAAACTCAAAATTTTCACAGTTCTGATGCTCGAAACGAATAACTAGAACGGCCTAGGGGAAAAGTACGCATACCGTTGTAATCGGACGAGTTTGTACTTTCAGATGCAACAGAAATTTTGCGGATTGGTCAATCCGTTCGCGAGATATGGCAGTTTGGAAGTAAGAAACGCTTGAGAAACTCAAAATTTTTGCAGTTCTGATGCTCGAAACGAATAACTAGGGCGGCCTAGGGGAAAAGTACGCATAGTGTTGTAATCGGGCGAGTTTCTACTTTCAGTTGCAACAGAAATTTTGCGGATTGGTCAATCCGTTCGCGAGATATGGCAGTTTGGAGGTAAGAAACGCTTGAGAAACTCAAAATTTTCGCAGTTCTGATGCTCGAAACGAATAACTAGAACGGCCTAGGGGAAAAGTACGAACAGTGTTGTAATCGGGCGAGTTTCTACTTTCAGATGCAACAGAAATTGTGCGGATTGGTTAATCCGTTCGCGAGATATGGCAGTTTGGAAGTAAGAAACGCTTGAGAAACTCAAAATTTTCGCAGTTCTGTTGCTCGAAACGAATAACTAGAACGGGCTAGGGGAAAAGTACGCATACAGTTGTAATCGGGCGAGTTTCTACTTTCAGATGCAACAGAAATTTTGCGGATTGGTAAATCCGTTCGCGAGATATGGCAGTTTGGATGTAAGAAACGCTTGAGAAACTCAAAATTTTCGCAGATCTGATGCTCGAAACGAATAACTAGAACGGCCTAGGGGAAAAGTACGCATAGTGTTGTAATCGGGCGAGTTTCTACTTTCAGATGCAACAGAAATTTTGCGGATTGGTCAATCCGTTCGCGAGATATGGCAGTTTGGAGGTAAGAAACGCTTGAGAAACTCAAAATTTTCGCAGTTCTGATGCTCGAAACGAATAACTAGAACGGCCTAGGGGAAAAGTACGCATAGAGTTGTAATCGGGCGAGTTTCTACTTTCAGATGCAACAGAAATTTTGCGGATTGGTCAATCCGTTCGCGAGATATGGCAGTTTGGAAGTAAGAAACGCTTGAGAAACTCAAAATTTTCACAGTTCTGATGCTCGAAACGAATAACTAGAACGGCCTAGGGGAAAAGTACGCATACCGTTGTAATCGGGCGAGTTTCTACTTTCAGATGCAACAGAAATTTTGCGGATTGGTCAATCCGTTCGCGAGATATGGCAGTTTGGAAGTAAGAAACGCTTGAGAAACTCAAAACTTTCGCAGTTCTGATGCTCGAAACGAATAACTAGAACGGCCTAGGGGAAAAGTACGCATAGTGTTGTAATCGGGCGAGTTTCTACTTTCAGATGCAACAGAAATTTTGCGGATTGGTCAATCCGTTCGCGAGATATGGCAGTTTGGAAGTAAGAAACGCTTGAGAAACTCAAAATTTTTGCAGTTCTGATGCTCGAAACGAATAACTAGGGCGGCCTAGGGGAAATGTACGCATAGTGTTGTAATCAGGCGAGTTTCTACTTTCAGATGCAACAGAAATTTTGCGGATTGGTCAATCCGTTCGCGAGATATGGCAGTTTGGAGGTAAGAAACGCTTGAGAAACTCAAAATTTTCGCAGTTCTGATGCTCGAAACGAATAACTAGAACGGCCTAGGGGAAAAGTACGAATAGTGTTGTAATCGGGCGAGTTTCTACTTTCAGATGCAACAGAAATTGTGCGGATTGGTCAATCCGATCCCGAGATATGGCAGTTTGGAAGTAAGAAACGCTTGCGAAACTCAAAACTTTCGCAGTTCTGTTGCTCGAAACGAATAACTAGAACGGGCTAGGGGAAAATTACGCATACAGTTGTAATCGGGCTCGTTTCTACTTTCAGATGCAACAGAAATTTTGCGGATTGGTCAATCCGTTCGCGAGATATGGCAGTTTGGAGGTAAGAAACGCTCGAGAAACTCAAAATTTTCGCAGTTCTGATGCTCGAAACGAATAACTAGAACGGCCTAGGGGAAAAGTACGCACACCCTTGTAATCGGGCGAGTTTCTACTTTCAGATGCAACAGAAATTTTGCGGATTGGTCAATCCGTTCGCGAGATATGGCAGTTTGGAAGTAAGAAACGCTTGAGAAACTCAAAATTTTTGCAGTTCTGATGCTCGAAACGAATAACTAGGGCGGCCTAGGGGAAAAGTACGCATAGTGTTGTAATCGGGCGAGTTTCTACTTTCAGATGCAACAGAAATTTTGCGGATTGGTCAATCCGTTCGCGAGATATGGCAGTTTGGAGGTAAGAAACGCTTGAGAAACTCAAAATTTTCGCAGTTCTGGTGCTCGAAACGAATAACTAGAACGGCCTAGGGGAAAAGTACGAATAGTGTTGTAATCGGGCGAGTTTCTACTTTCAGATGCAACAGAAATTGTGCGGATTGGTCAATCCGTTCGCGAGATATGGCAGTTTGGAAGTAAGAAACGTTTGAGAAACTCAAAATTTTCGCAGTTCTGTTGCTCGAAACGAATAACTCGAACGGGCTAGGGGAAAAGTACGCATACAGTTGTAATCGGGCGAGTTTCTACTTTCAGATGCAACAGAAATTTTGCGGATTGGTAAATCCGTTCGCGAGATATGGCAGTTTGGATGTAAGAAACGCTTGAGAAACTCAAAATTTTCGCAGATCTGATGCTCGAAACGAATAGCTAGAACGGCCTAGTGGAAAAGTACGCATACCGTTGTAATCGGGCGAGTTTCTACTTTCAGATGCAACAGAAATTTTGCGGATTGGTCAATCCGTTCGCGAGATATGGCAGTTTGGAGGTAAGAAACGCTTGAGAAACTCAAAATTTTCGCAGTTCTGATGCTCGAAACGAATAACTAGAACGGCCTAGGGGAAAAGTGCGCATAGTGTTGTAATCGGGCGAGTTTCTACTTTCAGATGCAACAGAAATTTTGCGGATTGGTCAATCCGTTCGCGAGATATGGCAGTTTGGAAGTAAGAAACGCTTGAGAAACTCAAAATTTTTGCAGTTCTGATGCTCGAAACGAATAACTAGGGCGGCCTAGGGGAAAAGTACGCATAGTGTTGTAATCGGGCGAGTTTCTACTTTCAGATGCAACAGAAATTTTGCGGATTGGTCAATCCGTTCGCGAGATATGGCAGTTTGGAGGTAAGAATCGCTTGAGAAACTCAAAATTTTCGCAGTTCTGATGCTCGAAACGAATAACTAGAACGGGCTAGGGGAAAAGTACGCATACAGTTGTAATCGGGCGAGTTTCTACTTTCAGATGCAACAGAAATTGTGCGGATTGGTCAATCCGAACCCGAGATATGGCAGTTTGGAAGTAAGAAACGCTTGCGAAACTCAAAACTTTCGCAGTTCTGTTGCTCGAAACGAATAACTAGAACGGGCTAGGGGAAAATTACGCATACAGTTGTAATCGGGCTCGTTTCTACTTTCAGATGCAACAGAAATTTTGCGGATTGGTCAATCCGTTCGCGAGATATGGCAGTTTGGAGGTAAGAAACGCTCGAGAAACTCAAAATTTTCGCAGTTCTGATGCTCGAAACGAATAACTAGAACGGCCTAGGGGAAAAGTACGCACACCCTTGTAATCGGGCGAGTTTCTACTTTCAGATGCAACAGAAATTTTGCGGATTGGTCAATCCGTTCGCGAGATATGGCAGTTTGGAAGTAAGAAACGCTTGAGAAACTCAAAATTTTTGCAGTTCTGATGCTCGAAACGAATAACTAGGGCGGCCTAGGGGAAAAGTACGCATAGTGTTGTAATCGGGCGAGTTTCTACTTTCAGATGCAACAGAAATTTTGCGGATTGGTCAATCCGTTCGCGAGATATGGCAGTTTGGAGGTAAGAAACGCTTGAGAAACTCAAAATTTTCGCAGTTCTGGTGCTCGAAACGAATAACTAGAACGGCCTAGGGGAAAAGTACGAATAGTGTTGTAATCGGGCGAGTTTCTACTTTCAGATGCAACAGAAATTGTGCGGATTGGTCAATCCGTTCGCGAGATATGGCAGTTTGGAAGTAAGAAACGTTTGAGAAACTCAAAATTTTCGCAGTTCTGTTGCTCGAAACGAATAACTAGAACGGGCTAGGGGAAAAGTACGCATACAGTTGTAATCGGGCGAGTTTCTACTTTCAGATGCAACAGAAATTTTGCGGATTGGTAAATCCGTTCGCGAGATATGGCAGTTTGGATGTAAGAAACGCTTGAGAAACTCAAAATTTTCGCAGATCTGATGCTCGAAACGAATAGCTAGAACGGCCTAGTGGAAAAGTACGCATACCGTTGTAATCGGGCGAGTTTCTACTTTCAGATGCAACAGAAATTTTGCGGATTGGTCAATCCGTTCGCGAGATATGGCAGTTTGGAGGTAAGAAACGCTTGAGAAACTCAAAATTTTCGCAGTTCTGATGCTCGAAACGAATAACTAGAACGGCCTAGGGGAAAAGTGCGCATAGTGTTGTAATCGGGCGAGTTTCTACTTTCAGATGCAACAGAAATTTTGCGGATTGGTCAATCCGTTCGCGAGATATGGCAGTTTGGAAGTACGAAACGCTTGAGAAACTCAAAATTTTTGCAGTTCTGATGCTCGAAACGAATAACTAGGGCGGCCTAGGGGAAAAGTACGCATAGTGTTGTAATCGGGCGAGTTTCTACTTTCAGATGCAACAGAAATTTTGCGGATTGGTCAATCCGTTCGCGAGATATGGCAGTTTGGAGGTAAGAATCGCTTGAGAAACTCAAAATTTTCGCAGTTCTGATGCTCGAAACGAATAACTAGAACGGCCTAGGGGAAAAGTACGAATAGTGTTGTAATCGGGCGAGTTTCTACTTTCAGATGCAACAGAAATTTTGCGGATTGTTTAATCCGTTCGCGAGATATGGCAGTTTGGAGGTAAGAAACGCTTGAGAAACTCAAAATTTTCGCAGTTCTGATGCTCGAAACGAATAACTAGAACGGCCTAGGGGAAAAGTACGAATAGTGTTGTAATCGGGCGAGTTTCTACTTTCAGATGCAACAGAAATTGTGCAGATTGGTCAATCCGTTCGCGAGATATGGCAGTTTGGAAGTAAGAAACGCTTGAGAAACTCAAAATTTTCGCAGTTCTGTTGCTCGAAACGAATAACTAGAACGGGCTAGGGGAAAAGTACGCATACAGTTGTAATCGGGGGAGTTTCTACTTTCAGATGCAACAGAAATTTTGCGGATTGGTAAATCCGTTCGCGAGATATGGCAGTTTGGATGTAAGAAACGCTTGAGAAACTCAAAATTTTCGCAGATCTGATGCTCGAAACGAATAGCTAGAACGGCCTAGTGGAAAAGTACGCATACCGTTGCAATCGGGCGAGTTTCTACTTTCAGATGCAACAGAAATTTTGCGGATTGGTCAATCCGTTCGCGAGATATGGCAGTTTGGAAGTAAGAAACGCTTGAGAAACTCAAAATTTTTGCAGTTCTGATGCTCGAAACGAATAACTAGGGCGGCCTAGGGGAAAAGTACGCATAGTGTTGTAATCGGGCGAGTTTCTACTTTCAGATGCAACAGAAATTTTGCGGATTGGTCAATCCGTTCGCGAGATATGGCAGTTTGGAGGTAAGAAACGCTTGAGAAACTCAAAATTTTCGCAGTTCTGGTGCTCGAAACGAATAACTAGAACGGCCTAGGGGAAAAGTACGAATAGTGTTGTAATCGGGCGAGTTTCTACTTTCAGATGCAACAGAAATTGTGCGGATTGGTCAATCCGTTCGCGAGATATGGCAGTTTGGAAGTAAGAAACGTTTGAGAAACTCAAAATTTTCGCAGTTCTGTTGCTCGAAACGAATAACTAGAACGGGCTAGGGGAAAAGTACGCATACAGTTGTAATCGGGCGAGTTTCTACTTTCAGATGCAACAGAAATTTTGCGGATTGGTAAATCCGTTCGCGAGATATGGCAGTTTGGATGTAAGAAACGCTTGAGAAACTCAAAATTTTCGCAGATCTGATGCTCGAAACGAATAGCTAGAACGGCCTAGTGGAAAAGTACGCATACCGTTGTAATCGGGCGAGTTTCTACTTTCAGATGCAACAGAAATTTTGCGGATTGGTCAATCCGTTCGCGAGATATGGCAGTTTGGAGGTAAGAAACGCTTGAGAAACTCAAAATTTTCGCAGTTCTGATGCTCGAAACGAATAACTAGAACGGCCTAGGGGAAAAGTGCGCATAGTGTTGTAATCGGGCGAGTTTCTACTTTCAGATGCAACAGAAATTTTGCGGATTGGTCAATCCGTTCGCGAGATATGGCAGTTTGGAAGTAAGAAACGCTTGAGAAACTCAAAATTTTTGCAGTTCTGATGCTCGAAACGAATAACTAGGGCGGCCTAGGGGAAAAGTACGCATAGTGTTGTAATCGGGCGAGTTTCTACTTTCAGATGCAACAGAAATTTTGCGGATTGGTCAATCCGTTCGCGAGATATGGCAGTTTGGAGGTAAGAATCGCTTGAGAAACTCAAAATTTTCGCAGTTCTGATGCTCGAAACGAATAACTAGAACGGCCTAGGGGAAAAGTACGAATAGTGTTGTAATCGGGCGAGTTTCTACTTTCAGATGCAACAGAAATTTTGCGGATTGTTTAATCCGTTCGCGAGATATGGCAGTTTGGAGGTAAGAAACGCTTGAGAAACTCAAAATTTTCGCAGTTCTGATGCTCGAAACGAATAACTAGAACGGCCTAGGGGAAAAGTACGAATAGTGTTGTAATCGGGCGAGTTTCTACTTTCAGATGCAACAGAAATTGTGCAGATTGGTCAATCCGTTCGCGAGATATGGCAGTTTGGAAGTAAGAAACGCTTGAGAAACTCAAAATTTTCGCAGTTCTGTTGCTCGAAACGAATAACTAGAACGGGCTAGGGGAAAAGTACGCATACAGTTGTAATCGGGCGAGTTTCTACTTTCAGATGCAACAGAAATTTTGCGGATTGGTAAATCCGTTCGCGAGATATGGCAGTTTGGATGTAAGAAACGCTTGAGAAACTCAAAATTTTCGCAGATCTGATGCTCGAAACGAATAGCTAGAACGGCCTAGTGGAAAAGTACGCATACCGTTGCAATCGGGCGAGTTTCTACTTTCAGATGCAACAGAAATTTTGCGGATTGGTCAATCCGTTCGCGAGATATGGCAGTTTGGAGGTAAGAAACGCTTGGGAAACTCAAAATTTTCGCAGTTCTGATGCTCGAAACGAATAACTAGAACGGCCTAGGGGAAAAGTGCGCATAGTGTTGTAATCGGGCGTGTTTCTACTTTCAGATGCAACAGAAATTTTGCGGATTGGTCAATCCGTTCGCGAGATATGGCAGTTTGGAGGTAAGAAACGCTTGAGAAACTCAAAATTTTCGCAGTTCTGATGCTCGAAACGAATAACTAGAACGGCCTAGGGGAAAAGTACGAATAGTGTTGTAATCGGGCGAGTTTCTACTTTCAGATGCAACAGAAATTGTGCGGATTGGTCAATCCGATCCCGAGATATGGCAGTTTGGAAGTAAGAAACGCTTGAGAAACTCAAAACTTTCGCAGTTCTGTTGCTCGAAACGAATAACTAGAACGGGCTAGGGGAAAATTACGCATACAGTTGTAATCGGGCTCGTTTCTACTTTCAGATGCAACAGAAATTCTGCGGATTGGTCAATCCGTTCGCGAGATATGGCAGTTTGGATGTAAGAAACACTTGAGAAACTCAAAATTTTCGCGGTTCCGATGCTCGAAACGAATAACAAGAACGGCCTAGGGGAAAAGTACGCACACCGTTGTAATCAGGCGAGTTTCTACTTTCAGATGCAATAGAAATTTTGCGGATTGGTCACTCCGTTCGCGAGATATGGCAGTTTGGATGTAAGAAACGCTTGAGAAACTCAAAATTTTCACAGTTCTGATGCTCGAAACGAATAACTAGAACGGCCTAGGGGAAAAGTGCGCATAGTGTTGTAATCGGGCGAGTTTCTACTTTCAGATGCAACAGAAATTTTGCGGATTGGTCAATCCGTTCGCGAGATATGGCAGTTTGGAAGTAAGAAACGCTTGAGAAACTCAAAATTTTTGCAGTTCTGATGCTCGAAACGAATAACTAGGGCGGCCTAGGGGAAAAGTACGCATAGTGTTGTAATCGGGCGAGTTTCTACTTTCAGATGCAACAGAAATTTTGCGGATTGGTCAATCCGTTCGCGAGATATGGCAGTTTAAAGGTAAGAAACGCTTGAGAAACTCAAAATTTTCGCAGTTCTGGTGCTCGAAACGAATAACTAGAACGGCCTAGGGGAAAAGTACGAATAGTGTTGTAATCGGGCGAGTTTCTACTTTCAGATGCAACAGAAATTTTGCGGATTGGTCAATCCGTTCCCGAGATATGGCAGTTTGATTGTAAGAAACGCTTGAGAAACTCAAAATTTTCGCAGTTCTGTTGCTCGAAACGAATAACTAGAACGGGCTAGGGGAAAAGTACGCATACAGTTGTAATCGGATGAGTTTCTACTTTCAGATGCAACAGAAATTTTGCGGATTGGTAAATCCGTTCGCGAGATATGGCAGTTTGGATGTAAGAAACGCTTGAGCAACTCAAAATTTTCGCAGATCTGATGCTCGAAACGAATAGCTAGAACGGACTAGTGGAAAAGTACGCATACCGTTGTAATCGTGCGAGTTTGTACTTTCAGATGCAACAGAAATTTTGCGGATTGGTCAATCCGTTCGCGAGATATGGCAGTTTGGAGGTAAGAAACGCTTGAGAAACTCAAAATTTTCGCAGTTCTGATGCTCGAAACGAATAACTAGAACGGCCTAGGGGAAAAGTACGCATAGTTTTGTAATCGGGCGGGTTTCTACTTTCAGATGCAACAGAAATTTTGCGGATTGGTCAATCCGTTCGCGAGATATGGCAGTTTGGAAGTAAGAAACGCTTGAGAAACTCAAAATTTTTGCAGTTCTGATGCTCGAAACGAATAACTAGGGCGGCCTAGGGGAAAAGTACGCATAGTGTTGTAATCGGGCGAGTTTCTACTTTCAGATGCAACAGAAATTTTGCGGATTGGTCAATCCGTTCGCGAGATATGGCAGTTTGGAGGTAAGAAACGCTTGAGAAACTCAAAATTTTCGCAGTTCTGGTGCTCGAAACGAATAACTAGAACGGCCTAGGGGAAAAGTACGAATAGTGTTGTAATCGGGCTAGTTTCTACTTTCAGATGCAACAGAAATTGTGCGGATTGGTCAATCCGTTCGCGAGATATGGCAGTTTGGAAGTAAGAAACGTTTGAGAAACTCAAAATTTTCGCAGTTCTGTTGCTCGAAACGAATAACTAGAACGGGCTAGGGGAAAAGTACGCATACAGTTGTAATCGGGCGAGTTTCTACTTTCAGATGCAACAGAAATTTTGCGGATTGGTAAATCCGTTCGCGAGATATGGCAGTTTGGATGTAAGAAACGCTTGAGAAACTCAAAATTTTCGCAGATCTGATGCTCGAAACGAATAGCTAGAACGGCCTAGTGGAAAAGTACGCATACCGTTGCAATCGGGCGAGTTTCTACTTTCAGATGCAACAGAAATTTTGCGGATTGGTCAATCCGTTCGCGAGATATGGCAGTTTGGAGGTAAGAAACGCTTGAGAAACTCAAAATTTTCGCAGTTCTGATGCTCGAAACGAATAACTAGAACGGCCTAGGGGAAAAGTGCGCGTAGTGTTGTAATCGGGCGAGTTTCTACTTTCAGATGCAACAGAAATTTTGCGGATTGGTCAATCCGTTCGCGAGATATGGCAGTTGGGAAGTAAGAAACGCTTGAGAAACTCAAAATTTTTGCAGTTCTGATGCTCGAAACGAATAACTAGGGCGGCCTAGGGGAAAAGTACGCATAGTGTTGTAATCGGGCGAGTTTCTACTTTCAGATGCAACAGAAATTTTGCGGATTGGTCAATCCGTTCGCGAGATATGGCAGTTTGGAGGTAAGAATCGCTTGAGAAACTCAAAATTTTCGCAGTTCTGATGCTCGAAACGAATAACTAGAACGGCCTAGGGGAAAAGTACGAATAGTGTTGTAATCGGGCGAGTTTCTACTTTCAGATGCAACAGAAATTTTGCGGATTGTTTAATCCGTTCGCGAGATATGGCAGTTTGGAGGTAAGAAACGCTTGAGAAACTCAAAATTTTCGCAGTTCTGATGCTCGAAACGAATAACTAGAACGGCCTAGGGGAAAAGTACGAATAGTGTTGTAATCGGGCGAGTTTCTACTTTCAGATGCAACAGAAATTGTGCAGATTGGTCAATCCGTTCGCGAGATATGGCAGTTTGGAAGTAAGAAACGCTTGAGAAACTCAAAATTCTCGCAGTTCTGTTGCTCGAAACGAATAACTAGAACGGGCTAGGGGAAAAGTACGCATACAGTTGTAATCGGGCGAGTTTCTACTTTCAGATGCAACAGAAATTTTGCGGATTGGTAAATCCGTTCGCGAGATATGGCAGTTTGGATGTAAGAAACGCTTGAGAAACTCAAAATTATCGCAGATCTGATGCTCGAAACGAATAGCTAGAACGGCCTAGTGGAAAAGTACGCATACCGTTGCAATCGGGCGAGTTTCTACTTTCAGATGCAACAGAAATTTTGCGGATTGGTCAATCCGTTCGCGAGATATGGCAGTTTGGAGGTAAGAAACGCTTGGGAAACTCAAAATTTTCGCAGTTCTGATGCTCGAAACGAATAACTAGAACGGCCTAGGGGAAAAGTGCGCATAGTGTTGTAATCGGGCGTGTTTCTACTTTCAGATGCAACAGAAATTTTGCGGATTGGTCAATCCGTTCGCGAGATATGGCAGTTTGGAGGTAAGAAACGCTTGAGAAACTCAAAATTTTCGCAGTTCTGATGCTCGAAACGAATAACTAGAACGGCCTAGGGGAAAAGTACGAATAGTGTTGTAATCGGGCGAGTTTCTACTTTCAGATGCAACAGAAATTGTGCGGATTGGTCAATCCGATCCCGAGATATGGCAGTTTGGAAGTAAGAAACGCTTGAGAAACTCAAAACTTTCGCAGTTCTGTTGCTCGAAACGAATAACTAGAACGGGCTAGGGGAAAATTACGCATACAGTTGTAATCGGGCTCGTTTCTACTTTCAGATGCAACAGAAATTCTGCGGATTGGTCAATCCGTTCGCGAGATATGGCAGTTTGGATGTAAGAAACACTTGAGAAACTCAAAATTTTCGCGGTTCCGATGCTCGAAACGAATAACAAGAACGGCCTAGGGGAAAAGTACGCACACCGTTGTAATCAGGCGAGTTTCTACTTTCAGATGCAATAGAAATTTTGCGGATTGGTCAATCCGTTCGCGAGATATGGCAGTTTGGAAGTAAGAAACGTCTGAGAAACTCAAAATTTTCACAGTTCTGATGCTCGAAACGAATAACTAGAACGGCCTAGGGGAAAAGTGCGCATAGTGTTGTAATCGGGCGAGTTTCTACTTTCAGATGCAACAGAAATTTTGCGGATTGGTCAATCCGTTCGCGAGATATGGCAGTTTGGAAGTAAGAAACGCTTGAGAAACTCAAAATTTTTGCAGTTCTGATGCTCGAAACGAATAACTAGGGCGGCCTAGGGGAAAAGTACGCATAGTGTTGTAATCGGGCGAGTTTCTACTTTCAGATGCAACAGAAATTTTGCGGATTGGTCAATCCGTTCGCGAGATATGGCAGTTTAAAGGTAAGAAACGCTTGAGAAACTCAAAATTTTCGCAGTTCTGGTGCTCGAAACGAATAACTAGAACGGCCTAGGGGAAAAGAACGAATAGTGTTGTAATCGGGCGAGTTTCTACTTTCAGATGCAACAGAAATTGTGCGGATTGGTCAATCCGTTCGCGAGATATGGCAGTTTGGAAGTAAGAAACGCTTGAGAAACTCAAAATTTTCGCAGTTCTGTTGCTCGAAACGAATAACTAGAACGGGCTAGGGGAAAAGTACGCATACAGCTGTAATCGGGCGAGTTTCTACTTTCAGATGCAACAGAAATTTTGCGGATTGGTAAATCCGTTCGCGAGATATGGCAGTTTGGATGTAAGAAACGCTTGAGAAACTCAAAATTTTCGCAGATCTGATGCTCGAAACGAATAGCTAGAACGGCCTAGGGGAAAAGTACGCACACCGTTGTAATCAGGCGAGTTTCTACTTTCAGATGCAACAGAAATTTTGCGGATTGGTCAATCCGTTCGCGAGATATGGCAGTTTGGAAGTAAGAAACGCTTGAGAAACTCAAAATTTTCACAGTTCTGATGCTCGAAACGAATAACTAGAACGGCCTAGGGGAAAAGTACGCACACCGTTGTAATCAGGCGAGTTTCTACTTTCAGATGCAATAGAAATTTTGCGGATTGGTCAATCCGTTCGCGAGATATGGCAGTTTGGAAGTAAGAAACGCTTGAGAAACTCAAAATTTTTGCAGTTCTGATGCTCGAAACGAATAACTAGGGCGGCCTAGGGGAAAAGTACGCATAGTGTTGTAATCGGGCGAGTTTCTACTTTCAGATGCAACAGAAATTTTGCGGATTGGTCAATCCGTTCGCGAGATACGGCAGTTTGGAGGTAAGAAACGCTTGAGAAACTCAAAATTTTCGCAGTTCTGATGCTCGAAACGAATAACTAGAACGGCCTAGGGGAAAAGTACGAAAAGTGTTGTAATCGGGCGAGTTTCTACTTTCAGATGCAACAGAAATTGTGCGGATTGGTCAATCCGTTCCCGAGATATGGCAGTTTGGAAGTAAGAAACGCTTGAGAAACTCAAAATTTTCGCAGTTCTGTTGCTCGAAACGAATAACTAGAACGGGCTAGGGGAAAAGTACGCATACAGTTGTAATCGGATGAGTTTCTACTTTCAGATGCAACAGAAATTTTGCGGATTGGTAAATCCGTTCGCGAGATATGGCAGTTTGGATGTAAGAAACGCTTGAGAAACTCAAAATTTTCGCAGTTCTGATGCTCGAAACGAATAACTAGAACGGCCTAGGGGAAAAGTACGCATACCGTTGTAATCGGGCTCGTTTCTACTTTCAGATGCAACAGAAATTTTGCGGATTGGTAAATCCGTTCGCGAGATATGGCAGTTTGGATGTAAGAAACGCTTGAGAAACTCAAAATTTTCGCGGTTCTGATGCTCGAAACGAATAACAAGAACGGCCTAGGGGAAAAGTACGCACACCGTTGAAATCGGGCGAGTTTCTACTTTCAGATGCAACAGAAATTTTGCGGATTGGTCAATCCGTTCGCGAGATATGGCAGTTTGGAGGTAAGCAACGCTTGAGAAACTCAAAATTTTCGCAGTTCTGTTGCTCGAAACGAATAACTAGAACTGGCTAGGGGAAAAGTACGCATACAGTTGTAATCGGGCGAGTTTCTACTTTCAGGTGCAACAGAAATTTTGCGGATTGGTAAATCCGTTCGCGAGATATGGCAGTTTGGATGTAAGAAACGCTTGAGCAACTCAAAATTTTCGCAGATCTGATGCTCGAAACGAATAGCTAGAACGGACTAGTGGAAAAGTACGCATACCGTTGTAATCGGGCGAGTTTGTACTTTCAGATGCAACAGAAATTTTGCGGATTGGTAAATCCGTTCGCGAGATATGGCAGTTTGGATGTAAGAAACGCTTGAGCAACTCAAAATTTTCGCAGATCTGATGCTCGAAACGAATAGCTAGAACGGACTAGTGGAAAAGTACGCATACCGTTGTAATCGGGCGAGTTTGTACTTTCAGATGCAACAGAAATTTTGCGGATTGGTCAATCCGTTCGCGAGATATGGCAGTTTGGAGGTAAGAAACGCTTGAGAAACTCAAAATTTTCGCAGTTCTGATGCTCGAAACGAATAACTAGAACGGCCTAGGGGAAAAGTACGCATAGTTTTGTAATCGGGCGGGTTTCTACTTTCAGATGCAACAGAAATTTTGCGGATTGGTCAATCCGTTCGCGAGATATGGCAGTTTGGAAGTAAGAAACGCTTGAGAAACTCAAAATTTTTGCAGTTCTGATGCTCGAAACGAATAACTAGGGCGGCCTAGGGGAAAAGTACGCATAGCGTTGTAATCGGGCGAGTTTCTACTTTCAGATGCAACAGAAATTTTGCGGATTGGTCAATCCGTTCGCGAGATATGGCAGTTTGGAGGTAAGAAACGCTTGAGAAACTCAAAATTTTCGCAGTTCTGGTGCTCGAAACGAATAACTAGAACGGCCTAGGGGAAAAGTACGAATAGTGTTGTAATCGGGCGAGTTTCTACTTTCAGATGCAACAGAAATTGTGCGGATTGGTCAATCCGTTCGCGAGATATGGCAGTTTGGAAGTAAGAAACGTTTGAGAAACTCAAAATTTTCGCAGTTCTGTTGCTCGAAACGAATAACTAGAACGGGCTAGGGGAAAAGTACGCATACAGTTGTAATCGGGCGAGTTTCTACTTTCAGATGCAACAGAAATTTTGCGGATTGGTCAATCCGTTCGCGAGATATGGCAGTTTGGAAGTAAGAAACGCTTGAGAAACTCAAAATTTTTGCAGTTCTGATGCTCGAAACGAATAACTAGGGCGGCCTAGGGGAAAAGTACGCATAGCGTTGTAATCGGGCGAGTTTCTACTTTCAGATGCAACAGAAATTTTGCGGATTGGTCAATCCGTTCGCGAGATATGGCAGTTTGGAGGTAAGAAACGCTTGAGAAACTCAAAATTTTCGCAGTTCTGGTGCTCGAAACGAATAACTAGAACGGCCTAGGGGAAAAGTACGAATAGTGTTGTAATCGGGCGAGTTTCTACTTTCAGATGCAACAGAAATTGTGCGGATTGGTCAATCCGTTCGCGAGATATGGCAGTTTGGAAGTAAGAAACGTTTGAGAAACTCAAAATTTTCGCAGTTCTGTTGCTCGAAACGAATAACTAGAACGGGCTAGGGGAAAAGTACGCATACAGTTGTAATCGGGCGAGTTTCTACTTTCAGATGCAACAGAAATTTTGCGGATTGGTAAATCCGTTCGCGAGATATGGCAGTTTGGATGTAAGAAACGCTTGAGAAACTCAAAATTTTCGCAGATCTGATGCTCGAAACGAATAGCTAGAACGGCCTAGTGGAAAAGTACGCATACCGTTGTAATCGGGCGAGTTTCTACTTTCAGATGCAACAGAAATTTTGCGGATTGGTCAATCCGTTCGCGAGATATGGCAGTTTGGAGGTAAGAAACGCTTGAGAAACTCAAAATTTTCGCAGTTCTGATGCTCGAAACGAATAACTAGAACGGCCTAGGGGAAAAGTGCGCATAGTGTTGTAATCGGGCGAGTTTCTACTTTCAGATGCAACAGAAATTTTGCGGATTGGTCAATCCGTTCGCGAGATATGGCAGTTTGGAAGTAAGAAACGCTTGAGAAACTCAAAATTTTTGCAGTTCTGTTGCTCGAAACGAATAACTAGGGCGGCCTAGGGGAAAAGTACGCATAGTGTTGTAATCGGGCGAGTTTCTACTTTCAGATGCAACAGAAATTTTGCGGATTGGTCAATCCGTTCGCGAGATATGGCAGTTTGGAGGTAAGAATCGCTTGAGAAACTCAAAATTTTCGCAGTTCTGATGCTCGAAACGAATAACTAGAACGGCCTAGGGGAAAAGTACGAATAGTGTTGTAATCGGGCGAGTTTCTACTTTCAGATGCAACAGAAATTTTGCGGATTGTTTAATCCGTTCGCGAGATATGGCAGTTTGGAGGTAAGAAACGCTTGAGAAACTCAAAATTTTCGCAGTTCTGATGCTCGAAACGAATAACTAGAACGGCCTAGGGGAAAAGTACGAATAGTGTTGTAATCGGGCGAGTTTCTACTTTCCGATGCAACAGAAATTGTGCAGATTGGTCAATCCGTTCGCGAGATATGGCAGTTTGGAAGTAAGAAACGCTTGAGAAACTCAAAATTTTCGCAGTTCTGTTGCTCGAAACGAATAACTAGAACGGGCTAGGGGAAAAGTACGCATACAGTTGTAATCGGGCGAGTTTCTACTTTCAGATGCAACAGAAATTTTGCGGATTGGTAAATCCGTTCGCGAGATATGGCAGTTTGGATGTAAGAAACGCTTGAGAAACTCAAAATTTTCGCAGATCTGATGCTCGAAACGAATAGCTAGAACGGCCTAGTGGAAAAGTACGCATACCGTTGCAATCGGGCGAGTTTCTACTTTCAGATGCAACAGAAATTTTGCGGATTGGTCAATCCGTTCGCGAGATATGGCTGTTTGGAGGTAAGAAACGCTTGGGAAACTCAAAATTTTCGCAGTTCTGATGCTCGAAACGAATAACTAGAACGGCCTAGGGGAAAAGTGCGCATAGTGTTGTAATCGGGCGTGTTTCTACTTTCAGATGCAACAGAAATTTTGCGGATTGGTCAATCCGTTCGCGAGATATGGCAGTTTGGAGGTAAGAAACGCTTGAGAAACTCAAAATTTTCGCAGTTCTGATGCTCGAAACGAATAACTAGAACGGCCTAGGGGAAAAGTACGAATAGTGTTGTAATCGGGCGAGTTTCTACTTTCAGATGCAACAGAAATTGTGCGGATTGGTCAATCCGATCCCGAGATATGGCAGTTTGGAAGTAAGAAACGCTTGAGAAACTCAAAACTTTCGCAGTTCTGTTGCTCGAAACGAATAACTAGAACGGGCTAGGGGAAAATTACGCATACAGTTGTAATCGGGCTCGTTTCTACTTTCAGATGCAACAGAAATTCTGCGGATTGGTCAATCCGTTCGCGAGATATGGCAGTTTGGATGTAAGAAACACTTGAGAAACTCAAAATTTTCGCGGTTCCGATGCTCGAAACGAATAACAAGAACGGCCTAGGGGAAAAGTACGCACACCGTTGTAATCAGGCGAGTTTCTACTTTCAGATGCAATAGAAATTTTGCGGATTGGTCAATCCGTTCGCGAGATATGGCAGTTTGGAAGTAAGAAACGCTTGAGAAACTCAAAATTTTCACAGTTCTGATGCTCGAAACGAATAACTAGAACGGCCTAGGGGAAAAGTGCGCATAGTGTTGTAATCGGGCGAGTTTCTACTTTCAGATGCAACAGAAATTTTGCGGATTGGTCAATCCGTTCGCGAGATATGGCAGTTTGGAAGTAAGAAACGCTTGAGAAACTCAAAATTTTTGCAGTTCTGATGCTCGAAACGAATAACTAGGGCGGCCTAGGGGAAAAGTACGCATAGTGTTGTAATCGGGCGAGTTTCTACTTTCAGATGCAACAGAAATTTTGCGGATTGGTCAATCCGTTCGCGAGATATGGCAGTTTAAAGGTAAGAAACGCTTGAGAAACTCAAAATTTTCGCAGTTCTGGTGCTCGAAACGAATAACTAGAACGGCCTAGGGGAAAAGTACGAATAGTGTTGTAATCGGGCGAGTTTCTGCTTTCAGATGCAACAGAAATTGTGCGGATTGGTCAATCCGTTCGCGAGATATGGCAGTTTGGAAGTAAGAAACGCTTGAGAAACTCAAAATTTTCGCAGTTCTGTTGCTCGAAACGAATAACTAGAACGGGCTAGGGGAAAAGTACGCATACAGCTGTAATCGGGCGAGTTTCTACTTTCAGATGCAACAGAAATTTTGCGGATTGGTAAATCCGTTCGCGAGATATGGCAGTTTGGATGTAAGAAACGCTTGAGAAACTCAAAATTTTCGCAGATCTGATGCTCGAAACGAATAGCTAGAACGGCCTAGGGGAAAAGTACGCACACCGTTGTAATCAGGCGAGTTTCTACTTTCAGATGCAACAGAAATTTTGCGGATTGGTCAATCCGTTCGCGAGATATGGCAGTTTGGAAGTAAGAAACGCTTGAGAAACTCAAAATTTTCACAGTTCTGATGCTCGAAACGAATAACTAGAACGGCCTAGGGGAAAAGTACGCACACCGTTGTAATCAGGCGAGTTTCTACTTTCAGATGCAATAGAAATTTTGCGGATTGGTCAATCCGTTCGCGAGATATGGCAGTTTGGAAGTAAGAAACGCTTGAGAAACTCAAAATTTTTGCAGTTCTGATGCTCGAAACGAATAACTAGGGCGGCCTAGGGGAAAAGTACGCATAGTGTTGTAATCGGGCGAGTTTCTACTTTCAGATGCAACAGAAATTTTGCGGATTGGTCAATCCGTTCGCGAGATACGGCAGTTTGGAGGTAAGAAACGCTTGAGAAACTCAAAATTTTCGCAGTTCTGATGCTCGAAACGAATAACTAGAACGGCCTAGGGGAAAAGTACGAAAAGTGTTGTAATCGGGCGAGTTTCTACTTTCAGATGCAACAGAAATTTTGCGGATTGGTCAATCCGTTCGCGAGATATGGCAGTTTGGAGGTAAGCAACGCTTGAGAAACTCAAAATTTTCGCAGTTCTGTTGCTCGAAACGAATAACTAGAACGGGCTAGGGGAAAAGTACGCATACAGTTGTAATCGGGCGAGTTTCTACTTTCAGATGCAACAGAAATTTTGCGGATTGGTAAATCCGTTCGCGAGATATGGCAGTTTGGATGTAAGAAATGCTTGAGAAACTCAAAATTTTCGCAGTTCTGATGCTCGAAACGAATAACTAGAACGGCCTAGGGGAAAAGTACGCACACCGTTGTAATCAGGCGAGTTTCTACTTTCAGATGCAACAGAAATTTTGCGGATTGGTCAATCCGTTCGCGAGATATGGCAGTTTGGAGGTAAGAAACGCTTGAGAAACTCAAAATTTTCGCAGTTCTGATGCTCGAAACGAATAACTAGAACGGCCTAGGGGAAAAGTGGGCATAGTGTTGTAATCGGGCGAGTTTCTACTTTTAGATGCAACAGAAATTTTGCGGATTGGTCAATCCGTTCGTGAGATATGGCAGTTTGGAGGTAAGAAACGCTTGAGAAACTCAAAATTTTCGCAGTTCTGATGCTCGAAACGAATAACTAGAACTTCCTAGGGGAAAAGTACGCATACCGTTGTAATCGGGCGAGTTTCTACTTTCAGATGCAATAGAAATTTTGCGTATTGGTCAATCCGTTCGCGAGATATGGCAGTTTGGAAGTAAGAAACGCTTGAGAAACTCAAAATTTTTGCAGTTCTGATGCTCGAAACGAATAAATAGGGCGGCCTAGGGGAAAAGTACGCATACCGTTGTAATCGGGCGAGTTTCTACTTTCAGATGCATCAGAAATTTTGCGGATTGGACAATCCGTTCGCGAGATGTGGCAGTTTGTACGTTTGAAACGCTTGAGAAACTCAAAATTTTCGCAGTTCTGATGCTCGAAACGAATAACTAGAACGGCCTAGGGGAAAAGTACGCACACCGTTGTAATCGGGCGAGTTTCTACTTTCAGATTTAACAGAAATTTTGCGGATTGGTCAATCCGTTCGCGAGATATGGCAGTTTGGATGTAAGAAACGCTTGAGAAACTCAAAATTTTTGCAGTTCTGATGCTCGAAACGAATAACTAGGGCGGACTAGGGGAAAAGTACGCATAGTGTTGTAATCGGGCGAGTTTCTACTTTCAGATGCAACAGAAATTTTGCGGATTGGTCAATCCGTTCGCGAGATATGGCAGTTTGGAGGTAAGAAACGCTTGAGAAACTCAAAATTTTCGCAGTTCTGGTGCTCGAAACGAATAACTAGAACGGCCTAGGGGAAAAGTACGAATAGTGTTGTAATCGGGCGAGTTTCTACTTTCAGATGCAACAGAAATTGTGCGGATTGGTCAATCCGTTCGCGAGATATGGCAGTTTGGAAGTAAGAAACGCTTGAGAAACTCAAAATTTTCGCAGTTCTGTTGCTCGAAACGAATAACTAGAACGGGCTAGGGGAAAAGTACGCATACAGTTGTAATCGGGCGAGTTTCTACTTTCAGGTGCAACAGAAATTTTGCGGATTGGTAAATCCGTTCGCGAGATATGGCAGTTTGGATGTAAGAAACGCTTGAGCAACTCAAAATTTTCGCAGATCTGATGCTCGAAACGAATAGCTAGAACGGACTAGTGGAAAAGTACGCATACCGTTGTAATCGGGCGAGTTTGTACTTTCAGATGCAACAGAAATTTTGCGGATTGGTAAATCCGTTCGCGAGATATGGCAGTTTGGATGTAAGAAACGCTTGAGCAACTCAAAATTTTCGCAGATCTGATGCTCGAAACGAATAGCTAGAACGGACTAGTGGAAAAGTACGCATACCGTTGTAATCGGGCGAGTTTGTACTTTCAGATGCAACAGAAATTTTGCGGATTGGTCAATCCGTTCGCGAGATATGGCAGTTTGGAGGTAAGAAACGCTTGAGAAACTCAAAATTTTCGCAGTTCTGATGCTCGAAACGAATAACTAGAACGGCCTAGGGGAAAAGTACGCATAGTTTTGTAATCGGGCGGGTTTCTACTTTCAGATGCAACAGAAATTTTGCGGATTGGTCAATCCGTTCGCGAGATATGGCAGTTTGGAGGTAAGCAACGCTTGAAAAACTCAAAATTTTCGCAGTTCTGTTGCTCGAAACGAATAACTAGGACGGGCTAGGGGAAAAGTACGCATACCGTTGTAATCGGGCGAGTTTCTACTTTCAGATGCAACAGAAATTTTGCGGATTGGTCAATCCGTTCGCGAGATATGGCAGTTTGGACGTAAGAAACGCTTGAGAAACTCAAAATTTTTGCAGTTCTGATGCTCGAAACGAATAACTAGAACGGCCTAGGGGAAAAGTACGCATAGTGTTGTAATCGGGCAAGTTTCTACTTTCAGATGCAACAGAAATTTTGCGGATTTCTCAATCCGTTCGCGAGTTATGGCAGTTTGGAGGTAAGAAACGCTGGAGAAACTCAAAATTTTCGCAGTTCTGATGCTCGAAACGAATAACTAGAACGGCCTAGGGGAAAAGTACGCATAGTGTTGTAATCGGGCGAGTTTCTACTTTCAGATGCAACAGAAATTTTGCGGATTGGTCAATCCGTTCGCGAGTTATGGCAGTTTGGAGGTAAGAAACGCTTGAGAAACTCAAAATTTTCGCAGTTCTGATGCTCGAAACGAATAACTAGAACGGACTGGGGGAAAAGTACGCATACAGTTGTAATCGGGCGAGTTTCTACTTTCAGATGCAACAGAAATTTTGCGGATTGGTCAATCCGTTCGCGAGATATGGCAGTTTGGATGTAAGAAACGCTTGAGAAACTCAAAATTTTCGCAGTTCTGATGCTCGAAACGAACAACTAGAACGGCCTAGGGGAAAAGTACGCATAGTGTTGTAATCGGGCGAGTTTCTACTTTCAGATGCAACAGAAATTTTGCGGATTGGTCAATCCGTTCGCGAGTTATGGCAGTTTGGAGGTAAGAAACGCTTGAGAAACTCAAAATTTTCGCAGTTCTGATGCTCGAAACGAATAACTAGAACGGACTGGGGGAAAAGTACGCATACAGTTGTAATCGGGCGAGTTTCTACTTTCAGATGCAACAGAAATTTTGCGGATTGGTCAATCCGTTCGCGAGATATGGCAGTTTGGATGTAAGAAACGCTTGAGAAACTCAAAATTTTCGCAGTTCTGATGCTCGAAACGAACAACTAGAACGGCCTAGGGGAAAAGTACGCATAGTGTTGTAATCGGGCGAGTTTCTACTTTCAGATGCAACAGAAATTTTGCGGATTGGTCAATCCGTTCGCGAGATATGGCAGTTTGGAAGTAAGAAACGCTTGAGAAACTCAAAATTTTCACAGTTCTGATGCTCGAAACGAATAACTAGAACGGCCTAGGGGAAAAGTACGCATACCGTTGTAATCGGGCGAGTTTCTACTTTCAGATGCAACAGAAATTTTGCGGATTGGTCAATCCGTTCGCGAGATATGGCAGTTTGGAGGTAAGCAACGCTTGAGAAACTCAAAACTTTCGCAGTTCTGATGCTCGAAACGAGTAACTAGAACGGCCTAGGGGAAAAGTACGCATAGTGTTGTAATCGGGCGAGTTTCTACTTTCAGATGCAACAGAAATTTTGCGGATTGGTCAATCCGTTTGCGAGATATGGCAGTTTGGAAGTAAGAAACGCTTCAGAAACTCAAAATTTTCACAGTTCTGATGCTCGAAACGAATAACTAGAACGGCCTAGGGGAAAAGTACGCATACCGTTGTAATCGGGCGAGTTTCTACTTTCAGATGCAACAAAAATTTTGCGGATTGGTCATTCCGTTCGCGAGATGTGGCAGTTTGTAGGTAAGAAACGCTTGAGAAACTCAAAATTTTCGCAGTTCTGATGCTCGAAACGAATAACTAGAACGGCCTAGGGGAAAAGTACGCATAGTGTTGTAATCGGGCGAGTTTCTACTTTCAGATGCAACAGAAAGTCTGCGGATTGGTCAATCCGTTCGCGAGATATGGCAGTTTGGAGGTAAGCAACGCTTGAAAAACTCAAAATGTTCGCAGTTCTGATGCTCGAAACGAATAACTAGAACGGCCTAGGGGAAAAGTACGCATAGTGTTGTAATCGAGCGAGTTTCTACTTTCAGATGCAACAGAAATTTTGCGGATTGGTCAATCCGTTCGCGAGATATGGCAGTTTGGAGGTAAGCAACGCTTGAAAAACTCAAAATTTTCGCAGTTCTGTTGCTCGAAACGAATAACTAGGACGGGCTAGGGGAAAAGTACGCATACCGTTGTAATCGTGCGAGTTTCTACTTTCAGATGAAACAGAAATTTTGCGGATTTGTTAATCCGTTCGCGAGTTATGGCAGTTTGGAGGTAAGAAACGCTGGAGAAACTCAAAATTTTCGCAGTTCTGATGCTCGAAACGAATAACTAGAACGGCCTAGGGGAAAAGTACGCATAGTTTTGTAATCGGGCGAGTTTCTACTTTCAGATGCAACAGAAATTTTGCGGATTGGTCAATCCGTTCGCGAGATATGGCAGTTTGGAGGTAAGAAACGCTTGAGAAACTCAAAATTTTCGCAGTTCTGATGCTGGAAACGAATAACTAGAACGGCCTAGGGGAAAAGTACGCATAGTGTTGTAATCGGGCGAGTTTCTACTTTCAGAGGCAACAGAAATTTTGCGGATTGGTCAATCCGTTCGCGAGTTATGGCAGTTTGGAGGTAAGAAACGCTTGAGAAACTCAAAATTTTCGCAGTTCTGATGCTCGAAACGAATAACTAGAACGGACTGGGGGAAAAGTACGCATACAGTTGTAATCGGGCGAGTTTCTACTTTCAGATGCAACAGAAATTTTGCGGATTGGTCAATCCGTTCGCGAGATATGGCAGTTTGGATGTAAGAAACGCTTGAGAAACTCAAAATTTTCGCAGTTCTGATGCTCGAAACGAACAACTAGAACGGCCTAGGGGAAAAGTACGCATAGTGTTGTAATCGGGCGAGTTTCTACTTTCAGATGCAACAGAAATTTTGCGGATAGGTCAATCCGTTCGCGAGATATGGCAGTTTGGAGGTAAGAACCGCTTGAGAAACGCAAAATTTTCGCAGTTCTGATGCTCGAAACGAATTACTAGCGCGGCCTAGGGGAAAAGTACGCATACCGTTGTAATCGGGCGAGTTTCTGCTTTCAGATGCATCAGAAATTTTGCGGATTGGTCAATCCGTTCGCGAGATGTGGCAGTTTGTAGGTAAGGAACGCTTGAGAAACTCAAAATTTTCGCAGTTCTGATGCTCGAAACGAATAACTAGAACGGCCTAGGGGAAAAGTACGCATACCGTTGTAATCGGGCGAGTTTCTACCTTCAGATGCAACAGAAATTTTGCGGATTGGTCAATCCGTTCGCGAGATATGGCAGTTTGGAAGTAAGAAACGCTTGAGATACTCAAAATTTTCGCATTTCTGATGCTCGAAACGAATAACAAGAACGGCCTAGGGGAAAACTACGCATACCGTTGTAATCGGGCGAGTTTCTACCTTCAGATGCAACAGAAATTTTGCGGATTGGTCAATCCGTTCGCGAGATATGGCAGTTTGGAAGTAAGAAACGCTTGAGAAACTCAAAATTTTCGCAGTTCTGATGCTCGAAACGAATAACTAGAACGGCCTAGGGGAAAAGTACGCATACCGTTGTAATCGGGCGAGTTTCTACTTTCAGATGCAACAGAAATTTTGCGGATTGGTCAATCCGTTAGCGAGATATGGCAGTTTGGAAGTAAGAAACGCTTGAGAAACTCAAAATTTTCGCAGTTCTGATGCTCGAAACGAATAACTAGAACGGCCTAGGGGAAAAGTACGCATAGTGTTGTAATCGGGCGAGTTTCTACTTTCAGATGCAACAGAAATTTTGCGGATTGGTCAATCCGTTCGCGAGTTATGGCAGTTTGGAGGTAAGAAACGCTTGAGAAACTCAAAATTTTCGCAGTTCTGATGCTCGAAACGAATAACTAGAACGGCCTAGGGGAAAAGTACGCATAGTATTGTAATCGGGCGAGTTTCTACTTTCAGATGCAACAGAAATTTTGCGGATTGGTCAATCCGTTCGCGAGATATGGCAGTTTGGAAGCAAGAAGCGCTTGAGAAACTCAAAATTTTCGCAGTTCTGATGCTCGAAACGAATAACTAGAACGGCCTAGGGGAAAAGTACGCATAGTGCTGTAATCGGGCGAGTTTCTACTTTCAGATGCAACAGAAATTTTGCGGATTGGTCAATCCGTTCGCGAGATATGGCAGTTTGGAGGTAAGAACCGCTCGAGAAACTCAAAATTTTCGCAGTTCTGATGCTCGACAAGCATAACTAGAACGGCCTAGGGGAAAAGTACGCATAGTGTTGTAATCGGGCGAGTTTCTACTTTCAGATGCAACAGAAATTTTGCGGATTGGTCAATCCGTTCGCGAGATATGGCAGTTTGGAGGTAAGAACCGCTTGAGAAACGCAAAATTTTCGCAGTTCTGATGCTCGAAACGAATTACTAGCGCGGCCTAGGGGAAAAGTACGCATACCGTTGTAATCGGGCGAGTTTCTGCTTTCAGATGCTTCAGAAATTTTGCGGATTGGTCAATCCGTTCGCGAGATGTGGCAGTTTGTAGGTAAGGAACGCTTGAGAAACTCAAAATTTTCGCAGTTCTGATGCTCGAAACGAATAACTAGAACGGCCTAGGGGAAAAGTACGCATACCGTTGTAATCGGGCGAGTTTCTACCTTCAGATGCAACAGAAATTTTGCGGATTGGTCAATCCGTTCGCGAGATATGGCAGTTTGGAAGTAAGAAACGCTTGAGATACTCAAAATTTTCGCATTTCTGATGCTCGAAACGAATAACAAGAACGGCCTAGGGGAAAACTACGCATACCGTTGTAATCGGGCGAGTTTCTACCTTCAGATGCAACAGAAATTTTGCGGATTGGTCAATCCGTTCGCGAGATATGGCAGTTTGGAAGTAAGAAACGCTTGAGAAACTCAAAATTTTCGCAGTTCTGATGCTCGAAACGAATAACTAGAACGGCCTAGGGGAAAAGTACGCATACCGTTGTAATCGGGCGAGTTTCTACTTTCAGATGCAACAGAAATTTTGCGGATTGGTCAATCCGTTAGCGAGATATGGCAGTTTGGAAGTAAGAAACGCTTGAGAAACTCAAAATTTTCGCAGTTCTGATGCTCGAAACGAATAACTAGAACGGCCTAGGGGAAAAGTACGCATAGTGTTGTAATCGGGCGAGTTTCTACTTTCAGATGCAACAGAAATTTTGCGGATTGGTCAATCCGTTCGCGAGTTATGGCAGTTTGGAGGTAAGAAACGCTTGAGAAACTCAAAATTTTCGCAGTTCTGATGCTCGAAACGAATAACTAGAACGGCCTAGGGGAAAAGTACGCATAGTATTGTAATCGGGCGAGTTTCTACTTTCAGATGCAACAGAAATTTTGCGGATTGGTCAATCCGTTCGCGAGATATGGCAGTTTGGAAGCAAGAAACGCTTGAGAAACTCAAAATTTTCGCAGTTCTGATGCTCGAAACGAATAACTAGAACGGCCTAGGGGAAAAGTACGCATAGTGCTGTAATCGGGCGAGTTTCTACTTTCAGATGCAACAGAAATTTTGCGGATTGGTCAATCCGTTCGCGAGATATGGCAGTTTGGAGGTAAGAACCGCTCGAGAAACTCAAAATTTTCGCAGTTCTGATGCTCGACAAGCATAACTAGAACGGCCTAGGGGAAAAGTACGCATACCGTTGTAATCGGGCGAGTTTCTACTTTCAGATGCAACAGAAATTTTGCGGATTGGTCAATCCGTTCGCGAGTTATGGCAGTTTGGAGGTAAGAAACGCTTGAGAAACTCAAAATTTTCGCAGTTCTGATGCTCGAAACGAATAACTAGAACGGCCTAGGGGAAAAGTACGCATAGTATTGTAATCGGGCGGGTTTCTACTTTCAGATGCAACAGAAATTTTGCGGATTGGTCAATCCGTTCGCGAGATATGGCAGTTTGGAAGTAAGAAACGCTTGAGAAACTCAAAATTTTCGCAGTTCTGATGCTCGAAACGAATAACTAGGACGGCCTAGGGGAAAAGTACGCATAGTGTTGTAATCGGGCGAGTTTCTACTTTCAGATGCAACAGAAATTTTGCGGATTGGTCAATCCGTTCGCGAGATATGGCAGTTTGGAGGTAAGAACCGCTCGAGAAACTCAAAATTTTCGCAGTTCTGATGCTCGACAAGCATAACTAGAACGGCCTAGGGGAAAAGTACGCACACCGTTGCAATCGGGCGAGTTTCTACTTTCTGATGCAACAGAAATTTTGCGGATTGGTCAATCCGTTCGCGAGATATGGCAGTTTGGAGGTAAGCAACGCTTGAAAAACTCAAAATTTTCGCAGTTCTGATGCTCGAAACGAATAACTAGAACGGCCTAGGGGAAAAGTACGCATAGTATTGTAATCGGGCGAGTTTCTACTTTCAGATGCAACAGAAATTTTGCGGATCGGTCAATCCGTTCGAGAGATATGGCAGTTTGGAGGTAAGCAACGCTTTAAAAACTCAAAATTTTCGCAGTTCTGTTGCTCGAAACGAATAACTAGAACGCGCTAGGGGAAAACTACGCATACCGTTGTAATCGGGCGAGTTTCTACTTTCAGATGCAACAGAAATTTTGCGGATTGGTCAATCCGTTCGCGAGATATGGCAGTTTGGAGGTAAGCAACGCTTGAAAAACTCAAAATTTTCGCAGTTCTGTTGCTCGAAACGAATAACTAGGACGGGCTAGGGGAAAAGTACGCATACCGTTGTAATCGGGCGAGTTTCTACTTTCAGATGCAACAGAAATTTTGCGGATTGGTCAATCCGTTCGCGAGATATGGCAGTTTGGACGTAAGAAACGCTTGAGAAACTCAAAATTTTCGCAGTTCTGATGCTCGAAACGAATAACTAGAACGGCCTAGGGGAAAAGTACGCATAGTGTTGTAATCGGGCAAGTTTCTACTTTCAGATGCAACAGAAATTTTGCGGATTTGTCAATCCATTCGCGAGTTATGGCAGTTTGGAGGTAAGAAACGCTGGAGAAACTCAAAATTTTCGCAGTTCTGATGCTCGAAACGAATAACTAGAACGGCCTAGGGGAAAAGTACGCAAAGTTTTGTAATCGGGCGAGTTTCTACTTTCAGATGCAACAGAAATTTTGTGGATTGGTCAATCCGTTCGCGAGATATGGCAGTTTGGAGGTAAGCAACGCTTGAAAAACTCAAAATTTTTGCAGTTCTGATGCTCGAAACGAATAACTAGAACGGCCTAGGGGAAAAGTACGCATAGTATTGTAATCGGGCGAGTTTCTACTTTCAGATGCAACAGAAATTTTGCGGATTGGTCAATCCGTTCGCGAGTTATGGCAGTTTGGAGGTAAGAAACGCTTGAGAAACTCAAAATTTTCGCAGTTCTGATGCTCGAAACGAATAACTAGAACGGCCTAGGGGAAAAGTACGCATACCGTTGTAATCGGGCGAGTTTCTACTTTCAGATGCAACAGAAATTTTGCGGATTGGTCAATCCGTTCGCGAGATATGGCAGTTTGGATGTAAGAAACGCTTGAGAAACTCAAAATTTTCGCAGTTCTGATGCTCGAAACGAACAACTAGAACGGCCTAGGGGAAAAGTACGCATAGTGTTGTAATCGGGCGAGTTTCTACTTTCAGATGCAACAGAAATTTTGCGGATTGGTCAATCCGTTCGCGAGATATGGCAGTTTGGAGGTAAGAAACGCTTGAGAAACTCAAAATTTTCGCAGTTCTGATGCTCGAAACGAATTACTAGCGCGGCCTAGGGGAAAAGTACGCATACCGTTGTAATCGGGCGAGTTTCTGCTTTCAGATGCATCAGAAATTTTGCGGATTGGTCAATCCGTTCGCGAGATGTGGCAGTTTGTAGGTAAGAAACGTTTGAGAAACTCAAATTTTTCGCAGTTCTGATGCTCGAAACGAATAACTAGAACGGACTGGGGGAAAAGTACGCATACAGTTGTAATCGGGCGAGTTTCTACTTTCAGATGCAACAGAAATTTTGCGGATTGGTCAATCCGTTCGCGAGATATGGCAGTTTGGATGTAAGAAACGCTTGAGAAACTCAAAATTTTCGCAGTTCTGATGCTCGAAACGAACAACTAGAACGGCCTAGGGGAAAAGTACGCATAGTGTTGTAATCGGGCGAGTTTCTACTTTCAGATGCAACAGAAATTTTGCGGATTGGTCAATCCGTTCGCGAGATATGGCAGTTTGGAGGTAAGAACCGCTTGAGAAACGCAAAATTTTCGCAGTTCTGATGCTCGAAACGAATTACTAGCGCGGCCTAGGGGAAAAGTACGCATACCGTTGTAATCGGGCGAGTTTCTGCTTTCAGATGCATCAGAAATTTTGCGGATTGGTCAATCCGTTCGCGAGATGTGGCAGTTTGTAGGTAAGGAACGCTTGAGAAACTCAAAATTTTCGCAGTTCTGATGCTCGAAACGAATAACTAGAACGGCCTAGGGGAAAAGTACGCATACCGTTGTAATCGGGCGAGTTTCTACCTTCAGATGCAACAGAAATTTTGCGGATTGGTCAATCCGTTCGCGAGATATGGCAGTTTGGAAGTAAGAAACGCTTGAGATACTCAAAATTTTCGCATTTCTGATGCTCGAAACGAATAACAAGAACGGCCTAGGGGAAAACTACGCATACCGTTGTAATCGGGCGAGTTTCTACCTTCAGATGCAACAGAAATTTTGCGGATTGGTCAATCCGTTCGCGAGATATGGCAGTTTGGAAGTAAGAAACGCTTGAGAAACTCAAAATTTTCGCAGTTCTGATGCTCGAAACGAATAACTAGAACGGCCTAGGGTAAAAGTACGCATACCGTTGTAATCGGGCGAGTTTCTACTTTCAGATGCAACAGAAATTTTGCGGATTGGTCAATCCGTTATCGAGATATGGCAGTTTGGAAGTAAGAAACGCTTGAGAAACTCAAAATTTTCGCAGTTCTGATGCTCGAAACGAATAACTAGAACGGCCTAGGGGAAAAGTACGCATAGTGTTGTAATCGGGCGAGTTTCTACTTTCAGATGCAACAGAAATTTTGCGGATTGGTCAATCCGTTCGCGAGTTATGGCAGTTTGGAGGTAAGAAACGCTTGAGAAACTCAAAATTTTCGCAGTTCTGATGCTCGAAACGAATAACTAGAACGGCCTAGGGGAAAAGTACGCATAGTATTGTAATCGGGCGAGTTTCTACTTTCAGATGCAACAGAAATTTTGCGGATTGGTCAATCCGTTCGCGAGATATGGCAGTTTGGAAGCAAGAAACGCTTGAGAAACTCAAAATTTTCGCAGTTCTGATGCTCGAAACGAATAACTAGAACGGCCTAGGGGAAAAGTACGCATAGTGCTGTAATCGGGCGAGTTTCTACTTTCAGATGCAACAGAAATTTTGCGGATTGGTCAATCCGTTCGCGAGATATGGCAGTTTGGAGGTAAGAACCGCTCGAGAAACTCAAAATTTTCGCAGTTCTGATGCTCGACAAGCATAACTAGAACGGCCTAGGGGAAAAGTACGCATACCGTTGTAATCGGGCGAGTTTCTACTTTCAGATGCAACAGAAATTTTGCGGATTGGTCAATCCGTTCGCGAGTTATGGCAGTTTGGAGGTAAGAAACGCTTGAGAAACTCAAAATTTTCGCAGTTCTGATGCTCGAAACGAATAACTAGAACGGCCTAGGGGAAAAGTACGCATAGTATTGTAATCGGGCGAGTTTCTACTTTCAGATGCAACAGAAATTTTGCGGATTGGTCAATCCGTTCGCGAGATATGGCAGTTTGGAAGTAAGAAACGCTTGAGAAACTCAAAATTTTCGCAGTTCTGATGCTCGAAACGAATAACTAGAACGGCCTAGGGGAAAAGTACGCATAGTGTTGTAATCGGGCGAGTTTCTACTTTCAGATGCAACAGAAATTTTGCGGATTGGTCAATCCGTTCGCGAGATATGGCAGTTTGGAGGTAAGAACCGCTCGAGAAACTCAAAATTTTCGCAGTTCTGATGCTCGACAAGCATAACTAGAACGGCCTAGGGGAAAAGTACGCACACCGTTGCAATCGGGCGAGTTTCTACTTTCTGATGCAACAGAAATTTTGCGGATTGGTCAATCCGTTCGCGAGATATGGCAGTTTGGAGGTAAGCAACGCTTGAAAAACTCAAAATTTTCGCAGTTCTGATGCTCGAAACGAATAACTAGAACGGCCTAGGGGAAAAGTACGCATAGTATTGTAATCGGGCGAGTTTCTACTTTCAGATGCAACAGAAATTTTGCGGATCGGTCAATCCGTTCGAGAGATATGGCAGTTTGGAGGTAAGCAACGCTTTAAAAACTCAAAATTTTCGCAGTTCTGTTGCTCGAAACGAATAACTAGAACGCGCTAGGGGAAAACTACGCATACCGTTGTAATCGGGCGAGTTTCTACTTTCAGATGCAACAGAAATTTTGCGGATTGGTCAATCCGTTCGCGAGATATGGCAGTTTGGAGGTAAGCAACGCTTGAAAAACTCAAAATTTTCGCAGTTCTGTTGCTCGAAACGAATAACTAGGACGGGCTAGGGGAAAAGTACGCATACCGTTGTAATCGGGCGAGTTTCTACTTTCAGATGCAACAGAAATTTTGCGGATTGGTCAATCCGTTCGCGAGATATGGCAGTTTGGACGTAAGAAACGCTTGAGAAACTCAAAATTTTCGCAGTTCTGATGCTCGAAACGAATAACTAGAACGGCCTAGGGGAAAAGTACGCATAGTGTTGTAATCGGGCAAGTTTCTACTTTCAGATGCAACAGAAATTTTGCGGATTTGTCAATCCATTCGCGAGTTATGGCAGTTTGGAGGTAAGAAACGCTGGAGAAACTCAAAATTTTCGCAGTTCTGATGCTCGAAACGAATAACTAGAACGGCCTAGGGGAAAAGTACGCAAAGTTTTGTAATCGGGCGAGTTTCTACTTTCAGATGCAACAGAAATTTTGTGGATTGGTCAATCCGTTCGCGAGATATGGCAGTTTGGAGGTAAGCAACGCTTGAAAAACTCAAAATTTTTGCAGTTCTGATGCTCGAAACGAATAACTAGAACGGCCTAGGGGAAAAGTACGCATAGTATTGTAATCGGGCGAGTTTCTACTTTCAGATGCAACAGAAATTTTGCGGATTGGTCAATCCGTTCGCGAGTTATGGCAGTTTGGAGGTAAGAAACGCTTGAGAAACTCAAAATTTTCGCAGTTCTGATGCTCGAAACGAATAACTAGAACGGCCTAGGGGGAAAGTACGCATAGTGTTGTAATCGGGCGAGTTTCTACTTTCAGATGCAACAGAAATTTTGCGGATTGGTCAATCCGTTCGCGAGATATGGCAGTTTGGAGGTAAGCAACGCTTGAAAAACTCAAAATTTTCGCAGTTCTGTTGCTCGAAACGAATAACTAGAACGCGCTAGGGGAAAGTGTACGCATACCGTTGTAATCGGGCGAGTTTCTACTTTCAGATGCAACAGAAATTTTGCGGATTGGTCAATCCGTTCGCGAGATATGGCAGTTTGGAGGTAAGAACCGCTCGAGAAACTCAAAATTTTCGCAGTTCTGATGCTCGACAAGCATAACTAGAACGGCCTAGGGGAAAAGTACGCACACCGTTGCAATCGGGCGAGTTTCTACTTTCTGATGCAACAGAAATTTTGCGGATTGGTCAATCCGTTCGCGAGATATGGCAGTTTGGAGGTAAGCAACGCTTGAAAAACTCAAAATTTTCGCAGTTCTGATGCTCGAAACGAATAACTAGAACGGCCTAGGGGAAAAGTACGCATAGTATTGTAATCGGGCGAGTTTCTACTTTCAGATGCAACAGAAATTTTGCGGATCGGTCAATCCGTTCGAGAGATATGGCAGTTTGGAGGTAAGCAACGCTTTAAAAACTCAAAATTTTCGCAGTTCTGTTGCTCGAAACGAATAACTAGAACGCGCTAGGGGAAAACTACGCATACCGTTGAAATCGGGCGAGTTTCTACTTTCAGATGCAACAGACATTTTGCGGATTGGTCAATCCGTTCGCGAGATAGGGCAGTTTGGAGGTAAGCAACGCTTGAAAAACTCTAAATTTTCGCAGTTCTGTTGCTCGAAACGAATAACTAGGACGGGCTAGGGGAAAAGTACGCATACCGTTGTAATCGGGCGAGTTTCTACTTTCAGATGCAACAGAAATTTTGCGGATTGGTCAATCCGTTCGCGAGATATGGCAGTTTGGACGTAAGAAACGCTTGAGAAACTCAAAATTTTCGCAGTTCTGATGCTCGAAACGAATAACTAGAACGGCCTAGGGGAAAAGTACGCATAGTGTTGTAATCGGGCAAGTTTCTACTTTCAGATGCAACAGAAATTTTGCGGATTTGTCAATCCATTCGCGAGTTATGGCAGTTTGGAGGTAAGAAACGCTGGAGAAACTCAAAATTTTCGCAGTTCTGATGCTCGAAACGAATAACTAGAACGGCCTAGGGGAAAAGTACGCAAAGTTTTGTAATCGGGCGAGTTTCTACTTTCAGATGCAACAGAAATTTTGTGGATTGGTCAATCCGTTCGCGAGATATGGCAGTTTGGAGGTAAGCAACGCTTGAAAAACTCAAAATTTTCGCAGTTCTGATGCTCGAAACGAATAACTAGAACGGCCTAGGGGAAAAGTACGCATAGTATTGTAATCGGGCGAGTTTCTACTTTCAGATGCAACAGAAATTTTGCGGATTGGTCAATCCGTTCGCGAGTTATGGCAGTTTGGAGGTAAGAAACGCTTGAGAAACTCAAAATTTTCGCAGTTCTGATGCTCGAAACGAATAACTAGAACGGCCTAGGGGGAAAGTACGCATAGTGTTGTAATCGGGCGAGTTTCTACTTTCAGATGCAACAGAAATTTTGCGGATTGGTCAATCCGTTCGCGAGATATGGCAGTTTGGAGGTAAGCAACGCTTGAAAAACTCAAAATTTTCGCAGTTCTGTTGCTCGAAACGAATAACTAGAACGCGCTAGGGGAAAGTGTACGCATACCGTTGTAATCGGGCGAGTTTCTACTTTCAGATGCAACAGAAATATTGCGGATTGGTCAATCCGTTCGCGAGATATGGCAGTTTGGAGGTAAGCAACGCTTGAAAAACTCAAAATTTTCGCAGTTCTGTTGCTCGAAACGAATAACTAGGACGGGCTAGGGGAAAAGTACGCATACCGTTGTAATCGGGCGAGTTTCTACTTTCAGATGCAACAGAAATTTTGCGGATTGGTCAATCCGTTCGCGAGATATGGCAGTTTGGACGTAAGAAACGCTTGAGAAACTCAAAATTTTCGCAGTTCTGATGCTCGAAACGAATAACTAGAACGGCCTAGGGGAAAAGTACGCATAGTGTTGTAATCGGGCAAGTTTCTACTTTCAGATGCAACAGAAATTTTGCGGATTTGTCAATCCGTTCGCGAGTTATGGCAGTTTGGAGGTAAGAAACGCTGGAGAAACTCAAAATTTTCGCACTTCTGATGCTCGAAACGAATAACTAGAACGGCCTAGGGGAAAAGTACGCATAGTTTTGTAATCGGGCGAGATTCTACTTTCAGATGCAACAGAAATTTTGCGGATTGGTCAATCCGTTCGCGAGATATGGCAGTTTGGAGGTAAGAAACGCTTGAGAAACTCAAAATTTTCGCAGTTCTGATGCTCGAAACGAATAACTAGAACGGCCTAGGGGAAAAGTACGCATACCGTTGTAATCGGGCGAGTTTCTACTTTCAGATGCAACAGAAATTTTGCGGATTGGTCAGTCCGTTCGCGAGATATGGCAGTTTGGATGTAAGAAACGCTTGAGAAACTCAAAATTTTCGCAGTTCTGATGCTCGAAACGAACAACTAGAACGGCCTAGGGGAAAAGTACGCATAGTGTTGTAATCGGGCGAGTTTCTACTTTCAGATGCAACAGAAATTTTGCGGATTGGTCAATCCGTTCGCGAGATATGGCAGTTTGGAGGTAAGAAACGCTTGAGAAACTCAAAATTTTCGCAGTTCTGATGCTCGAAACGAATTACTAGCGCGGCCTAGGGGAAAAGTACGCATACCGTTGTAATCGGGCGAGTTTCTGCTTTCAGATGCATCAGAAATTTTGCGGATTGGTCAATCCGTTCGCGAGATGTGGCAGTTTGTAGGTAAGAAACGCTTGAGAAACTCAAAATTTTCGCAGTTCTGATGCTCGAAACGAACAACTAGAACGGCCTAGGGGAAAAGTACGCATAGTGTTGTAATCGGGCGAGTTTCTACTTTCAGAGGCAACAGAAATTTTGCGGATTGGTCAATCCGTTCGCGAGTTATGGCAGTTTGGAGGTAAGAAACGCTTGAGAAACTCAAAATTTTCGCAGTTCTGATGCTCGAAACGAATAACTAGAACGGACTGGGGGAAAAGTACGCATACAGTTGTAATCGGGCGAGTTTCTACTTTCAGATGCAACAGAAATTTTGCGGATTGGTCAATCCGTTCGCGAGATATGGCAGTTTGGATGTAAGAAACGCTTGAGAAACTCAAAATTTTCGCAGTTCTGATGCTCGAAACGAACAACTAGAACGGCCTAGGGGAAAAGTACGCATAGTGTTGTAATCGGGCGAGTTTCTACTTTCAGATGCAACAGAAATTTTGCGGATTGGTCAATCCGTTCGCGAGATATGGCAGTTTGGAGGTAAGAACCGCTTGAGAAACGCAAAATTTTCGCAGTTCTGATGCTCGAAACGAATTACTAGCGCGGCCTAGGGGAAAAGTACGCATACCGTTGTAATCGGGCGAGTTTCTGCTTTCAGATGCATCAGAAATTTTGCGGATTGGTCAATCCGTTCGCGAGATGTGGCAGTTTGTAGGTTAGGAACGCTTGAGAAACTCAAAATTTTCGCAGTTCTGATGCTCGAAACGAATAACTAGAACGGCCTAGGGGAAAAGTACGCATACCGTTGTAATCGGGCGAGTTTCTACCTTCAGATGCAACAGAAATTTTGCGGATTGGTCAATCCGTTCGCGAGATATGGCAGTTTGGAAGTAAGAAACGCTTGAGATACTCAAAATTTTCGCATTTCTGATGCTCGAAACGAATAACAAGAACGGCCTAGGGGAAAACTACGCATACCGTTGTAATCGGGCGAGTTTCTACCTTCAGATGCAACAGAAATTTTGCGGATTGGTCAATCCGTTCGCGAGATATGGCAGTTTGGAAGTAAGAAACGCTTGAGAAACTCAAAATTTTCGCAGTTCTGATGCTCGAAACGAATAACTAGAACGGCCTAGGGGAAAAGTACGCATACCGTTGTAATCGGGCGAGTTTCTACTTTCAGATGCAACAGAAATTTTGCGGATTGGTCAATCCGTTAGCGAGATATGGCAGTTTGGAAGTAAGTAACGCTTGAGAAACTCAAAATTTTCGCAGTTCTGATGCTCGAAACGAATAACTAGAACGGCCTAGGGGAAAAGTACGCATAGTGTTGTAATCGGGCGAGTTTCTACTTTCAGATGCAACAGAAATTTTGCGGATTGGTCAATCCGTTCGCGAGTTATGGCAGTTTGGAGGTAAGAAACGCTTGAGAAACTCAAAAGTTTCGCAGTTCTGATGCTCGAAACGAATAACTAGAACGGCCTAGGGGAAAAGTACGCATAGTATTGTAATCGGGCGAGTTTCTACTTTCAGATGCAACAGAAATTTTGCGGATTGGTCAATCCGTTCGCGGGATATGGCAGTTTGGAAGCAAGAAACGCTTGAGAAACTCAAAATTTTCGCAGTTCTGATGCTCGAAACGAATAACTAGAACGGCCTAGGGGAAAAGTACGCATAGTGCTGTAATCGGGCGAGTTTCTACTTTCAGATGCAACAGAAATTTTGCGGATTGGTCAATCCGTTCGCGAGATATGGCAGTTTGGAGGTAAGAACCGCTCGAGAAACTCAAAATTTTCGCAGTTCTGATGCTCGACAAGCATAACTAGAACGGCCTAGGGGAAAAGTACGCATACCGTTGTAATCGGGCGAGTTTCTACTTTCAGATGCAACAGAAATTTTGCGGATTGGTCAATCCGTTCGCGAGTTATGGCAGTTTGGAGGTAAGAAACGCTTGAGAAACTCAAAATTTTCGCAGTTCTGATGCTCGAAACGAATAACTAGAACGGCCTAGGGGAAAAGTACGCATAGTATTGTAATCGGGCGAGTTTCTACTTTCAGATGCAACAGAAATTTTGCGGATTGGTCAATCCGTTCGCGAGATATGGCAGTTTGGAAGTAAGAAACGCTTGAGAAACTCAAAATTTTCGCAGTTCTGATGCTCGAAACGAATAACTAGAACGGCCTAGGGGAAAAGTACGCATAGTGTTGTAATCGGGCGAGTTTCTACTTTCAGATGCAACAGAAATTTTGCGGATTGGTCAATCCGTTCGCGAGATATGGCAGTTTGGAGGTAAGAACCGCTCGAGAAACTCAAAATTTTCGCAGTTCTGATGCTCGACAAGCATAACTAGAACGGCCTAGGGGAAAACTACGCATACCGTTGAAATCGGGCGAGTTTCTACTTTCAGATGCAACAGACATTTTGCGGATTGGTCAATCCGTTCGCGAGATAGGGCAGTTTGGAGGTAAGCAACGCTTGAAAAACTCTAAATTTTCGCAGTTCTGTTGCTCGAAACGAATAACTAGGACGGGCTAGGGGAAAAGTACGCATACCGTTGTAATCGGGCGAGTTTCTACTTTCAGATGCAACAGAAATTTTGCGGATTGGTCAATCCGTTCGCGAGATATGGCAGTTTGGACGTAAGAAACGCTTGAGAAACTCAAAATTTTCGCAGTTCTGATGCTCGAAACGAATAACTAGAACGGCCTAGGGGAAAAGTACGCATAGTGTTGTAATCGGGCAAGTTTCTACTTTCAGATGCAACAGAAATTTTGCGGATTTGTCAATCCATTCGCGAGTTATGGCAGTTTGGAGGTAAGAAACGCTGGAGAAACTCAAAATTTTCGCAGTTCTGATGCTCGAAACGAATAACTAGAACGGCCTAGGGGAAAAGTACGCAAAGTTTTGTAATCGGGCGAGTTTCTACTTTCAGATGCAACAGAAATTTTGTGGATTGGTCAATCCGTTCGCGAGATATGGCAGTTTGGAGGTAAGCAACGCTTGAAAAACTCAAAATTTTCGCAGTTCTGATGCTCGAAACGAATAACTAGAACGGCCTAGGGGAAAAGTACGCATAGTATTGTAATCGGGCGAGTTTCTACTTTCAGATGCAACAGAAATTTTGCGGATTGGTCAATCCGTTCGCGAGTTATGGCAGTTTGGAGGTAAGAAACGCTTGAGAAACTCAAAATTTTCGCAGTTCTGATGCTCGAAACGAATAACTAGAACGGCCTAGGGGGAAAGTACGCATAGTGTTGTAATCGGGCGAGTTTCTACTTTCAGATGCAACAGAAATTTTGCGGATTGGTCAATCCGTTCGCGAGATATGGCAGTTTGGAGGTAAGCAACGCTTGAAAAACTCAAAATTTTCGCAGTTCTGTTGCTCGAAACGAATAACTAGAACGCGCTAGGGGAAAGTGTACGCATACCGTTGTAATCGGGCGAGTTTCTACTTTCAGATGCAACAGAAATATTGCGGATTGGTCAATCCGTTCGCGAGATATGGCAGTTTGGAGGTAAGCAACGCTTGAAAAACTCAAAATTTTCGCAGTTCTGTTGCTCGAAACGAATAACTAGGACGGGCTAGGGGAAAAGTACGCATACCGTTGTAATCGGGCGAGTTTCTACTTTCAGATGCAACAGAAATTTTGCGGATTGGTCAATCCGTTCGCGAGATATGGCAGTTTGGACGTAAGAAACGCTTGAGAAACTCAAAATTTTCGCAGTTCTGATGCTCGAAACGAATAACTAGAACGGCCTAGGGGAAAAGTACGCATAGTGTTGTAATCGGGCAAGTTTCTACTTTCAGATGCAACAGAAATTTTGCGGATTTGTCAATCCGTTCGCGAGTTATGGCAGTTTGGAGGTAAGAAACGCTGGAGAAACTCAAAATTTTCGCACTTCTGATGCTCGAAACGAATAACTAGAACGGCCTAGGGGAAAAGTACGCATAGTTTTGTAATCGGGCGAGATTCTACTTTCAGATGCAACAGAAATTTTGCGGATTGGTCAATCCGTTCGCGAGATATGGCAGTTTGGAGGTAAGAAACGCTTGAGAAACTCAAAATTTTCGCAGTTCTGATGCTCGAAACGAATAACTAGAACGGCCTAGGGGAAAAGTACGCATACCGTTGTAATCGGGCGAGTTTCTACTTTCAGATGCAACAGAAATTTTGCGGATTGGTCAGTCCGTTCGCGAGATATGGCAGTTTGGATGTAAGAAACGCTTGAGAAACTCAAAATTTTCGCAGTTCTGATGCTCGAAACGAACAACTAGAACGGCCTAGGGGAAAAGTACGCATAGTGTTGTAATCGGGCGAGTTTCTACTTTCAGATGCAACAGAAATTTTGCGGATTGGTCAATCCGTTCGCGAGATATGGCAGTTTGGAGGTAAGAAACGCTTGAGAAACTCAAAATTTTCGCAGTTCTGATGCTCGAAACGAATTACTAGCGCGGCCTAGGGGAAAAGTACGCATACCGTTGTAATCGGGCGAGTTTCTGCTTTCAGATGCATCAGAAATTTTGCGGATTGGTCAATCCGTTCGCGAGATGTGGCAGTTTGTAGGTAAGAAACGCTTGAGAAACTCAAAATTTTCGCAGTTCTGATGCTCGAAACGAACAACTAGAACGGCCTAGGGGAAAAGTACGCATAGTGTTGTAATCGGGCGAGTTTCTACTTTCAGAGGCAACAGAAATTTTGCGGATTGGTCAATCCGTTCGCGAGTTATGGCAGTTTGGAGGTAAGAAACGCTTGAGAAACTCAAAATTTTCGCAGTTCTGATGCTCGAAACGAATAACTAGAACGGACTGGGGGAAAAGTACGCATACAGTTGTAATCGGGCGAGTTTCTACTTTCAGATGCAACAGAAATTTTGCGGATTGGTCAATCCGTTCGCGAGATATGGCAGTTTGGATGTAAGAAACGCTTGAGAAACTCAAAATTTTCGCAGTTCTGATGCTCGAAACGAACAACTAGAACGGCCTAGGGGAAAAGTACGCATAGTGTTGTAATCGGGCGAGTTTCTACTTTCAGATGCAACAGAAATTTTGCGGATTGGTCAATCCGTTCGCGAGATATGGCAGTTTGGAGGTAAGAACCGCTTGAGAAACGCAAAATTTTCGCAGTTCTGATGCTCGAAACGAATTACTAGCGCGGCCTAGGGGAAAAGTACGCATACCGTTGTAATCGGGCGAGTTTCTGCTTTCAGATGCATCAGAAATTTTGCGGATTGGTCAATCCGTTCGCGAGATGTGGCAGTTTGTAGGTTAGGAACGCTTGAGAAACTCAAAATTTTCGCAGTTCTGATGCTCGAAACGAATAACTAGAACGGCCTAGGGGAAAAGTACGCATACCGTTGTAATCGGGCGAGTTTCTACCTTCAGATGCAACAGAAATTTTGCGGATTGGTCAATCCGTTCGCGAGATATGGCAGTTTGGAAGTAAGAAACGCTTGAGATACTCAAAATTTTCGCATTTCTGATGCTCGAAACGAATAACAAGAACGGCCTAGGGGAAAACTACGCATACCGTTGTAATCGGGCGAGTTTCTACCTTCAGATGCAACAGAAATTTTGCGGATTGGTCAATCCGTTCGCGAGATATGGCAGTTTGGAAGTAAGAAACGCTTGAGAAACTCAAAATTTTCGCAGTTCTGATGCTCGAAACGAATAACTAGAACGGCCTAGGGGAAAAGTACGCATACCGTTGTAATCGGGCGAGTTTCTACTTTCAGATGCAACAGAAATTTTGCGGATTGGTCAATCCGTTAGCGAGATATGGCAGTTTGGAAGTAAGTAACGCTTGAGAAACTCAAAATTTTCGCAGTTCTGATGCTCGAAACGAATAACTAGAACGGCCTAGGGGAAAAGTACGCATAGTGTTGTAATCGGGCGAGTTTCTACTTTCAGATGCAACAGAAATTTTGCGGATTGGTCAATCCGTTCGCGAGTTATGGCAGTTTGGAGGTAAGAAACGCTTGAGAAACTCAAAAGTTTCGCAGTTCTGATGCTCGAAACGAATAACTAGAACGGCCTAGGGGAAAAGTACGCATAGTATTGTAATCGGGCGAGTTTCTACTTTCAGATGCAACAGAAATTTTGCGGATTGGTCAATCCGTTCGCGGGATATGGCAGTTTGGAAGCAAGAAACGCTTGAGAAACTCAAAATTTTCGCAGTTCTGATGCTCGAAACGAATAACTAGAACGGCCTAGGGGAAAAGTACGCATAGTGCTGTAATCGGGCGAGTTTCTACTTTCAGATGCAACAGAAATTTTGCGGATTGGTCAATCCGTTCGCGAGATATGGCAGTTTGGAGGTAAGAACCGCTCGAGAAACTCAAAATTTTCGCAGTTCTGATGCTCGACAAGCATAACTAGAACGGCCTAGGGGAAAAGTACGCATACCGTTGTAATCGGGCGAGTTTCTACTTTCAGATGCAACAGAAATTTTGCGGATTGGTCAATCCGTTCGCGAGTTATGGCAGTTTGGAGGTAAGAAACGCTTGAGAAACTCAAAATTTTCGCAGTTCTGATGCTCGAAACGAATAACTAGAACGGCCTAGGGGAAAAGTACGCATAGTATTGTAATCGGGCGAGTTTCTACTTTCAGATGCAACAGAAATTTTGCGGATTGGTCAATCCGTTCGCGAGATATGGCAGTTTGGAAGTAAGAAACGCTTGAGAAACTCAAAATTTTCGCAGTTCTGATGCTCGAAACGAATAACTAGAACGGCCTAGGGGAAAAGTACGCATAGTGTTGTAATCGGGCGAGTTTCTACTTTCAGATGCAACAGAAATTTTGCGGATTGGTCAATCCGTTCGCGAGATATGGCAGTTTGGAGGTAAGAACCGCTCGAGAAACTCAAAATTTTCGCAGTTCTGATGCTCGACAAGCATAACTAGAACGGCCTAGGGGAAAAGTACGCACACCGTTGCAATCGGGCGAGTTTCTACTTTCTGATGCAACAGAAATTTTGCGGATTGGTCAATCCGTTCGCGAGATATGGCAGTTTGGAGGTAAGCAACGCTTGAAAAACTCAAAATTTTCGCAGTTCTGATGCTCGAAACGAATAACTAGAACGGCCTAGGGGAAAAGTACGCATAGTATTGTAATCGGGCGAGTTTCTACTTTCAGATGCAACAGAAATTTTGCGGATCGGTCAATCCGTTCGAGAGATATGGCAGTTTGGAGGTAAGCAACGCTTTAAAAACTCAAAATTTTCGCAGTTCTGTTGCTCGAAACGAATAACTAGAACGCGCTAGGGGAAAACTACGCATACCGTTGTAATCGGGCGAGTTTCTACTTTCAGATGCAACAGAAATTTTGCGGATTGGTCAATCCGTTCGCGAGATATGGCAGTTTGGAGGTAAGCAACGCTTGAAAAACTCAAAATTTTCGCAGTTCTGTTGCTCGAAACGAATAACTAGGACGGGCTAGGGGAAAAGTACGCATACCGTTGTAATCGGGCGAGTTTCTACTTTCAGATGCAACAGAAATTTTGCGGATTGGTCAATCCGTTCGCGAGATATGGCAGTTTGGACGTAAGAAACGCTTGAGAAACTCAAAATTTTCGCAGTTCTGATGCTCGAAACGAATAACTAGAACGGCCTAGGGGAAAAGTACGCATAGTGTTGTAATCGGGCAAGTTTCTACTTTCAGATGCAACAGAAATTTTGCGGATTTGTCAATCCATTCGCGAGTTATGGCAGTTTGGAGGTAAGAAACGCTGGAGAAACTCAAAATTTTCGCAGTTCTGATGCTCGAAACGAATAACTAGAACGGCCTAGGGGAAAAGTACGCAAAGTTTTGTAATCGGGCGAGTTTCTACTTTCAGATGCAACAGAAATTTTGTGGATTGGTCAATCCGTTCGCGAGATATGGCAGTTTGGAGGTAAGCAACGCTTGAAAAACTCAAAATTTTCGCAGTTCTGATGCTCGAAACGAATAACTAGAACGGCCTAGGGGAAAAGTACGCATAGTATTGTAATCGGGCGAGTTTCTACTTTCAGATGCAACAGAAATTTTGCGGATTGGTCAATCCGTTCGCGAGTTATGGCAGTTTGGAGGTAAGAAACGCTTGAGAAACTCAAAATTTTCGCAGTTCTGATGCTCGAAACGAATAACTAGAACGGCCTAGGGGGAAAGTACGCATAGTGTTGTAATCGGGCGAGTTTCTACTTTCAGATGCAACAGAAATTCTGCGGATTGGTCAATCCGTTCGCGAGATATGGCAGTTTGGAGGTAAGAAACGCTTGAGAAACTCAAAATTTTCGCAGTTCTGATGCTCGAAACGAATTACTAGCGCGGCCTAGGGGAAAAGTACGCATACCGTTGTAATCGGGCGAGTTTCTGCTTTCAGATGCATCAGAAATTTTGCGGATTGGTCAATCCGTTCGCGAGATGTGGCAGTTTGTAGGTAAGAAACGCTTGAGAAACTCAAAATTTTCGCAGTTCTGATGCTCGAAACGAATAACTAGAACGGCCTAGGGGAAAAGTACGCATACCGTTGTAATCGGGCGAGTTTCTACCTTCAGATGCAACAGAAATTTTGCGGATTGGTCAATCCGTTCGCGAGATATGGCAGTTTGGAAGTAAGAAACGCTTGAGATACTCAAAATTTTCGCATTTCTGATGCTCGAAACGAATAACTACAACGGCCTAGGGGAAAACTACGCATACCGTTGTAATCGGGCGAGTTTCTACCTTCAGATGCAACAGAAATTTTGCGGATTGGTCAATCCGTTCGCGAGATATGGCAGTTTGGATGTAAGAAACGCTTGAGAAACTCAAAATTTTCGAAGTTCTGATGCTCGAAACGAATAACTAGAACGGCCTAGGGGAAAAGTACGCATACCGTTGTAATCGGGCGAGTTTCTACTTTCAGATGCAACAGAAATTTTGCGGATTGGTCAATCCGTTCGCGAGATATGGCAGTTTGGAAGTAAGAAACGCTTGAGAAACTCAAAAGTTTCGCAGTTCTGATGCTCGAAACGAATAACTAGAACGGCCAAGGGGAAAAGTACGCATACCGTTGTAATCGGGCGAGTTTCTACTTTCAGATGCAACAGAAATTTTGCGGATTGGTCAATCCGTTCGCGAGATATTGCAGTTTGGAGGTAAGAAACGCTTGAGAAACTCCAAATTTTCGCAGTTCTGATGCTCGAAACGAATAACTAGAACGGCCTAGGGGAAAAGTACGCATACCGTTGTAATCGGGCGAGTTTCTACTTTCAGATGCAACAGAAATTTTGCGGACTGGTCAATCCGTTCGCGAGATATGGCAGTTTGGACGTAAGAAACGCTTGAGAAACTCAAAATGTTCGCAGTTCTGATGCTCGAAACGAATAACTAGAACGGCCTAGGGGAAAAGTACGCATAGTGTTGTAATCGGGCAAGTTTCTACTTTCAGATGCAACAGAAATTTTGCGGATTTGTCAATCCGTTCGCGAGTTATGGCAGTTTGGAGGTAAGAAACGCTGGAGAAACTCAAAATTTTCGCAGTTCTGATGCTCGAAACGAATAACTAGAACGGCCTAGGGGAAAAGTACGCATAGTTTTGTAATCGGGCGAGTTTCTACTTTCAGATGCAACAGAAATTTTGCGGATTGGTCAATCCGTTCGCGAGATATGGCAGTTTGGAGGTAAGAAACGCTTGAGAAACTCAAAATTTTCGCAGTTCTGATGCTCGAAACGAATAACTAGAACGGCCTAGGGGAAAAGAACGCATATTGTTGTAATCGGGCGAGTTTCTACTTTCAGATGCAACAGAAATTTTGCGGATTGGTCAATCCGTTCGCGAGTTATGGCAGTTTTGGAGGTAAGAAACGCTTGAGAAACTCAAAATTTTCGCAGGTTCTGATGCTCGAAACGAATAATTAGAACGGACTGGGGGAAAAGTACGCATACAGTTGTAATCGGGCGAGTTTCTACTTTCAGATGCAACAGAAATTTTGCGGATTGGTCAATCCGTTCGCGAGATATGGCAGTTTGGATGTAAGAAACGCTTGAGAAACTCAAAATTTTCGCAGTTCTGATGCTCGAAACGAATTACTAGCGCGGCCTAGGGGAAAAGTACGCATACCGTTGTAATCGGGCGAGTTTCTGCTTTCAGATGCATCAGAAATTTTGCGGATTGGTCAATCCGTTCGCGAGATGTGGCAGTTTGTAGGTAAGAAACGCTTGAGAAACTCAAAATTTTCGCAGTTCTGATGCTCGAAACGAATAACTAGAACGGCCTAGGGGAAAAGTACGCATACCGTTGTAATCGGGCGAGGTTTCTACCTTCAGATGCAACAGAAATTTTGCGGATTGGTCAATCCGTTCGCGAGATATGGCAGTTTGGAAGTAAGAAACGCTTGAGATACTCAAAATTTTCGCATTTCTGATGCTCGAAACGAATAACTAGAACGGCCTAGGGGAAAACTACGCATACCGTTGTAATCGGGCGAGTTTCTACCTTCAGATGCAACAGAAATTTTGCGGATTGGCCAATCCGTTCGCGAGATATGGCAGTTTGGATGTAAGAAACGCTTGGGAAACTCAAAATTTTCGCAGTTCTGATGCTCGAAACGAATAACTAGAACGGCCTAGGGGAAAAAGTACGCATACCGTTGTAATCGGGCGAGTTTCTACTTTCAGATGCAACAGAAATTTTGCGGATTGGTCAATCCGTTCGCGAGATATGGCAGTTTGGAAGTAAGAAACGCTTGAGAAACTCAAAATTTTCGCAGTTCTGATGCTCGAAACGAATAACTAGAACGGCCTAGGGGAAAAGTACGCATACCGTTGTAATCGGGCGAGTTTCTAATTTCAGATTGCAACAGAAATTTTGCGGATTGGTCAATCCGTTCGCGAGATATTGCAGTTTGGAGGTAAGAAACGCTTGAGAAACTCCAAATTTTCGCAGTTCTGATGCTCGAAACGAATAACTAGAACGGCCTAGGGGAAAAAGTACGCATACGGTTGTAATCGGGCGAGTTTCTACTTTCAGATGCAACAGAAATTTTGCGGATTGGTCAATCCGTTCGCGAGATATGGCAGTTTGGAAGTAAGAAACGCTTGAGATACTCAAAATTTTCACAGTTCTGATGCTCGAAACGAATAACTAGAACGGCCTAGGGGAAAAGTACGCATACCGTTGTAATCGGGCGAGTTTCTACCTTCAGATGCAACAGAAATTTTGCGGATTGGTCAATCCGTTCGCGAGATATGGCAGTTTGGAGGTAAGCAACGCTTGAAAAACTCAAAATGTTCGCAGTTCTGATGCTCGAAACGAATAACTAGAACGGCCTAGGGGAAAAGTACGCATAGTGTTGTAATCGTGCAAGTTTCTACTTTCAGATGCAACAGAAATTTTGCGGATTTGTCAATCCGTTCGCGAGATATGGCAGTTTGGAGGTAAGAAACGCTTGAGAAACTCAAAATTTTCGCAGTTCTGATGCTCGAAACGAATAACTAGAACGGCCTAGGGGAAAAGTACGCATAGTGTTGTAATCGGGCGAGTTTTCTACTTTCAGATGCAACAGAAATTTTGCGGATTGGTCAATCCGTTCGCGAGTTATGGCAGTTTGGAGGTAAGAAACGCTTGAGAAACTCAAAATTTTCGCAGTTCTGATGCTCGAAACGAATAACTAGAACGGACTGGGGGAAAAGTACGCATACAGTTGTAATCGGGCGAGTTTCTACTTTCAGATGCAACAGAAATTTTGCGGATTGGTCAATCCGTTCGCGAGATATGGCAGTTTGGATGTAAGAAACGCTTGAGAAACTCAAAATTTTCGCAGTTCTGATGCTCGAAACGAACAACTAGATCGGCCTAGGGGAAAAGTACGCATAGTGTTGTAATCGGGCGAGTTTCTACTTTCAGATGCAACAGAAATTTTGCGGATTGGTCAATCCGTTCGCGAGATATGGCAGTTCGGAGGTAAGAAACGCTTGAGAAACTCAAAATTTTTCGCAGTTCTGATGCTCGAAACGAATTACTAGCGCGGCCTAGGGGAAAAGTACGCATACCGTTGTAATCGGGCGAGTTTCTGCTTTCAGATGCATCAGAAATTTTGCGGATTGGTCAATCCGTTCGCGAGATGTGGCAGTTTGTAGGTAAGAAACGCTTGAGAAACTCAAAATTTTCGCAGTTCTGATGCTCGAAACGAATAACTAGAACGGCCTAGGGGAAAAGTACGCATACCGTTGTAATCGGGCGAGTTTCTACTTTCAGATGCAACAGAAATTTTGCGGATTGGTCAATCCGTTCGCGAGATATGGCAGTTTGGAGGTAAGAAACGCTTGAGAAACTCAAAATTTTCGCAGTTCTGATGCTCGAAGCGAATAACTAGAACGGCCTAGGGGAAAAGTACGCATACAGTTGTAATCGGGCGAGTTTCTACTTTCAGATGCAACAGAAATTTTGCGGATTGGTCAATCCGTTAGCGAGATATGGCAGTTTGGAGGTAAGAAACGCTTGAGGAACTCAAAATTTTCGCAGTTCTAATGCTCGACAAGCACAACTAGAACGGCCTAGGGGAAAAGTACGCATGCCGTTGCAATCGGGCGAGTTTCTACTTTCAGACGCAACAGAAATTTTGGGGATTTGTCAATCCGTTCGCGAGATATGGCAGTTTGGAAGTAAGAAACGCTTGAGAAACTCAAAATTTTCGCAGTTCTGATGCTCGAAACGAATAACTAGAACGGCCCTAGGGGAAAAGTACGCATACCGTTGTAATCGGGCGAGTTTCTACTTTCAGATGCAACAGAAATTTTACGGATTGGTCAATCCGTTCGCGAGATATTGCAGTTTGGAGGTAAGAAACGCTTGAGAAACTCCAAATTTTCGCAGTTCTGATGCTCGGAACGAATAACTAGAACGGCCTAGGGGAAAAGTACGCATACCGTTGTAATCGGGCGAGTTTCTACCTTCAGATGCAACAGAAATTTTTGCGGATTGGTCAATCCGTTCGCGAGATATGGCAGTTTGGAAGTAAGAAACGCTTGAGATACTCAAAATTTTCGCAGTTCTGATGCTCGAAACGAATAACTAGAACGGACTGGGGAAAAGTACGCATACAGTTGTAATCGGGCGAGTTTCTACTTTCAGATGCAACAGAAATTTTGCGGATTGGTCAATCCGTTCGCGAGATATGGCAGTTTGGATGTAAGAAACGCTTGAGAAACTCAAAATTTTCGCAGTTCTGATGCTCGAAACGAACAACTAGATCGGCCTAGGGGAAAAGTACGCATAGTGTTGTAATCGGGCGAGTTTCTACTTTCAGATGCAACAGAAATTTTGCGGATTAGTCAATCCGTTCGCGAGATATGGCAGTTCGGAGGTAAGAAAGGCTTGAGAAACTCAAAATTTTCGCAGTTCTGATGCTCGAAACGAATTACTAGCGCGGCCTAGGGGAAAAGTACGCATACCGTTGTAATCGGGCGAGTTTCTGCTTTCAGATGCATCAGAAATTTTGCGGATTGGTCAATCCGTTCGCGAGATGTGGCAGTTTGTAGGTAAGAAACGCTTGAGAAACTCAAAATTTTCGCAGTTCTGATGCTCGAAACGAATAACTAGAACGGCCTAGGGGAAAAGTACGCATACCGTTGTAATCGGGCGAGTTTCTACTTTCAGATGCAACAGAAATTTTGCGGATTGGTCAATCCGTTCGCGAGATATGGCAGTTTGGAGGTAAGAAACGCTTGAGAAACTCAAAATTTTCGCAGTTCTGATGCTCGAAGCGAATAACTAGAACGGCCTAGGGGAAAAGTACGCATACAGTTGTAATCGGGCGAGTTTCTACTTTCAGATGCAACAGAAATTTTGCGGATTGGTCAATCCGTTAGCGAGATATGGCAGTTTGGAGGTAAGAAACGCTTGAGGAACTCAAATTTTCGCAGTTCTGATGCTCGACAAGCACAACTAGAACGGCCTAGGGGAAAAGTACGCATGCCGTTGCAATCGGGCGAGTTGTCTACTGTTCAGACGCAACAGAAATTTTGGGGGATTGGTCAATCCGTTCGCGAGATATGGCAGTTTGGAAGTAAGAAACGCTTGAGAAACTCAAAATTTTCGCAGTTCTGATGCTCGAAACGAATAACTAGAACGGCCTAGGGGAAAACTACGCATACCGTTGTAATCGGCGAGTTTCTACTTTCAGATGCAACAGAAATTTTGCGGATTGGTCAATCCGTTCGCGAGTATTGCAGTTTGGAGGTAAGAAACGCTTGAGAAACTCCAAATTTTCGCAGTTTCTGATGCTCGAAACGAATAACTAGAACGGCCTAGGGGAAAAGTACGCATACCGTTGTAATCGGGCGAGTTTCTACCTTCAGATGCAACAGAAATTTTGCGGATTGGTCAATCCGTTCGCGAGATATGGCAGTTTGGAAGTAAGAAACGCTTGAGATACTCAAAATTTTCGCAGTTCTGATGCTCGAAGAACGAATAACTAGAACGGGCCTAGGGGAAAACTACGCATACCGTTGTAATCGGGCGAGTTTCTACCTTCAGATGCAACAGAAATTTTGCGGATTGGTCAATCCGTTCGCGAGATATGGCAGTTTGGATGTAAGAAACGCTTGAGAAACTCAAATTTTCGAAGTTCTGATGCTCGAAACGAATAACTAGAACGGCCTAGGGGAAAAGTACGCATACCGTTGTAATCGGGCGGAGTTTCTACTTTCAGATGCAACAGAAATTTTGCGGATTGGTCAATCCGTTCGCGAGATATGGCAGTTTGGAAGTAAGAAAACGCTTGAGAAACTCAAAAGTTTCGCAGTTCTGATGCTCGAAACGAATAACTAGAACGGCCAAGGGGGAAAAGTACGCATACCGTTGTAATCGGGCGAGTTTCTACTTTCAGATGCAACAGAAATTTTGCGGATTGGTCAATCCGTTCGCGAGATATTGCAGTTTGGAGGTAAGAAACGCTTGAGAAACTCCAAATTTTCGCAGTTCTGATGCTCGAAACGAATAACTAGAACGGCCTAGGGGAAAAGTACGCATACCGTTGTAATCGGGCGAGTTTCTACTTTCAGATGCAACAGAAATTTTGCGGATTGGTCAATCCGTTCGCGAGATATGGCAGTTTGGAAGTAAGAAACGCTTGAGATACTCAAAATTTTCACAGTTCTGATGCTCCGAAACGAATAACCAGACACGGCCTAGGGGAAAAGTACGCATACGTTGTAATCGGGCGAGTTTTCTACCTTCAGATGCAACAGAAATTTTGCGGATTGGTCAATCCGTTCGCGAGATATGGCAGTTTGGATGTAAGAAACGCTTGAGAGAAACTCCAAATTTTCGCAGTTCTGAATGGCTC